>NW_028277112.1:55174772-55477803 GCF_059951505.1 Python bivittatus | reverse complement strand
TGCCATGTTCAGCTTTAATCAGCATTGTTAAAAAACCATTTTCTTTGGCATGGTGAGTGATTAAAATTTAAAAGTTTGGTTTGAAGGATTTCAAAATTGAGAAGTATGTTCTCAAGATCAGGTAATTTTAGTAGATATAATATCACATTTTATTTTGTCTTATAATCTTGGGGATGGTGGTTAAAAATACTTTTTAATAAATGTTTGTATTTGCATTTTTCCCTTATATCATTTTTATTTAAAAATGCATTAAAGTGTTGAAAATTGCATTTTTTCCACTATACATAAATAATTTGCTTAAATTGCTTACTGCTAGTTGTGTTAAATAATTTTTTTGAAAAAATTATATTTAATATAGTTGTGGGGTCTGGCGTGGGAATGGCCAGGTAGAAAACCGAATTTTTAATCTTTTACTTCACCTTCAGAACTTATTGAATCTTAATGTCTTGTCAGTTAAGCTAAGGGGCACCATCTTTGGGCTGTGCTTAGGGCATCCATTGGCCCTGGATGGCACTGCACTTAGATGCTTTTGTAGTCTTCCATGATTCTTTCAACCATCCCATTTTACTTTGTTTTTTTCAGGGCACATGGGTATACTTCCTAACAAAGCCCTAGGCTGCAGATGCTCAGTTTTTAAGTTTATTTTCTAAGAAGGTTTGTGAGGTCCATTATAAATAAAGATGATGCTGAACACAGAGGTTTTACTTTGTCGTATGCCAGCTTCCTATTTGTAAAGAATGTATTAGAAAAACTCAGGTGGAGCAAGGCACTTGATGAATGCCAAGGTAAATGGATATGGAAACCTGTTGCCTCTCTCACTGGTATCCAGGTGTCTCCTAGCTGATGGTAACTCACCTGGGTTTCAGATAGATGGCCTACCACAGTGTTGTCCAAACTTGGCCACTTTAAGATGAGTGGACTTCAACTCCCAGAATTCCCCAGCCAGCCATGCTGGCTGGGGAATTCTAGGAGTTGAAGTCTACTCATCTTAAAGTGGCCAAGTTTGGACAACACTGGCCTACCATGATGTTAACCTGGGACCTTTTACATATAAAAAAAGGCAGTAGAATGCTCTCTCCAGGTGGGTCTCTGACCCCTATCATACTACTTTTGCAATGCGAATTAAATACCTTTTGGTTTTCCCAAGTGTTTTAGGAGCAAATTGAATCTAGATTACCTCCAACTTTATGAATTCATTTTAAAAAAAATTTTTTTTATTAAAGTTTATATATATAGTATAAAAGCTAATATAAAATTTAAAAACCTACAAACAGAAATAAAAGAAAGAGAAAAGAGAAAGAAAGAAATATAAAAGGTGACTTCCCCCTCCCTCCAAACAAGTATATGTATTAACAGTAATTTAACACCTTCTCTAATATTACTAAAAAAAAAAAAAGCCCTCTTCGTCCCCTTTCTCATCCCTAAACAATAACCAAATATAAAAAATATTCAACAATCAATCTAATCAGCAAAAGCATTAGGACTGCCAGTAATAATAAACTATATATTTTAAGCTTAAACAAATAAATCTATTTTGCATTTTAGCTTCTAAGTTTTTTCTGAGAAATGAAACCTAAAAGATCTCTCCCTTTACAAAAGACCAATAATAATCACATATGTGTTTTAAACTGAACCAAATAAATCACTTTTACAGGTATAAATCGTCATCTCACAGTCCTGGTCAGAGAGAGAAAATTCAATACTAACAATCCAAGATCAAAACATAGACAATTTAACCTTGATCTGATAAGTCCACTTTGAATTCCTTTCTCTTCTTTTTGAGAAGCTCAATCCTCAGTCTCTTCTCCAAATAAAACCCCATATAGCAATCTCTTATCATTCTCTTCTTATCTATTTTCAGAAAAGGTTTCAGAGATTTAGTATTTCCCTTCTGTATATCCAAAATAGGGTAATTCTCAAAGTCACTCTTCCAGTTCATTATAGCTTCTTTCTCCATATCATTCTCAATCAAGCAACTTTGAATCCATCTTCAGATCCACAGCATCTTTTTCCATATCTTCCATGTCTCTCTTATAATCTGGCATTTCTTTGAAGTCCATTTTAGAATCCTTATTCAAGTCGTCCTCCACTGCTATTTTATCCAGTAAAATCTTTTCTTCTTCTACAACCTCTGTTAGTACCAATTTTAAAAATAGTTCCTGGACACACTGATTCCAAACAGTGAAAAATTCTTCTTTGAAAGAAGGATACTCCTCCATTATGTTAAAAGAGATATTTTCCTCTAGTCTTCATTCCCTCTGACCTTGAAAGCTCAGTCTTATCTTGTGTTTATTTTCAGAAGCAAAACTTTCCCAGGGCAGATTTTCTTGCAATTAAATCCAAATTCACTTACTGTATTTTTTTAAACATTTAAAACAATCTTTTAAAAAGCTGTTTCAAATCCATCTAGCCTTTTAACTATCCCCGATCAATGTTCTTAATTCCCTTTTGCTGTTTCCAAACATTAAAATATGTCTTTTTTATCTTTAAACTTACTTTAGTCTTCTTTCTCCCAGGATAGTAGGAAATTATCCTGGTGTACAGCAACTTGTCTTTCAGGAGGTTTTTAATTACCAAATAAATCACAGATAGGCAATTTATGATGTTAGTTAAAAGAGGAAGTAAAGCAAATCTAGTGTCCTTTTGAAGGCTCCACACCATGGCTTGGGCTCTGTGTTTTTCCCTTGACTCCCAGAGTGCTCCACCCACCAGGGATTGCTAGATTGCAATCTCTTCATAGGGAATCTCTGTAAGGAGTACCTGTGGGTGATCCTGTCTGGAGATGATTCCAAAGAGCTCTAATTGCCGTGGGTGTCAGCTCCACAAAGAATAGAGCTGTGTTCAACCGCCCATTTCTTTCCTGGAAGCCCCAACTTTATGCCCTTCAGATGACATTTAAAGGGCGCCAAAAGCTTTAGATTACTTTTATATTTTTGTGTTTTACTAAATACGTTTTATGGCAGTAGTTGACTTGGTATTTACATTTTATCTTTGTATTCATATTTTAATTATTCTATTATTTTTCTAATGCATTAGGGAATATAACTGAGAAGCTTAATCTTTTTTTTTTTTAAACCCTATAATATATAATAAAATAAATAGCAAACCTACCACAGAGTTGTGGGTTTTCTACTCCACTTTTTCCATCACACTGTATTTTTTCTTTTGAAAGATAGCTTTGGTTTATTATGTTTCCACTGCATTACATTATGATTTTTCTTAGCTGTTGCAGATTGTGTGATGATTGTCTTGGGCTGTGGTTATTTCTCTTGCTTCTTTTTGCTTGGGATGATCATTGGGAAGCACATCCCAATGAACTAAGGGGAATATGTTTTGAAAAATCTGTTATAAAGGTTTAAAAAATAAATAGTGAGCAAGAACACAGTACCAGACACAAAGACGTTCTAAGCAAAGATGCAGCTTTTGAAGGTTAAGTCCCCCAAGTGTAACTGAATTCAGCATGCACTCCTAAGCAAAAATATTGGGAAGTCTATCCTATTGAACAGAATGGGATATAGTTTTCAGTAACTCCATTAGAACTGGGGGGCACAGTTCATTCTGTATTGTGATGCATCCGTATCTTCAAGTTGAACTCTGCTAGTATTCCTGCGAAATTCAGGTTGTAGCTAGTCCTCTTACCAGAAGTCAAGGCTATTTGCTTTCTTCAAGTCTTTCCATGCCTGCTTGGTTCCTCATTATAAGGACAGCCTTCTTGGGAGCTGAACTACATGTTTTTATGCCCTTCCGAATGCACAAGTGAGTGACTAAAAGCATATTTCACAAATATATATTTGCTCTTCCCATTAACAAATTGAAAATCCCCAGTTCTGCAGGGTAACACTGTTTTCTGAAAACTGTATGCCATGCAGTATCCAAAAAGCACTGACCATGCAAAATTGCAGGCGCAGCAGTATCCTGGCGGTTTCAAATTAAAAGAGCCTAACAGATAATTAAGCCAGAATAACTATTGTGCTGAATGAACACTAAATAAGCAGAGGGTGGGGGACAGAAGAGTTGTCTTTTTTTTCTTTCTTCTTTTTCTTTTTTCATTTATTCTGGTTCATATTTTAAGAACTTGAACCGTACAGAGCAAAGCTCTTAATTAGAAATATTCAGATCTCTGAATGCTGTCTAAGAGTTCACTTGCCTTTTGTTGTATTCATGTTTGACGGGTGCCACTGTCATTATAGGTTAACAGCAGTGCCTCTAGGAGTGGTGCTTAGGAGAGTTTCCCTGCAAAATATAAGAGAAGGACAGCTTTTCAAGCATGTTCAGAACAATGATCGTTACAGCAGATGTTTATGAATCTAGAGGATCAAATCACAGATGAGCTGTTGAATAAATACAACCTAGATTTGTGCTGGGATGATAGGGGAGGAGCCCTGGAAAATAGCAAACCTGATAGGGGAGGAGCTCTGGAAAATTGAGCTTCAAGGCCCAGGAACATCTTGATGTTATCACTTAGTGACTCCTTTGCTCTAATCATTCCTGATGAGAAAGAAGTATTGGGAAAATGTATATCGAAGGAGTATCATCTTGGGGTGGGGGGCAAAAATGCCAGGGAGATGCATGGAAGCCACAACAGCCTTTTCCAGTTGGATGCAGAGGCCTAATTAGCTAATTTAGGTCCTTGGGATGAAAATGCCATGTCCTCTTCCTCCTCTACCATCACCTCTTCCTCATTTTTACAGAACTGGATAAATTATGCAGGGAAAACAGTTGCTTGTGAGTGAATGATACCTACTAAATTCAAGACAAATTTCTGTATATATATATTTTGTGTGAGGAGCCTTTAAAGTTTATGATTTTTTTGCAGATGAAATGTGCGGATGTATTAGCTCCTTCTGGCATTATGAACCCTGCTAATGTCAGGCAAATAGATTCGGGAGTTTATTCCTCTTGAGCAAGAGCTCTGTGGGGAAAAAAGTTTCCCTCCATCCCCATTGTTCTCTGGGCAAGTTCTATGAAAACAGGATCGGTTGTAGAGGTGATCCTGGGAAAATAACCTGCATAATTTCCTGACAGATAGCTGCAGAACTTTGGAAGTTAGGATGAACCAAGTTTGTGGAGTGGTTAAGATGCTGGGTTAAACTAGGGAGACCCAGGTTAGCGTCTGGGTGACTTTTGTTCACAGCAACCTATCTGAAGGGTTGTGTGATAAATGCACCCTGTAATAAATGCACAGAGAGCATTAATGTATATGTGCAATCTTGAGCTCTTGGAAAAAAGGTGGACCATACATTTAGCTAATAATAATAATAATAACAACAACAACTACAATTACAATAATGAAAACAATTTGAACTTTTTTTTTTTACTGCTATTGTTTACAACTGGTAAATCTTTATATCTAAACCATCTTCCCCAAAAGATTACAACTGAAAGTAAAAAGCCCTGATAAAATGAATCCTGGTTTGCAGCTAGAGCTGTCAATCAGAAAACAACTCAGTTTCTTTTCTCCTCCCTCCTTTTGCCAATTCCTCACTGCTTGTTTATGAAAACCTTAGAAAACAGATGTCGGTATCTCCCTCTTCCAAATCCCCAACAGAGATCTAAGGTTTGGGGAGCAGCAGTTCTCGGCAATGTGCTTTGGAAAAGCCCAGCTTCACTCTGGACAAAGCCTGATTGACTTGGAAGTGGTTTGCTTGGGCTTTGGATTTAAACCTCATCCAGTCAAGGAATATCTCTACTATCTAAAGGTAAAAGTGGTCAAACTTGGCTTCTGATGATTGCATCTTTGCAGTTTTCTTGGCAGTATTTCATAAGTGATTTTCCATTGCTTTCTTCTGGGATATTTCTTTTACTTCTCCTTCCAGCCAAGAATCATGAAATTCTCAAACAGTTCTCCACCCAAGTACTAACCAGAGCTGATCTTAGTTAATTTTCAAAATTAGACAAGGTCAGCTAGCTGCTGCCACCTGCAAGGACATCCCTGATATCTATCCTATAATTACTATTATTTCTGCTATGACTACTGTTCCTGCTGGTAAAATCTATTCTATAGTCATAATGTGATTAACCCCTTTTTCCCCATTCCATGTAAAATGAGATATTAATGTATGTATGAATGCACATAAGTACATATATATGAATGAATACATACATTCGTTTTTTAAAATATATCCAATTTAGCCCAGGTTTCTAGGATGTGCATATATAAAATGCAACATATTTCATACAAGGGATTCAATTAAAAACCCAGAGATTTCATTTGTGTATACTTAAATAATTAACACAAGGTAACAGTCCCAGAAATGAACAAATTAGGACTAAATGCTCAGACCAGAATGGAGGATTGTGAGCTTTGCTGAATGGCTGCTCAGTCAGAGAAGAAAATCCATAGATAGAACTTTCTTTTGTTCTTACTTCCCAGAAAGATGGGGTATTATTGAGGGTGACATAAGCAAATTCTCTCCTGAAGAGCTTTCAGTCTAAAAGTCAATCAAGGGAGACACATCAGAAAGAATACAGCAAGTTGAGAGTCTCCATTTCTTATGAATGACCTGTGACAAAATGGAGAAGTTAAACGCATTTTAATCCATGTTCTCCCAGGCATACAGACTGTATTTTCTGCTGATAACCTGAGGATGGAAAATTGCAAGGAGAAAATAGTTAAGATTTTCTTCACACAGAGAGATTGTTTCTTATGTGGGGGGAGAGAAAGATGGATTGGGCTAAGAAGTTGGCAGGGGGAGGGTCGGTAGTTGGTGTTGGATTCAGAGAAGGAAAAGGAGGGAAAATACAGGATTCAGCAGTGTCGAAATTACCAAAGAGATGCTGGATAGAAGTTGCTATGCAGGGAGGAAGATGACATGTGATTAGTCCACCTGGTCCAGATGCCCAGAGAGGGAGAACAGGATCCGAAGACCAAGACAGATATCAGAGTTCTGTTCGCCATGACAGCTTGCCATTTTTAATTGAAACCCTTGATTAACTCTATGGGGAATTTAATAACTGCACAGTTCCCAATAGCTTAAGATAGGCACACTGCAGCAGTGTGTAGCAGGAGCTTTACTACTGCAGGCAGGGAGATAGTTAATCTCGGAATAGTACAGCTATTAGGCCATAAATCAATTTGCTACATTCCACTCTCTACTGAAGTTAAGCAAAAAAGAAAAAAAAAGGAGGCGGTGGTTTATAGCTTTAGCTGAGTGCTGCTTGCATAGTTATTCTTGCATGGATGCAAGAGAAACTAACCCTTTTTTATCTTTGAACTGTTACTAATAAAGAAAAATGTTGAACTAGTTTATGAGAAGGTTCTTGTGTGCTGCATTCTAACTGCTGAGTCCTAAAGAACTTCCTCCCAGGCCCTTGTCAAAAGTCCTTTGAATAGCTGGTAGCCAATTGTCCATGTACCAGCAGAATAGCATCCTCCAGCCATGAAGGACGGGAAGCCACATTGTACACGCAGAGTTCCAGTTGTGAATGAATGAATTGGCCTTCCTAGAGACTGGCCACTGTGGTTAACTGACAAAGTCGTTGAATCCAGCAGAACTCTTCTTTCTTACCTGCGTTCGGCCAGGTAGGAGGAGCTTTTTCTTCAGTGCCAAGCAGTGACTTCCGTGGTCTGTTCTTTCCACTTTGGGCAATAAAACTAAGTCTGCCTGTCTGACTGAACCATTTCTAAGCAAAGGACAGACCCCCCATCAATCAAACCTGATTGTAGTCAATGGTGTACAAATACATTTCCCTCTAGCACACAATATAATTTCTTGCTGCAAATTATAACACTGTATTAATTTGAATTTTCATTTACTCTTTGGTCTGTAATGCCATGTGGGATCTGATTAATAACAATAGAAAAATTATTTCCCTTGGGGTTGGCAGGCTTGCCATGATTTTAGTGTGCACAAACCACAGCATTTATTGTATCTGAGATATATATACATATCTCACAGCATAAACCTCAAATAGGCAATTATTAGGTGAATTATTTATGCCATTTCAAAAAGCTGCTCCATGGAACAGTGCAGGATAAAGGAATAGAAGCAATGGGCCTCTGACACGGTGATGGGGATGCTAATAACCCAAGCGTTTTCACCGGCTTTGGTTTTGCACAGCAATCTTGTACTTGTGACTTCACTAGATTGGGGCTCGGGGAGTTTCCCAAATGTGTAGGGAGCGGGAGCAAGTAGTGAACGTGTAATTGCTGCCCAAGTAATATTGGAAAACTGTGCCAGTTCTTTGTGGAAGGGACTACTATATAAAAGGATTTTTTTTTAGAATGTATCTATTTATTTATTTATTTGGATGCCTCTCCTCCTCCCCCCGCCCCCCGCCTCTTGGCACTCAGACCCAACAGTGAAATTCCAATGAAAATAACATAAGCATTTCAGGCATTAAAATAACTTTTAAAACTTTTGAAGCTAGATATAAGAGGAATCCACTCAAATGTCAGGGTATACCAGGTTTTCAGCTGTTTTCTAAAACTTCTAGTAGCACTTCTGTGCCCTGAAAGGCAGCTGACTTGAATAGCAGAGTAGGGTCGCTGTTACAGGAAAGCCAAGGATCAATGCTAACGTATTGTATACTGTAGGAGCTTTCTGCTACTTTTTTTTGGTTGAATAGCCTCTTCTGCTCAGGTAGAGAGATGGTCCTCTTAGAATCTAGGATGTTTGGGGTTTTGAATTGCGTGACAGACCTTCCCATTCTAAGCGTTCATCTTTCAAGGTGTAGTAGGCGAACTAGCATTGCTTAATTTTGCAGTCCCCCATCTGATGCACTCCATCTGAACCCCTATCTGAATAGGGTTTGTGACTTTCCTCATGCCGTCACTGGATTTCTTTGATGCCCTGTTCCAAATCAAAACAATAAAGGTGTTGGAATTGTCAGTGATAGGATCCTGGTTGATCTTTGGACAATGACTGATAAAAAGTGCTATCAGAAATCAAGACTTATTGCATTACTAGAAGGTGCTTATTAGAAGGTATTTGAGTTGAGGACCAACAGTTTATATAAGTAGTCCTCAGGTTATGATGGCAATTGGGGCCAGAATTTCTATTACTAAGCGATGTGGTCATCATGTGACTGTATCACTGAGCGATGGCAGTCCTCAGCAATCCCTCAGCACCCCCTTGCTAAGCGAAGTTTGCAAGTCGTTAAGTGAGGACCTCCTTGCAACTTCCTGCCAGCTTCCAACAAGCAAAGTCAGTGGGGAAGTCCCAGGTGGTTTGCAAGCAGGCTGCTGGGTGGGGGAGGACATGCAAGGGTGTGCAAGGGGGTGTGACTTTGCCTGTGGGAAGCTGGTAGGGAAAGTCGCAAATGGCGATCATGAGACAATGGGATTCTGCAACTGTCCTAAGTGCAAGCCAGTTGCCAAGTGCTCAGATCACGTGACCACGGGGGTGCTGAGATGGCTGGAACTTCAAGGACCAGTTGTAAGTACCAGTTGTTCAGCACCATTGTAATTTTGAACAGTCACTGAATGAGTGGTCGTTAACTGAGGACTACCTGTATAGTTGGCTGCCATTGTCTGCCCAGCTAGGAGGCAGCACCTAGCCAATACTTGGATGGCAGACCACCAAGAAAAAACAGGGCTGTAAACATCCCAGAAGAAACCAATAGCAAATCATCTCTGTATTGACGCAAAGGAAGCTATATCAATATGCCCATAAAGATCTCAGTAGTTGAGCTTGACTCATAGGAACAGTGAACTTGACTGACCCTTGTTCACTCACTGTCTGCCCCCTGAAATTTCCCTTCTAACCTGGATGCTGTTGTCAACAAAATTAAATTTTTAAAAAATGCAGAAAAAGTCATGGTGGCCCTATTGATCTTATTATTTTCGATTGCATATATATACAATAAAAGTAAATGAGTATCATTGACTTTTATTAATTACAATCCAGTGGAGATAGCCCTACCCTGAAGTTTCCTGGACTTATATGAATAGCTGATCCAATCTCTCTTCCCCACTTGTTTATCTGGATTGAACTAAACTTGATTATCACTAGACAGCAGCAAAGAGATATAGAACACACTATTTGGCACCATCTAGTGGTCATCTGGATTTTTGCAGCCAAAATCTGGTAACCCTGCACTGGCACTGAAAAAGATTTACGACCGATCCTTGAACTTGCGGTCATCACAGCATCCCAGTGGTCATGTGATTGTGATTCAGGTGATTGGCAACCGGCATGCATTTATGACAGTTGCAGCATCCTTCACAGCCAGTTTCCAACAAGCAAAGTCAGTGGGGAAGCTGACAGGAAGTTGCAGTCACATGATTTTGCACTTAATGACCACAGGTGATTTGCTTAATAACTGCTGCTGGAACTGACATTGTAAATTAGGCATGGCCACATGATGTTTCACTTTATGACTGCATCGCTTAGCAATGGAGTTGCCAGTCTCAATTATGGTTGGTAAGTGAGGATTACCTGTACTCTAAATAGATCTTGTAGACAGGAATTACCTGGAAGGCATCTAAACCCAACCCATTGGTTTCTCAGTCTGAACTTCCTACCTCCTAAATACACTTCCTTTGTCTTCCAGGGACTGGCAGAGCAGATCCTGCTCTGGAGTCTCAAGGGATAACCTTTTAAATTTAATCAAAATGAAGGCTCTTGATAGGTTTAGGTAGCTAAGTCTGATAGATTTTAGTTACTAAAGGTTGGGTTTTATTTTATTTTATACTACTTCTGACCATTTTTAATTTGTCTGTGCTGGATTCTATAATAAATGTACTGAAATTGGGAATGGAGTTGATTTAGTCTTTTATGTAGCCTGGGGAATGGTTTTATCCATGTGCCAGATTACTAGATGTCCAAACTTTTCTTGTTCTTAAGGGGAGAAAAGCTTTGCAACCAATTTGTAAAGGAAGTGCAATATCCACCAGTTAATCCCCCTGATATCTCCATTCCCCCCAAGTCAACCTAGAAACCAATACCATTATGGAAGACAGCATTAGTTGGTGATATATTCAGCAAACAAATCTTACTGAACAGGTGCAAATTAGGTATTTGCCTCTAGCAGCCTACAGCTGTGGTTCCTGCTGCTTCCATATTATTTTGTGCTGATGTATTTATTAAAAAACGAGAAGCAGACATAGAGCCCTGGGTTTCTGCAAGTTGTGTCAGCTGATTATATTTACATCTGCCCTGCTGAAACCTAAGATGAAAATCTAATTAGATTATATCTGTAGGGAAGCTGTTGTGGAGTAGTAGATGATCTGAGATACAGATTGGGTGGGACAGAAATTCAACATCCATTGTGAACTGTGATGTTAAGTAGGTAGCTTTGGCCAATATATTCTCTTTTAGTCTAACTTATCTCATAGGGCTGCAATACAGATAAAGGAGGATAATCCTCTGTAGATTAATGTAAGCTCCTTGGAGAACAGCCTTAAAGAAAACATACACAAATAGTGTGAAACTTTTCCAATCTTTCATAGTTTTTCAGATCTATGGGATGGATTAGTAGGCCCAATGAGTCAACTCATTTACCTATTTCTGGGGCAGCTTTCCAATCCCTTCCGTTCCCTTCATAAAAAGCTTATAGAAAAAATGACCAGATTGGATCTATGGGTAGACAGGAGTTGTAGTTACTTATAAAAAAGTATCTGAAGTGGCCTTGGTCACCTAGCCTTTGCTGTATGAGCCAGAAAAGAAGTCTCTTAAGAGTGCACCTTAAACATGCTGCTAGCGTAACACACAAATTCCATGTTGGAGTTGTTCTGATATCTAGCTTTGGATTGTTTGAGCAACTCCATCTTTGTGAATTCCACTCCAAGCTGACTTGACCGACAGGCACATATCTTTGGCTAATGCATAGATTGGAATGTAACTTTTATACCCAATTCTTCAGTTTGCAGATCAACCAACAGTGTTCTTGGCTCAAAAGGTATAGAAATGTATTTTTTGATATTTGTATTGAAATGTGAATTTTTATGGGTGTTTTAAAAAAATAAGGAAATTGGATTAGAAACACTTATAGGAACACATTTGGATGTGCGGTGGGGAAGAAAACTTTCCAAGTGTAGTGGCTAGTGAGTCCAATGGGGGAATGTCTTGATGAATGTGTGTGCGCATACGTGCATCTGCATGCATTTGGCTCTCATTCATCCAGCCTCGAAGACTAAAAAATAAGTTTACTTATACACCAAGGACTCCGCAAGAGTGGAGTTAGCACTTATAGCCATATATCTCAATGGCTTCTTAAAACCATTTTTGTTTTTCTAGGAAATGAATTATTACAGTTGTAACTAGGTCCAAGCACAGAAGTAAAATAATAAAAATCTTCCATTTCCTTTTCCTTCCTTTTTCTCCCTTCTGTTCAAGTTTAGATTAGAAACTCTTCTTGTACTTTATAAAACAATAACACACCAAGGAAAGCTGGATCCATTTTGGAAATATTCTGGAAGAAGTGCTTTGGCCCTTGTGTGAGCAGCCCCTCCTTTTGTTTCTAAATTCTGCAGATGCCTGAAAAAAAGTTGCCGCTGCTCTAAGGAAGCAATTCCTTAAAGTCAATGTGACTCTTAAAGCAACTGCATCTCTTCTTTCAGGATAGTTTTAAAGCCTGAAAGAAATCAGGCTTTCTAAATGACTGGTAGAGTGGTGTTGCACTCATGCAAAGTCCAAAACATACCCGAATCATACACAACGTTCTGTAATATTTTACTGAAAGCATGCACAGCCTTCTGTAATATTGTACATTTCACCCTTGGTCTCTGGTGACACTCTAACAGGACTTTTTGCCTCTTTGCCCTACAGCAATCCGGGAAGGAATATACCCATAGATGGACAACTGACTGTTCAGGGAGGGAAACAGGATGGATACGGTCATAGCACTCGACTGCTGCAATTAATCATCCCAGAATAATGCTTAAAGTTGCCGGCCAGAAATGGTCGACACTTCAGTGGTTCAAGCCCAGCTTTCGCGCAGCAGAGTGAGCTCCTGCTTCCTCCCCAGCTCCTGTCAACCCAGCAGATTGAAAACTTACGTGAGTAGATAAATGGGTACTCTCACTCTGGTGAGAGGAAAAATGCTGGCGGCGCCTTGCAAAAGGAGTCGGGAGCAGTTGCTGGTAGCGCGGAAGCCGCGCACACCCGAAAAAGGCGCGAAGCAACGGAAACCCTGCCTCCTGTGCTCGCCATCTGGGCTCTGCTCTAGGAAGGAGGCCAGGGCAAACCACTTCCGAAACACCTTGCCTTGAAAACTGCAAGGACTCGTCCAGGCAGTCACCGCAGAATCGGTAACGATTGAGTGCGGATAAAAAAAAAAAAAAGTGTGACCTACCTACAAGGATTCTTCTAGAGGAAGAATAACTATATTGAAGACAAATGGGCTGCCTTTTAACATTCCTATATTATAGACAAGATAATATTTTGCTGCCTTCCCATCACAGCATTCATTTTATGAAGATCCCTTTTAATGGGCATCATCATCCCTCAGACTGGCAATGAAGTTTGCAAAAATGGCTACATTCTTTGGACTGACCTTTTTCTCTGGAATGCGCTACTGAGTCCTCTGTAGGAACTGAACATATTCACCATGGCATAAAGGGAAATGGAGGGCAAACTAGGATCTGTTTTCCTAGGAAGCAAAGTGCTTGGTGAATTGTTATGGTGAAGGAAGGAGTTCTAGCTGCATTGGGTATAATTATGACCTGTTGCACATACCTGAAATAACAGGTAGAAAGAACTGATCCTTTCTGATCATAAATTTATCTTATTTACTGGATGATTTTGCAAATCCCAGGGAATTAACCCCTTTATGACTTTTACCAGTCATTCTCTGAGGCCTGCAAGAAAGAGCAAGGAGCCACTTCATTGGGGCTTCAGTTTGCACAAGCCATTAGAAGCCTACCGGGAAGTTGGAACCACTGTGGGCCACTTGAAAATTATAAGATTTGACTGGGCTCCCATAGACAGATCCCCCACCAGCAGATTAAAGAGAGTTAGTTCTCTCGCTGTTCCATGATCAGACATAAATCTAGACAATATACCTTTGTTTGCAGCCAAGAAGACCCCGATCTCCTGAAGACATGCTTAGAAGTAGAATGTTAAGGACTGCAGACAATAACTTTTAGGTGGAAGAACAAGGGTGGATAATCTATAGCTTCCCAGCCATGTTTTTGCAGACTCTATAGCCTTGTGCCCCAAGGTTTTGCCACCAAAATTCAGCATCGGCTTGGATAACAGATAGCTTTATACAGTGGAAAGAATGCATGGAGAAAGAAACATTGAAGTCAGTTGTCTAATTTTATCAGAAAGTATTTTTGAGGCTGGTGCTTGAGTGAAAGAATAAAAATAAGCTTTAGTTAGGAATTAAATGTTGATAGGAATCTCTGAGTTACTTAAGATTATCCACATTTAAGAGGCTGTCATTTGCTCTCTTCAATTATATACAGAAGGCAAATCAACTAAGAATGTGAACTGCAGAGGTCAAAAATCCAAAGAGAAAGAGAACTGAGGTGATTGAGGGGCAGCAATAAAAGCTCTGAGAATATCAATCTAACCCAATGTTTCTCAACCTTGGAACCTTAAGAGGTGTGGACTTCAAGTCTTAGAATTCTCCAGCCAGCCATGCTGGCTGGGGAATTCTGGGAGTTGAAGTCCACACCTCTTAAAGTTCCCAAGGTTGAGAAACATTGATCTAACCAACAGGAGGCAAAGTTACATAGAGACATACAAAGCAAACATTTTTAGACAAGGAAAGGGGTTAAAAGTGGGGAGCCTCTCTGTTTCCCTATATATATTGCCCCTAAGATCAATAGGTTTACAGGTACAGAAAGCCTGTGCATGCAAACTTGAATTCCAGCACAGCACCCCACTAAATAATTGCAGTACGATTTTCCATGCATAGGGAATGAAAATTTCAAAAAAATTAAGATAATGTGAGATGTCTACAATAAACTTCTTGCATTTAATTCTTAAGCCTCCCAAGATGAAAAATGAAAACCCAAAAGTTCTGCCTCTGTTTCCTCTGGGGTATCATTGTACCAGCAGGTCAGCTGCAGCCCGTGGGTACTACAAATCTGTTATAAAAAACCGTACAATCTTCAACTGTTAAAAAACGTTGTGTACATCTATTCTGCAGCTTACAGGTAGAATGATGGTAGGAGTAAATGGTTAAATGTCAAGGTGCTTTGATGAGTTGTCTGACCTGTCTCACTATATATATTGTTAAAAATTGCTGAAATTACTACAGGAATAATGTTCTCCGAGTTTTAATCTGCTTTCTTTGCTGAGACCAAGATGGCTTGACTAAATATTCAGACCGAGCAATTTGCAATTAACCTGTCACTAGTTGCAACTTGCCTTTAGCATATGATTATATTTTCATCTGCCAGTTTGGAATCCACTTATGTTAATATGCACAATCTCAGAAGAATTAGCTATAGAATTTTTTTCACTTCCTTCTGACTCTTTCTCTTGAAAAGATACTCGGAACATAAAGCATGTGTTGATACTACTGAAATTTCCCTGTCAAGTGATTATAGTGTAATCTTAAACTCACATTTCCAGGGCATTCAATGGGACTGATTCATTGGTAAATGAGTTTAGGATTGCAACTTTACCTGATCCATCCTTGAGATCCATTTTCTCTCTCTATAAATATATATAAATATAAATGGGGTTGAAATACAGCTTTCCACAATGAAACAGATTGTGCTTACTGGATTTGGACATGGTCTTGGAATAGAAACAAAGAAAAACAGTTTGCAATAAACAGGTTGTCTAGAAGCTTTTCCTTCTCTCTCATCTGCCACCCCAGGGGTACGGTTTAGTATTATTTTTACTAAATAAAAATAGTATTACTCTATAAATGTAAATGTATAGTATTACTCTATAAATGTAAATTTAAAAGAGCTGCTGTGTTGCTTTGGTCATATGAGTAACTGATTATTGTGCTTGAGATCCAAAGTGAGATCTCTGCAGCTGTAAAACTGATCTCTGTATATGCTGTAAGGGCCTCTAATATGATTCCTTTAAGCAATACTTTTCCAAAAGCATATTGCTTTGTATTTCTTATTCCTTTGATTTGTGAGTTTCCATTAACGCTCCCTTTTTAAAACTATTGCTGCTGAATAAAACCATCTAACAGAAGATTAAAATATGTCAACAACCCTCCATGGTAGTTAAGAATTGTTAATCTAGACCAACTTGGCTAAAAATGTAAAGTTGCATTTAAGTTAATATTTTAACTTTTCTTATGCTGATGGATAATTTCATAGCTCACTTGATGATTATTATGGTACTGAGAAAAATTACTGCTATTTACATTTCCCAAAACAAAATTAGGGAATATTCAGGTTTTACATTTTTAAGTTGCTTGGTCCTAAAGTCTTCAACAGACTCCCCTAAGATTACTTCACTCCATCTTCCAGGCCATGCAAATAATCTCCTGAGCATTCAAGCAGTTGAGCAGATCCCACAATGTGAGAAGTGCCTGCTCCATAATCTTCACAAAAAGAACAAAGACAAGTAGACCAATCTGGATCTGCAATGAGTGAACTGGTACATCAAATATAGCACACTTTGGATGGAAACCCTGAGTTTTCTTGAGGATGATTCCAGAAGGAAGACTCCTTGGTCTACTCTCACAACCCAATCTTTGTATCCTAAGAAATGTCCTGATATTTAAGTACCAGGTTACCAGCTACTTGTTGAAGCCTTATCATTCAGCCTGTTCTCAGTACCAGGAGTATTTGCCAAGATAATGATGATAATCATAGTCCACCTCAGATTCTGGGGGACAAACATGTACCTCCACCTGGATGACATATTGATCAGATGTGTGTCAACTGAAGAAGAACTTATTGATCAAGTGAACAAGAAAGACAAACAGGGCAGTTTTGCATGGGAGTTTAACTGAGGAAAGAGAAGAGGGAGGAGAAAAAGAAGAGAGTAGAAGAGGCAAAGAGGTGTAGACAGTGCTGAATGATAGTTGCTGCTGGCTATTTCCTGACTACTTCTCACATAGACAATGACTGGAGTGAATTAGAGGAGGGCTGGCAAGCTAGGGCACTGGAAACTAAGTCCTAGGAGGAACTAACTGTTCATAGGAACTAAGTATGCTTAATTTGCAGAAGGCTGAGTGGAGATATGGTAGCAGTCTTCCCATATCTAAAAGACTGTCCTATAGAAGAGGGAGTGGACATATCCTTTGTTGTCCTGGAGGGCAAGTCAAGAACCAAGGGGTTGAAACTACAGAGAAATAGATTCAGATTAGATATTTGAGGAATTTCCAAATGGTAAGAGTTGTCAATCAGTGGAACAGGTTGCTTCATGATATGTTTCACTTCACTGGTCTTCAAAAGAGGCTGGATAGCCATCTGTCCGAAAGGCTTTAACAGATCCTGAACTGAGAATGAGAATTGTTCCTCTCTATTCTGGCTTGATCAGACTGTATCTAGAATATTCCATCCAGCTGGGGTCACTGCATTTTAGGAAAGACATTGATTAAACTGGAGCATGTCCAGAGGACAGCAACTAAGGTGATAAGGACCCTAGAAGGAAAAACTCACACGGAATGACTGGAGATCCTGAGTATATTTACCTGGGAGAAAGAAGACTGTGGGGAGGTGCAATAGCTGTTTTCAAGTATCCAAAGAATTGTCAAGTAGAAGACATGGCAGAACTGGTCAGAGTTGTTCCAGAAGACAAGACAAGGAACAATGGGTTGAATTTACAAGGAAGTATATTTTGATTGGTCATTGGGGAAGACACATCTAGCAATAACCACTGATGAACAGACTGCCTGAGGTGGTCTGAGATGGTGATGGGCTCTTCTTCATTAAAGGTTTCTCAGTGAGGCTGGACGGCTGTCTGTCAGTGAGGCTGTTGTAGTGAATTCCTGCACAAGGCAGGGGAGTGGACTAGATCAGGGTTCCTTAACCTTGGCAACTTTAAGACGGGTGGGCTTCAACTCCCAGAATCCTTGCTGGCTGGGGAATTCTGGAAATTGAAGTCCACCCGTCTTAAAGTTGCCAAGGTTGAGGAACCCTGGACTAGATGACTGTCAAGGTCCCTTCCAACAGTACATTCTGTGATGCTATGAAACAGTGTTATTTTTAACTGACTTCAGCCGCAGGGAGAAAACTGCTCACATGGTGGAAACTTGGTGAATTCCCCATCACATACATTTTCAGGGATGTAATTTTAACCACTGACTTCCTTATTGCCAACAATTGTTGTGTTAAATCTAATTTATTATTGATTTTGCACTGCTTTGGAGCCTTATCATCATAAAGACAATATAAAAATCAGAATGATAAATAACAACCAAATCACGAAACAAGCATTTTGGAGTGTATTTCCCCATTAAGTAGGTGGGTTTTGTATGCTTTATTTTTTGCATTGTTACCTGTTTTGCCAAAATTTGCCAGGCTTGCTGATGTAACTTTGTAATAATGATGTTCCATTTCATGGGAAAGAACCGTACATTAGCTGAATTTACACTGAAATGTACTGTATAATTGGAATTGCATGAATTATTTGCTTACTCGTGTTAATTCAACCCGTGAAAGAAATATGAACAATTAGACCCTGAGTCTTCTGCAGCTCTCCGCACGGTGTTCTATTCTGATTTCTGGCCTTATCAAGTTTTGATAGATGTCAGTATAAAGCCAGTAATAACCCAGGATATGAACTGCATGAAAGCTCCATGTCTGACTTTTTAAAGCACACACAACAAGCACAGGGCATGACAGCTTTGAACTGGAATTTTCAAAAGAAGCTTCACTTGTAAAATGAGTTCAGGAGGGTCATGGGACGTGTGTCACGATCGAAACCCTGTGCCTTTTGTATGCATGTACAAAAGGGGCGGGGCTTCCGTTGTGAGCCCACGCTCACCGTCTTGCGGATGGTGACAACCCCCTGTGGATGCTCCTGCCTGGACCGCACGCAAGGCAGCGCTCAAGAAATTTGTACCCCTCAGGAATACTGACATGGGGGCAGTTGCCACAAATCCCAGTGTTTTATTTTCTGATAAATTTGATTCAGTTGTGGTTACTGGTATGACATCTGAAAAGGAGAATCCTGTGTTTTAGTCAGGCTGGACTGGACCACTTCAAACGGCAAAGAGGAGGACTGGAACATCTTGGTGCTCCCTGATGTAAAATGCATGAACAGAAAAAAACATGCACACCGAGCAAAACACAGTTGGAAACTTTATCTCTCAAGCAGCCTTAGTCCGGCAAGACCTGTGCTACCTCAGCCTGCTCACTGTATATCCAAGCCTCATCTGCATGTTTTGAGATATTTGCATTTTGGAAGAGAAAGTGGGGGCTCTTAAGTGACAACGCTTCCTTTAAAGTGGCAGGCGTGCGTTGTGTCTGCCTCTTTAACTGTGTCGGCCATTTTGCTTTCCCAAATGCTATATTTAATGTAAGGTTATTATAAAATTCAAATAAGTACAAATAAATTCAGTGCATCTGTATTTTCCTCTTGAACAGATGGCGCAGCCGTCTGCCCACATGTCATTGGCACAAAAGACATAACAGATAATAGCAGAAATATAAAGGCCGTGTGTGGAAGAAGACTATTATTATACAGTAACTGTAATAAGGTGACAGTGCTAGTAAGTATCATTTCTCCATATGGGAGCCCTGGATGCTCTGTTATGTAAATTTAAAATGGAACTTAATCAGGCCTCAATAGAGCAGTGCTTTTTTAAAAAAAAAAAAAAAAAACTTTGTTCAATATATATTGTACTACAGTTCCTGGGGAAAGAAAGGAAGTTGCTCGTACTGAATGGTTGGAGGGACAGGAAAGACAATAAAATATATGATCGAAGCAGAAGGCCCTGAAGAAGCCATGAAGAAAATGGAAATTATTAACTGGAAAATTGCATAGGATCAGCCACTTGTCTTTTTCCCCAAAGGGGAGAAAAACAATTTTGTCCCTATTTTCAGGGGTGGCCGTAGGGATGTTTAAAAAAGCCAAGATAGCTGTGAGCGAAGCCCTGCCGTCTTTTTACATTCACCACAGTGCAACAGTTGTAAGAAAGGGGTGGGACTTCAATCGTGCAATCAGCCAATAGCTTGACTTTTTTTTTAACACTCTCCCCCACCACCCCCAAAGATGCCCCTGCCTCTTCCCAGGCTGATGGTGCCCAGAATTGTGGAAATTGTAATCCCAAGACATCTTTAGATAGGACAACCAAGGCAAGACCATGTGCTGGGCATATTCCAGACATAGCCCGCGTGCTTAAAGAGAATCTGTGTGACTTTCTTTCTAGATCTGTTTGCTTGGAAGTGTGTTCAGCTGGTATATATTTCACTGAAGTTATATGCAAGAACTATATATACTCAGTAAATTGGCTAAACCCAAGTGCTAAGATCTCATTAAATGAACAGCTTTGGCTAGTCTACACCAATTTCTTTTATGACTTTTTTTTTTACTTTAAGTACATTAACATATTTTAATAAATACTCATAATATGAATTAATACGTGGATTATAAAGGTCTCTATCTATTATAAGTTTAGAATAAATGTTCCAGCAATTTATTAATGGCGTCTTATTTTTCTACACTCAGACCTGAGGAAGATAATCCATTTCTTCTTTGAATAATATTTATTAAATGTATTAGGTTCAACAATTTCCAATACTTTAATCCGTCATTATTTTGCATGGGGTACAATAGCAGATTTCCAATATCTTGCTAATTCTTTTCTTGCTGCTACTAATGAATTTAACATAAATAACCTAACAAGAAGTTGAAGCCTCTTACCATTGTTACTTTCGCAATATCATCATGCATGGGTACCTGCTGCCTAGCCAGTCTTACCCAAAACCAGTCACAAAAATTGGCGTTTTTGTTGTGCTGTAACCTGTGGCTTAGAAACAAAGGACAAAGAGCTAAGCCAACATTAGCTCTTCCTGCATGCCGTGTAAGCCACTGTTATGCTGAAGATCCATGCTGTTGCTCTAATACAAAATGTAAAGTACTGAAAGCTCCGATGAAGAACAAATAAAAACTGAAACCAGTTGTGGCTGTTTAGCAAACCCTAAGAAAATACAGACAACATAGCATGGAGGCTCTCTGGCTCCATACATTTTCCTTCCAATGCCAGGATTTGTTTCTAGAACCTGCACTGCAGGGACTCAGCTATTCAAAGAAAGGGCTGTTTTTATTTTATTTTATTTTATTTATAATTTCTATCCTGCATACGGAATGGTAAAAACCATTTCAATTGTCAGGTTTCAAACAGGCAGTTTGGATCTTTGGGCAGCTCCTCCATATGGCAAGCCACCCCAATAGCAACCAGAACCTGCAGGCAGATCTGCCAAAAAACAATTTAAAGATGGATATAAATGTATGGCTCCTTGTTCAGGCATAAATCTCCCTTCCTCTTCCCCCCCCCCCCCAATATACTGTAGCTGGAAAATTGAGGATGAGCTTTGGAACATGATACCCTCCAATGTTATACTGTATTGCTTTTCTATGCAATGAGCATGAATACTAGACATGAGTATGGCATTACACTATGCATCAGGAATGGGCTACTTGTGGCCCACTCAAGGTTGTTAGACAACAACTTCCATCATGGCTCACATTTGGCCCTATGAGCAAGGATTCCAGGAGCATCTACAAGGCAACATGTCACTGTTTGACCTTATTTATCTGGAAGGAAGTTATGTTGAACTCAATGGAGTTCATTTTGATTATTTGAGGGGCTGCTTCTCCCAGGTTATGTCTACTTACCCCATTAGATCTGTAATATGCTTCCCCTTTAACACTTTCCTTCGTGCAAGGGCGGAAAAACTCCAAGAGACAAACCCTCTGAACACAAGGTGATGGTTTAGTTCATTTATTGCAATAGACGGGGAGAGAATCCGCACAATCAGATTGAATCTCTGAGGAACCAGGCTCTTCACCTTACTTTTTGTTTCTACCTAGCCCGTCCGTCATTCTCTTCTTGTTTCCCCATTGGATGAGGTACTCCAAGGTCACAATCTTCCCAACCGCCTTTCCGAAGTTTCCTGGTTCTTCCTATTACATGCATAACCATACATCGCATGTTCATTATAATTAGCTTATTAATTATGTGGGGTGTGTTAGCTACTATTCATTAGTTCATTACCCATGCGCATTTCTGTCTTTGAGCTCATGATTTCAGCTAGCTACCGTTACACTGATAAGAACTGCTCTCAGCTGGTTCCTTTCTACAGTTAGTTTGGATACATTATTTAGCTCAGTTTGGATACATCATCCTACTCACTTCTCTCAGATCCAGCAGAAGAAGCATGTTCTGAATTCCATCTATTAAGAAGTGTCTTCTATTGGGGTCCAGAAAGTGAGCCTTTTTTGTTGTGGTACCCATCCTTTGGAACCTCATACCCCCTGAGATCAGACTGACTCCCAACCCTGTTGGCCTTCTGTAAAGCCTTCAAGACCTTGTTCTGTCACTGGGGCTGGGGGTCAGGAGGTGGGGCTGGGCCCGTGCATTGGCAAAGCTAATTGTTATGGATGGATCTGTTTTTACCCTGTCTGCTGTTTTATGTGTGTGGGGTTTTTTTTTTCTGTTTTTAAATATTTTTTAACATGGTTAGCTGCCCAGAGTCATTAATTTGAGAGGGGCGGCCAAATAAATTGAACCAATAAATTAATAAATAAGCAAGCAAGTTAGATTAGGGTTGGCACTATTAATCTTGCATTTTCTTTTTAATCAGCCGTCCTGTTGGAGGAGCAGCACTGTGTTTTGCAAAAATACAGTATAGCACAGAGTAACTTCACACTCCAATCACCCTGGATTCTTTTCCATGATCCACCGAGTTTTTAATACAGGAAATATCTCCCTTTTTGTTTAAGCAATATGCTTGTAGGGGGACATTAACATCAGGACAATTCAAGAGTAGCTGGGTACACAGTTGATTTTAATGACACGGGTTTCATAATTCTCTGTAAGTTTCACATCACCTATCCCAAACTGCATATTCAACAGTATCATTTATTCAAATGATAAAATGGTTATGTTTTAAATTTCATCTCCAAAGCAGTTCCCATTCATTTCCTGAAACGTTGCTGAACCATACAAGTGTTCTCTATTTTGAATACTTATTCATCAATGAATACTAATTAATTAATTAATTAATTAATTTTCCTTTGAATGAGAAAGGATGAACAATCCCATTTCAGAGGAAGACACTGGACAATCTGAAATGCTTTTCCTTCTAAGTGAAGTAACTGCGGTTGTTCCAAATATTGTCCAGAGGTAGATTTAAAATGACCTGTTTTCAAAACGCTACATAAACCACCATGATATCTTTAGTGCAACAAAATGGCTTTCTTAAATTTTTCTTGGGGAGCCACGAGATTGCAATAGCAATATTTAAAATTATATGGTGTTCATCCTTATTTTATTCTTTAATAAGTCTAGCATTGTTCCTCAAAGTAGTAGATCCTCTCATGTTGTTACACATATTGGGCAGGAAGTTCTTTTGAAGTAGCAGGTGCAAATGCTCTAACAGACCTCCCTGATTCTCAAAAAATTGGGTGATGTATCTATTTTATAGGGGTAGTCCATTGCTTACTGTTAAACCATGTGTAACTATGTAGAGGCAGTTGAATCCTAAATTCCAGAAATTACCTAACCTGCCTGTGGTTATGATTAGCAAGTATCGTCTCAGTTTGGGTGTTGAAATGGTTTTGAAAAAACTGCAACCAAACAGATGCCAAACCGATTATGCCAAGTTTTATCCAGATATGTAAGACAACAAGCAGCCTAGATTAAAAGGTATAGGGCAGTGTTGTCCAAACTTGGCCACTTTAAGATGAGTGGACTTCAACTCCCAGAATTCCCCAGCCAGCATGGCTGGCTGGGGAATTCTGGGAGTTGAAGTCCACTCATCTTAAAGTGGCCAAGTTTGGACAACACTGGTATAGGGTTTTTTTAAAAAGTACTTTTCTACTCTAAGAGCATTCAGCAAGGAAGGATTCTCTCTGCAGTTTATTTATTAAATTTATATGCCATTCATTTACTATACAAGTGACTCTATGTGGTTTATGCATAAAAAATGATAGAAACAATAAAAAATATTACATATACACACACACACACACATTGAAGATGAGGAAAGTGTCATCAGTTATTGTCTGGACCAGTTTCTGAGACACCACTGTGAAATAGATCTGTAAGAATAATATGCTGGCACAAGGTAAACTTTTAGTGCTTTGTCTGCTCCTAATTATACCACCCTAATCCTAACCAAAATAAAAATTAGGGATTAGGCCTCAGGCCAGATCTTTGTAAATGGTGTAATCTAGTTGGTCACCACAGAGGTAAGCAGATCCAACTCAGTCTCAGGATTCAGAGCAAAATACAGCAAAACACAGGTTCATCCTCTTCTTCTCTAGCATGGAAAAATGCAGGTAGCTACTCCTTGCTTTTCAGGGGACTGTGATGAAGTGTACTGTACAGGCAAATTAGATTAGGATTTACGGAGAAAGAGATCATTATGAGCGTAGGAAATGTGCTGAATTTCATCAACATCAGTTAAGATGTTTTACATTCCTTTAACACACAGACACACACCCTCCCCGCACATCCTTACCTTTTTGTTTTTGGACAGAATGTGATTACATTTGCTGAGATAATAGCCATTACTCTGGAGAACAAGTCCAAGGAAGTAGGCTGGGAAGACAAAGGCAGAAAGGAAGCCCCGAGGTCAGCAGTCTCATGGCTAACAGCAGGCAGAGGGAGAGATAAAGAGGAAATGCAGAGGAAGGACCTGTGTTTCTACCCACAACACACCACCCTTTGTGGTCGGGAAGCTGTGAGTGCCGATGGGTCAGTGCCCTGAAGTCCCACTTTCAGCCGGAAGCCCATGACAGACGTTAGACACCCACCAAGGAGACTGGCACGGTGCTTGCAAGCAATAACGGTGGTGTGCTTGTTAAAACGTGATGGCGACTGATGGAGTTAAATGCTGAGAATTGGGGAAAGGTTGACGGGATATGTTTAAATCAGATTTCTTGCTGGAGGAAAAGATCTCCCAAGCATAATTTGCAAAACAAGGACAGAGCTGCTCAGCGTAAGGAAGTAATCCAAGTATCTTTCTGTCCCGCTTGCAAAAATATAATTGGGACAACCAACTGATTGAAAGCAAAGCAGTCTTTGCTCTCCTACCGTAGCACTTTTACCTAAAAGAAAAAGGGGATTTATTAATTTGTTTATGGAGCTGCTTTCACAATGTAACAGAGGCTGGCGGGGGGGGACCTCATAATGGGACCACTGTGAATTGCCAAATGTTCCTTCTTAGCTAGTAGGAAAAGAAATCCATGTCCCAGATTTCTTCTGCAGTATGTCTACAGCATTCTGATTTTATCCCCGAGATTATCTCACTGGTTTGATTGAATAAGGAACATTTTAGCCCAGGTTATGATACCAATGGAAGAAATTTAACTAGCTCCTCCCTGCTATGGTTTGAAATCTGATACTGCACTTTGCTCATTGGGTTAATTTGCATACTCCTGATGTGTTCTGGGAAGTTAGCAGAAGTTACTGTTGAACTTTGACAGAAATAGTTGAAGTTTGACCAGATCAAGCTAACAAGTTGCGGTTTCAATCATTAGAATAATTTACATATACCAATATATGTTCAGAACTGAATTCCAGTCGCCATGACCAACAAAGAAGTTATGTTTTGTGTGATGAAGTCAAGACGGTAGCATAAATGTAGTTAATGAGAATTTTCTTGTCTAATTTTAATTTTTTAAAAAACTTTTAGTGCTTTTGGTTTAATGAAAGCATTTTTATTAATAACTATGTACTGTATATGAATTTTTTTTTATACTCCTGTATCTTTAAGGTTGGTTAAAAAAAAAAAAGGTTGGTAAGGTTGAATAAAAAGAAATGCTATAAAGTTCATATAGAGCAGGTATGAAGGTGGTTGATGTGTTCTTGCAGTATTTCAGTGTTGTCCAAACTTGGCCACTTTAAGATGAGTGGACTTCAACTCCCAGAATTCTGCAGCCAGCATCTTCTGGGAGTTGAAGTCCACTCATCTTAAAGTGGCCAAGTTTGGACAACACTGCAGTATTTGATAGCCACTTTCCCTGTTTGTGTTCATGGTTCTAACAACCTCCATGTACTGTAATAGTGTAAAAAGTTTGATGGTAGAGGAGAAAGATGTTTGTAAGGTAAGATCAGTGGGGAAGTGCAGTGTTATAAGCTTAACGGGGTACATGAAGAAACAAATCTTTAGATAACTTTTTTTTCCTCATTCAGAGTATGCTACTAATAAACATGGTGCTAACTCTTAGATGTCCAGATCTCCTGTGAGAAGATTCACTAGGAAATTCTTTGTTTGATAAAGTAACAGAGCCTTGTAGCACCTGGAAGACTAGCAGTTAAGACCTTTAAGTACTGTTTTGTCAATGACCACTCTCTGTAAGTCATCCTCAGTTTTTGGATCTCTCTGGTAAATGTTCTCCCCCTTCTGCATCCACTGTGCCTCTGAAGTGAACTATGATCCCTGAAAATGTGTGTGGTAATAAATAGATTAGTCTTCCAAGTACCTCCAGCCTCTTGAGTGGGTTTGCTGCAGTGACTAAGAGAGCTCTTTAGAAATGTTACTCTGAGGCAAGGCCTGCCAAATGCAATTGGATTTACCCCCAGGAAAAGGTATCTCACGATTACACGACATCTGCCTTAGATGTATTGCCTGCACATACATGGGGGTGTTGGGTGGAGGGTCTCCATTGCAGTTTTCCTGAAAAGGCCCCAGGATGGAAGAGTAAAAGGTGCAGGCAGAGTCAGCTGGCAGCCTGGGCGAAAAGGGCAGCAGCAACTCTTTGTGTCCAAGAAAGAGCAACTCTTTGTGATGAAGGAGGGGCACATCTACATATTCCTGGTGCATTCTGGGAAGAGAGCAGAAGTTGCTGTGAGCAGCAGTGGAGTTGGATTCTCTCGCACCACTTGAGGCTGCAAGCCATGGATGTGGTGCCAAGAGCATCCTCTTCATTATCATGCTGCATTCTGGGAAGGGAGCAGCAGTCACCATGACTTGCAGTGAAGTTGAACTTTGGCTGGCAGATTCAAATGGGTGGGGGAGTAGACATTTATAACCTGCAAAGGTTTTAAAAATGTTTTTATGTTGTGGTTGAGGAAAAACTGGCACGGTCTTGTGGGAAGTAGAGAGAAGTCTTATATGCCAGAGCTGAAGTTTAAGTGGGTTTTCCTTATGTAAAGACACCACAAAACAGAAGCTGAAATGTTACTTGTAGTCCCAGAGCTGTGGAAGATAGTTCCTGACTCCTTTCCCAGGAGCTTCCTTTTGCGTCCATGCGCACGGCTGGAACGTCCTGCCTGTCTTTCCATTTTGGGACTGAGCCTCCCGGGTTCAGGCTGTCCTCGTAATTCATGTCCTTGGGGCCCTCTAGGCGATTGTTATCCCACCTTCACCTTGCACAGGTCCATCTGGCGCAGATAAGGCTCCCTCGTCCTGTTGGGCTGCGAGGGAGAGAGGGACC
Source organism: Python bivittatus (assembly GCF_059951505.1). Taxonomy (NCBI): domain Eukaryota; kingdom Metazoa; phylum Chordata; class Lepidosauria; order Squamata; family Pythonidae; genus Python; species Python bivittatus. The sequence goes on along the minus strand of NW_028277112.1, from coordinate 55,450,381 downwards.
GGTCCAGAGTGGCCCAGAGAGCTGCCCCCTCTCCTGCCAAATGCTGTGGGAACCGTCTTGCCCAGATTTGGGTGCAGAAGTTGACAAGAATGTGGGATGTTCGTTCTGGAGGAAAAAAGAAGCCGGAGGGAGAACCTGCTATCAGTGTTTGGAAACTTTAACAGGTTACTATAGGGGAAAAGGTCAGAAACCTTTCTGTGGGCACAGAAACCAGAACAAGAAAAAATGGCATAAGTGTCAGTTACTTTGCTTAAATGTAAGGGAAAAGAGGAAAAGTGTATAGAAAGTCATTATCTACATATTCCTGGTGCATTCTGGGAATGAAACCAGAGTCACCATGACCAGCAGAGGAGTCAGAATTTGCCTAACAGCTCAAGCCAGAAATACTTGTCTTAGGACAGATATAAAGCTTAATGTGGTTGTATTTTTTTTTTTTTACTTTATCAAAAATTAGACCCTTTAAGGCTGGTATTTTATCACTGATAGTTAATGATGTCAGCTACCTTATTTTTACATTTTATTATACCAGACAGTTGTAATGTTTGTGTGAATCTGAAAGCTGTAGTGTTGAAGAACTTTGTAAGGATTGTGTAGTCCAAGAATGCCAGTTATGTTGGTCATGTGAGATGGCTATCGAAGCTTCTTGTTAAATATTCCCATAGGAAGAAAATGTGCAATCCCAAATTAAGACTGTTTGCCTATGGTACTTCCATCAGGAAGTTTTTTGTTATGTTTAAACAAAATCTATATAATTCAAACTTAACCCTATTATTTCTGGATCCAGTGACTGTGGAAAATAGTCCTTGGCTGTCTTTCCTGCAGCTTCCTTTTATGTACCTACACGTGGCTAGCGTGTCTCCGCTATATGCCTACTTTCCTTCACACCAAATGTCTCAAGTTCCTTTAGGATGTCTTCACAGAGCATGTCCTCAAGTCTGTACAAAATGCTCCCTCCTAATATTTTCCCCACAATAAGCCTGTGAGGTGGGCTAAGCTGAGAGAGAATGATTGGCCAGAAATCACCTTGCTATTCCGGGAGCCCTCTCCTGTTAAAATCCTTCAGGAAATACGGTGTCCAGATTCAGGTGTAGATACTGGCAACCTTGTAGAAGAGGTTCAGAGGGTGGTGACAAAGGTGGCACAGGGACATAAGGACATGTCCTTTGGGGATGAGCTGAAGGAATGTTCATTCTGCAGAAAAGAAGCCAGAGGGAAGACCTGGTGTCAGCATCTGGGTGCGTAAAAGGGAAAACGGTGAGGACTCTTACTCAGTTCTGCAGAAACTCAAATGAGAAATAATGGCAGCTACCTAGACTTTGCTTAACAATAAAAGTTCCTGATGATAAGAGGTCATCATTTACATATTCCTGGTGCATTATGGGAAGAGAGTAGAAGTCACTGTGCAGAGGAGTTCAACCTTGCCTGACCATGGTGCCCTGGATCACGGAAAAATGGAGTCCTTGTTTGGCTATAGAATTATACTTCCCTTGACCAGAACAAGGGAGTAGTAGGTTAAGAGGCATGTGGGGCTTAATGAAATCCTGTGTTTCTTTTCTGTTATTTTTTTCTTTTGTAGCATATAGGATATATTCTATCATATTTATTTTAGGTTCTAGAATAATTTGCAGCAGATATTCCTTCAGAGGAAGTTCTGAAGATAGAAATTGGTGAATTACTGTACAGGCTTAAGCCGCCCTGCACAATATGTAGAGGCTAAAGCACCACTTTGATAAATTGAAAATCCTCACCCGCCACAAAGGAATACCTGGTGCACCAATGACCTGTTCCGTTGTTAGCTGAGTGGGGGCTGAACTGGCAGTGGCGGTAAGACTTGGAGGTGCTCAGCAGTGTCTTTCAGGGTGGTGGTGAATTTATTAGTTTTTTAAAAATGCTGGCAGGCTGCATAAGGCTGCTCGGTGGGCTGCATGTGGCCCCCAGGCTGTATATTGTACAGGCCTGGGCTAAAGTATCATCTCTGTATTTCATTTATCCAGGTGAAGACTTCTTGAATAGCAATATCAGTGCCATTACTTCACCAGCAGAGCAGCAATGTGAAACTTACAAGTTCACCAAAAATGAGAATGAAGGCAGCTGGTGACGTATCACTTTCACAACCAACACAATTACAAAGAAGACCATACTTTTAGAACATGACGGCTAGTTCCAACTTCTACCCTCCAAGGAACTTTTTAAAAGTATTAGTAAGCTGTAAAAGATCTGCACAGCTGGAGCTTTGTCACATCATCCAAGTGAAAATGATCCATCACTATGAGAAGAAAAGGAAGATTGTAACTATATGTGACTCCCTCCTGAGAGGCATAGAAGCTTCCATTGATCTTTCATCTCAACATGTGTGCTGTCTCCCAGGTCCCGGAAACATATGACAGAAAGACTGACAAGGCTTATTGAACCTGCTGATCCCAGATCCTTCCTATTCATCCATGTGGGCACAAATAATGCTGCAAGGTAAGACCACCTGAATAGCAAGAGCAACTCCATAGCTTTGGGGAGGAGGGTGAAGGAACTTAGAGTCCAAGTGGCATTCTCATCAATGCTTCCCTTTGAAGGCAAAGTTGAGCAACAGAAAGGAATTGGGTTTGAGTTTTTCAACGATGGTATAAACCTCAGAGAAGAGGGGCTGCATTGTGGAGATGAAATTCAGCTTATTAAGGAAGGTAAGCACACCTTTGGATGATGGTCAGCTAACCTGGTTGGGAGGGTTTTAAACTATAGTGCAAGAGGGTGAGTAACAAATTGGCTAGTAATGGATACAGCAGGAAAGCAGAGTGTATTGCAAATTGCCCCTTTAAGCAAGAAATGAAGGAAATATAGACATAAAGGAAAAGGGAGACTAACACAGGGAGTCTAACCCGTTGCCTCAAATGTTTTTGTACAAATGCATGAAGTATGGAAAACATGCAAGATGAGCTAGGCGTTATAATGCACCAAGGCAAATATGACATAATAGAGCAGTGTTTCTCAATCTCAGCAACTTTAAGATGTGTGGACTTCAACACCCAGAATTCCCCAGCCAGCATTGGTGGGATGAATCCTACCAGTGGAACATAGGGCTTCGTGGCACACCAAACTTCAGCAGAACAGGCAGTGCAAGAGAAGAGGTTGTGTTGCACGGTATATCAGGAATGAACCTGCCTGTTCAGAGGTCCACTGGCCTAATGGTAACACAGTTGTTGAAATCATCCAGGTTAAAATAGAAGTGTGATTTGATAGAAAAGATATTTTTCTAGGAGTCTGCTACAGACCATCAAATCAGTCAGAAGAGATAGATGAAGATTTATTAGGGCAGATAGCTGAAACCTTTTAAAAAAAAACAACATAGTTGTGATGTGCAATTTCAACTACCCAGACATTTCTTGGAAAACTCATTCTGCCAAAAAACAAGATGTCAGAAAAATTCTTAATATGTGTTGGAAGTAATTTTCTCTTTCAAAAAACCGAGTTAGGCATTGGGGGATTTGCTGCTCAGACTTGGCCCTTACCAATAGGGAGGAATTTATTGAAGATATTAAAGTAGTGGGAATTTTGACTGCAAGTGTCCACACATTGTTAGAATTCTTGAGTTTAACAAATAATTTAGTAAACATACAATCCATGGATTTTAGGAAGGCCGCTTTTAATAAACAGAAATGGTAAAGAAGATCCCATAGGAAGAAAACCTTAAAGACAGAGGTAGTGTGGGACTTCTTGAAAAGGGAATTAAGGATAGCAGTATCTCAAGCAGTACCAGTGAAGGAAAAAATACCCAGGAGACATCTAAAGAAGGCAATGTGGTTGAACAGGCAGCATATGAACAAATTGAAAATAAAGAACTATGCTTATTGTGGAAGGAAGGATTTATGACCAAAAAAGTCTACAAAGCTTCAGTTCAGAAATGTAGGAATGAGGTCAGGAAGACAAAGGAAAAAAATGACTCCAACCAGCAAGAAGGGATTCTTCAAATATGACAACAGGAAGAAGATGACAATGGAGGCAGTGAATTCTTTGCTTATTTCACATAAAGAAATGTTAACAGATGGCCAAGAAAAAAGCAGAGGAACAAACACAAGGGGTACATGGTGCTGGTGAGACCACATCTGGAGAACTATATGTATGATTCTGGGCACATTTCCAGAAGGATATTGACAGGTCCAGAGGGGGCGCAACAAAGATGGTACAAGGAGTTGAGGACATGCCCTATGAGGATAGACTCAAGGAACTATGGCTGTAGAAATTAGGACCAGACATAACTGCTACAAGTTGCAGCTACCTACATTTCATTTAAATATAAGGAAAAACCACAGTGAGAACAGTACAACACTGGCATACCCTACCTACAGAGACATGGAATTTTTAAATTCTAGAAGTTTTCAGGAAGAGTCTAGACAGCATATTTTATGGATGTTTGAATTGGTTTTCCTGCAGAGGGTTGGACTAGGTGATCTTCATGGTCTGTTCCAACTGTTTACAGTTCTATAATTCTAGCTGGATCATTACCCTTTCTAAGCTAGGTTACCTTTTTCTCCAGGCTATATGGAAATGAAGATGTTCTTGTTCCAAATGGAGTTGTGCTACTGAGGTCAATGAAGCTTCCAAGCCCTTCAAGGATTTCCTCCTGGTTTTAACAGAATAAATACTAGTATACTGGGGAAAGCTCATGGGTAAATAAAGCTGTTAACTGAAATTGCAGTGGAAAACACACAGTCATACTCCTTTTCCAGTCCCAATAAAATTGCCACCAGGCACATTATCATCTGAGATGAGTTTAGGGTTGCCACCATGTAATTTCCTTAATTATTAACACCACCTTCACAAAATAGAGCCCTTAAAGGGCAAGCACTGGGCAGCAATACTGGAAAAAACAATGACGGTTGGGCATATGATAGCCTTAATAGTTTCAGAGATATAAAATACACTTGCATTTTTTATCCCCAGAATTATTGGTTTTTAAAAAAAAATATGAATGTATCTGTTCCATTAGAATAAATTATTCTCTGCCATTCTCTTTGTGTGGTAATCATAATATGGGAAAATAATCTGCTGATTAAATATGATCATATGCCATACTCCTGGCCAGTTTTAATGACAGTAATGGTGCTTTTCAAATACAAGTCTCTCCTCAACAAGTTCATTTCAAAACAAAAGAATCGTGTAAGTGGGAAAAGTGAAAATGAGAACATTGTTGATGCTCTCCCAGGCTATACTACTTTAGCAGAAAAAGCAGACACTTTGAACTAGATCTGGCTTAGAATCTGTAATTATGATTTGTCTGGGTTATGCAGCCAGAAGCATGAGTGTAGTATTTACTGCTGATCAATTTAGGGACCAGACATTGGTTCCCTGCAGATTTTTCTGGCGTGGCTTGGCATTCACCCAGGAGAAGATGGAAAGTAGCTGAAGAACTTTCCTAAACCAGGAAAATATGCTGATCAGGCTCTGACATCGCCTGTAGGGGTGGTAACCGAGAATCAAAGGTGAGATGTTATGAGCCCTTTTGCAAGGTAGGAAATGGGAAACTTAATAATATGAAAGCCAGTTTCCCACCATTTGCTATTTTGAGCTTCACTTCCAGTATCTCTAGACAGCCTCACTGCTCTATCGTGCTTAGCATTTCTCCTCCCCCTTCTCACAGATATGCTTGGCCTCTCCTGTGCCTCCTCCCCCCCCCCCATCCCATGCATGTGCTTGACCACTGATGTGTTGTCCCACTGGACATGTGTCCTGCCTCTTCTTGCCCCCCACTTTGCGTACCCGCCCTTCCCTCCGCATCCCAGCCAGCCAGCAAGCTTGGCTGGTGCATCCCATCTATCACTCTTGGTCTTGCTCATTTTCTCTCCTACTCCACACTGTCTCAGCAGCTCCATATGTTGGGGAAAGTAATAAAAACAGATTTTTAACATTTTCTTTAATCCATAGAAACACAGCAGACAGAAATATTACTGTACTAATACAGGAAGTAAAACAGAATGGATGTTTACTGATTTACACGCTCCTGCTATGAACTTAAAATGTATTCTTGTCTGAGGTCATTAAACTCTGCACTGCCTTTCCTCTTTCCTGCTTTGCATCTGAAGTCTTCAACTCTTCTTGTTCTTCCTCTTCTTCCTCTCCTTCTCCTAAGTCTAGCAGGTACAGAAAAAAACACCTGCATGGAATTGCGAGGCACTTGCTGAATAACTGGTTATCTCTCCCCCCCCCCCTCTCTCATATGCACCACAAAACAATTTGGCATTATACACAGTTCATTAAAGAAAGGCTTTTGTCAGATGCAAATTCTAAAAGATATTGCTTTATTTGACAGAAGAAATGTTTTAAAAACTGTTAGATCAAGGAAAGGGCACCTATGATGGTATGTGTGTTGTGTTAATGAACAAACTGTGCAATTTTTTTTCCTTGCTAGCCTGTTTTATCTTGTATGTAAAATCAAAAGGCAAAGAATATTGTGCATCTGAATCCTGGTTCGTATATTTCTGTAGTGTCTACAATCTAATTTCAGGCGCGCGTTGAATCTATTGCACTGTCTTCTTAGGTCTGTGAATATCCTGGTTATATACTATGAATCATTATATATAGATATAATACACAGAGAGATGTATAAAAGCTAATCTCTGGAGAGTGTGTGTACGTGTGTATGTTTATTTTTTTAATTTCACTTTTCTTAATGGGAGTTAAAGAATTGCTGTGGATAATTTGGTTTTCTTGCAGGAAAGCCAACAAAAATTATATATCAGCAGAAAAATACGCACATATATAGCTCACTGAATTAAACTGAACCTTGATCTGGTGTACTTGAACCAATGCTTCTATTAAAACAGTCAGAAAAGGCAGATCACTGAAAAATGGAGTGAAAACAGTGAAGGGGAAAAAAAGGCAGGAAAGAAAGAAGAAAGGACCTAGAAGCCTTTCCTTTTGCTTTGATAGAAATGGCACATCGACTCCCTGGCTTACATTATTGATTCATCACTGGCTGGAGAGAGAATGAAAGCGATAGCATCAAAGCAGGCATTGGGTTAACCAAAGATTTCTGGTTATGAATTCTACAATCTTTTTGCTCCTCAAGTGGAAATTGCATCTTTGCTATTGCAGGGAACTATCTTGAAAAAGCTTCAACCTTGAAGTGTTTTGTTGTGAAAATGTGAAAAAAAAAAAATCCCACAATCAGATGTCCAAAAAGTTATGTAACATTCAACTTTGTACGGTTACTCTCTGTGTTTAATGGGGCTTCTTCTATACATGGGCTTGTATATGGATCCAGCTTAAAATAATTACAGAACTATATGTTCAAAGGACGTAACAGGTACATACTGTTGGATCCTGAATGGCAACAGTTGAGTATCACAGGTTCTTGTTTGGAATGGATATGCTTTGTCCAAGAATAACGTGAACCATCCCAAAGTCTGCAAAGAAAGAATGTTATATTTGTCCAAGCAAAATATACTCATGTCTTTCACTCTCTCCTCCTAGCACTTAGTTTATAATCCTCTTGCCATCTTCATTGCCCTTCTTTGCACTTGGTCCAGTTTATCTGAAACATTCTTAAAGGGTTATGCTCTGGACTGGACTCAGTAGTTGAGATAGCTCTGACCCGTTATTTGGAAACTGTGGTTTCACTGATGCAGCCTAAAACTGCATTATCTTTTTGGCCACCGCATCACACTGCTGATTCATAGGGCACTTTCACATCACCACTGTTTTCACTCCCCAGCATTGCTGTGACAATCTGAGACCACCCCACAACTATCTTTAATTGGCTACTTGCCTTGATATCCATGGAACTTGCTGATATCGCCATGAGCTAATCAGGGCTCCCTTCAGCTGAATAACAGAGAGAACAAAAACCAGCCATCACTCAGTGTCCCAAGCTACTGCAGTTATTGGAGAAACACAGATCCCCTGCCTATCACTTCATGTTTAAAAAAAAAAAGAAATAAAACAAATTTCTTCCTTCCCCCCTTTTCTTGCGATGGATAGCACCTTGCCATCTGGAGATGTAACAATATTATGTTGGAAGTTCTGCAGCTAACTGCTTATTCCCATATCTCTAACCGTGCTTCCATGCAAGTTTAGGAGCTAGAGTTGGGGAGAAGGTAAGATAAGGCATAAACAATGCAGACAGTCTCCAGGAATTCTACTTTACAGTGCAACCAGGATTAAACAGGACTCCTTGCAGGTCTTGGTGGATCTTTGCAATAGAGGGGATGAAATTGATGAGAGGAATGTACCACAAAGCTTTTCCATGCACTTTAACACAAAGATGTTGGATCTTTCTTCCATTCTTGGAGAAGATGCTTTGTAAAAAAAAAACCCATACTGTGCTCAGGATACTATACCAGTATTATTGAATTGTATCCCAGTGTGGGAGGTGAGGAACGATTATCTATGCACAGAATTCTGCTCCATTAGTGTACCAATTTACCTTTTTCTGGTGGGAGAGAGTTCCTGATATTTCCTTGTACCAAATCAAACTACAGACTCAAGATTGTGAAGAGTTTCACAATTCTGTACAACACCTGGGAACCTGGTTACTACTAATCTTAAAACACAGCATTTACATGTTAGTATCTTCCTTTTCATATATGACAAAGATGGGCAATAGAGAACGCATGGCCCTCCAAATCATGCTGGATTATATGTCTCAGCAGCTCCAGGCTGCCAGGACAATAAGAGGGAAGTTAGGAATTTGGCTGCTGCATGATGCTCTAAAACACAAATGATCCCAAACCATCTTATTCTTATGCATTGTACGTGTATGGTTAGTTTATGGTTCAGCATTTCATGTGAACCCAAGTAACAGGCTTAGCAAGCTATGATTAGTTGAGTATAGATAAGTGCATCATGTGAATACAACTCTGTAGTTCAGCAACAATTGAAGGACCACTGATTCTCCAGTTCTATACTTATTATTAATGTTCTGAAACCCAGTGCAACCTTATAGGATTCTACTCAGTGGGCCCCACTGAATTTGATAGGACTTAAACACTATAGCCTTAATATTTTAGTGATCCTACAAGAGCATTCCTGGTTGTGACTATATAGCAATCTTTTCTTGCTGTTGATTTTTGTAACACCAAATATTGTGTTAGATATTGCATAGTCAATGCAATGAAGTTATGACGGAATGCATATTTCAAACGAGTGGAATTCAACATGTTTTGTTTTGCTGTCTGCTCTATCTGGATTAAGACTGTCTTTGTCCAACTCCAGTCATTCCGCTCTCTCACGTTCTATAATAACCGCAACAAAAGATTTAAATATCCTTAGTTTTTTATTGAGCATGCATGCATAATTATATAATTCTTTGAGGCATTGCTATTCTGTTATTGGTTGGTAGAATTTTGTGTAAATTGCACTTAATATGAACTTCCCACTGTGAGATGGTGACTTAGGAAATGTAATGAAGCTCATAATTCCATTCAGATATAGGGGTCTTTGGATATTGCTGACATAAACGGCTGTTTGTTGAATGTGATGGCTTTTTTTTATTACCAATGTCAGCAGTACATTTAATGAATTGCCATCCTGTATTTGTCACCAACGTCTAGAAACCTATCTGTGCTCATATGGCCATCTCCAATTAAGGCTTGGTGTTTAAATTAATGCTTATAAAAAACCAACTAATCTTAAAAAACCAGCATGAACACACATGACATTTTTTGCACACAACCTGCTTGTAGGACAGGCAGCTTCCTTGCATTTCAGAAAGAGATGTGTCCTACTATACAGGATTTTGATAGTGAAGAGAGAAAATATTTCTAAATCTCTTGAATGATGATGGGCTTGGGGATGCAGTTCCCATCTATAAAGGTATTTCAATTTATTTTAGTTTGCTGTTTGAGTTTAAATAAAATTCTAATTTAAAACACTGTTTTTATTAGCTGAAACAGGAGCAGAGGAAATATATTGTTCATAGAAAAATATTCCAAACATTTTTTAAAAATATCTCCCAAAATAGAAAAAAATATAATTGAATAAAAGTTATTATGGCATTTATTTTCTTTGACCAACTAATGGCACAGCAATTTAGGCAATACTATAATTAAGAGATTAATTTAGGAAGTATTTTTGGTTGGGAACCTGAAAAATAGATATGTAGATTTTTCTCCTCTTCCTTCTTCTTCAGGACTTTGGTCTCCAGGTATCATTTCTACAACTCTATTGCTGCAAAATGCTAATGTGAGCCGTTCGAAAGTTGTTAAAGAACTGGACTGGGTTCCCCTCCGAAAAAGCACCAAATTTTCCAGTCATTGCAGAAACCCAGTTTTCATATGATGAAGGTTAGAATCAACTATTTGAATTCTACTGAAAAAGGCACTGGAAGTCATATTTTGATTTTGTGTATCTTCCAAGATCTTCAAAGGCCATTCACATGCAGAATGTATTCTAATATTCTAAGTTGGTTAATGCCAAGGTATGGATGGCTTAGTCAGGTCATCTCTGGCAAGTGGGGCTGCACCTGCACAAACCTCTATTACCTGAAAAAGCACCCATTTTTGATGGATTAATTTGCTTTGTACTCTCCACAGTCAACAAGATTCTTGCAGTTCATATATGTCAATAAACAATAAAACATCCACATGTTTAAAAAAATATAAACACCCTCAACACTAAATAATCACACAATAATCAGTGAGTCAGATGTCATCAGCTCATTCCCCCAAAGGCTCCAATATAACTTGGTTCTGAACAGCCTGCAGATCTACAAGCCTGGGGTTCAGCAAAGAGAGTTAGCCTTCGCCTGGAGAAAGAAAATTATGCCTAGGTGCCATAAAGCAGATTCAAGAGAAGTGTTTTTGTAGATTTTTGCTGAAAGAGGAAAAAACTGAGCTGATGATTTATGGATTTGGGGATTAGAAAGGGCTAAGGAGGGAGGGGAAAGGGTAAGATGGCAATTACTCAACAGAAAAAAGGGCGGAAGTCAAAACTCTGTGTTTTCTTTTTTCGTATTTCCTATCTTTTCTCTTTTCATTTTTATATTTTTATTGTATTGTAAAATTCTAATTTTATATATATGTACATATACATACACACACATTCATATTCATACACACACACACACACACAAATCTCATCTATAAGAAGCAATGTGTCAGCCACACTAGACAGACCAGGAAATCTACTCCACAGGAAGACCAGGACTGCACTTCATGGAGATTGGCTGAAATAACAGCATCTTGCAAGTCTGATTATGCTGCACCTCCCATCCTTCTTATACACCAGGGAATCAGGGAGGCGTTTACATGTGTCGCTTCCAAATATTATCTTGTTTCCCAAGACTTAAAGAATGTTTCAGCCCCCTTTGCCTAGCTAATGGTTCTTACATAGTTCAGTCAAGGTCACCTCCCTTTATTCTCTGCACAATCTGAATCCTGACTGAAAGCCCAGACAATCTGCTTCCTGAATATAGTTGTGTAGTTGTACAGTACATGGACCATGGGCTCAATAACCTTCCCTAGAGGGATGGGCTTAGAGACACGGTAACAATGATCAAATATAGATGGATCCAGGGAGAGCCTCTTACGGAGGGGGCAAACTATTATTTATTTATTATATCAATGTATATAGCCACCCACCTTGCAGTTGCAACTCTGGGTGCAAACAGGATTAAAAACAACAGACACAACCAAAACAAAATGCATTATCCTGTCCCAAAGTAAGGCTTTGACTACCATCCAGATCAAATCTATTTTAGTTCTCCCAGATCCCTGGAAGTGGAAGGATGTGTTTTAAGTGTTACGTCGATTATAATGTATTATATGTTGAAATCTGCATACACACACACTATCTATAACTTCCAATACATATATTGCTGATTTGATATTGAAAATCTAAATCATTGCAATGGAAGTAGAAGCTGTCCTATTCCAAGTTTTGGGTTAATGCTACATCTATTGTGAAATGAGAATTTAATGCACTGAGAGTAATAAACTAGTGTAACAAATAATAGTTTAATACATATTAACAACTTTCACCTGACTGAAGAGCCTCAGTGAGCCGATAAAGAGAGGAGATCATCTTAAGCCAACAGTGAACAGAAGCCAGTAAATGTCTTGTTCATCTGGTCTTTGCAGTGAGTGTGTAAACACAGCCCTGTGTTTCAGAGGTGCAAAATCCGTTAATGTCAAATTGCCTCTTCATCCTTGCCAATCTTCCATCTGTACCTATTTAATCACTATGCGCACCAGATGTTCCTGTAACTGATGCAGGAGCAGCAAATTACAGGCCAGAAAGGAGTCAAAATTTCACTGCTGCTCCATTAATTTGCCCATTCTCTGGCCTGGCTTTCTCTGCTGTCTTGTAAGGAAAGGCTACTTCCCATTATCCTGCCCCATAAACCAATTAATTGCAAGAATTGGAATTCTTGTAAGCGAATGGCGATACCAATGTCTTTTCATCTCCTGGTCAGGAGATGGGAAGGTGATATGTGTAAAGTGGTTTCACGGCTCTTTCGCTTCAATAGACAAAGCAAACAAGCCCTGTTTGTGGCCTATAGGCTAGATAAGATGGGTCTTCTTAAAAAGAAGAGTGATATAACATAGATCCCTTTGATGAGGATGGATGGAGAGAGAGAGAGAGAAAATACTTGAAGCGTGACATTACTTTTAATTTCCTATAATGCACTGGCTGGACATTCTGTCTACCCAGGTGATTTAGGATATGGTTATTAGATTTGCTTGCCAAATGACCTTAGAGCTCCGTAAACAAACTGATCCTTGTTCAGATGTTCTTAATGCTGCTGCTGTAACCCTGTCGAAGGAGCTGCTTCAAGTAGTTTACCTCCTGAAAAGGTCCATACTACACAGTCCCTTCCCTGAAATCTGCTGGTGCTGAAAAAACATTTTCAGACTGAAGCATTTGCATGAACAGCTGTGTATCTAGAGGCCTCCATATTGGTTGGAAGCAAGCACTATTAAGGTTGTGGTGCACCGATGGCTATTCAGGACTTTCTTCAGAAGTGCCTCCTTTAGCAAGGGCATCAAGGGAACGCCACATGACTTGTGAAACATACGAGGGGACCTACTTGAGCAGATCCATCCTTTGCTCACAATTTTCATTAAGCAGAAGTCCTGCCTATAGAAAACTATGTTTCAAGATCTTCTCCATGTCTGTCTGAGCGCTTAAGGTGTGTCTCAAGTGAACTATGATCCCTGAAAATGTGTGTGGTAGCAAATAGATTAGTCTTCCAAGTACCTCCAGCCCCTTGAGTGGGTTTCTTGCAGTGATTAAGAGAGCTCCTTACAAATCTCTGAGACAAGGCCTACCAAATGCAATTGGATTTACCCCCAGGAAAAGGTATTTCACAATTACATGAAATCTTCGGTAAATGTATTCCCTACACAGAGTGGGGGTGGCTCAATGTTAAAAAAAACTAAGATCATGGCATCTGGAGCCATCAATTCCTGGCAAATGGAAGGGGTAGAAATGGAAGCGCCGAAGAATTGATACCTTTGACCTGGGGTGCTGGAGAAGACTCTTAAGAGTCCCCTGGATTGCAAGGAGGACAAACCAGTCTATCCTAAAGGAAGTCAACCCTGATTGCTCATTGGAAGGATTGAAAACGAAGCTGAAGCTCAGATACCGTGGTCACCTAATGCGAAGAGAGGACTCTTTGGAAATGACCCTGATGCCGGGAGAGATTGAAGGCCAAAGGAGAAGGGGACGGCAGAGGATGAGATGGTTAGATAGCATCACTGAAGCAATGAGCATGAAAGTGAGCAAAGTCAGGGAGGCAGTGAAGGACAGGAAGGCCTGGCGCGATATGGTTCATGGGGTCACGGAGAGTCGGAGACAACTTGACGACTGAACCACAACAACAGCAGCTGGGCCTGGGGCTGGGGGTGGGGGTGTTGGGTGGAGGGCCTCCATTGTAGAGTTTTCCTGAAAAGGCCCCAGGATGGAAGAGCAAAAGGTGCAGGCAGAGTCAGCTGGCAGCCTGGGCGAAATGGGCAGCAGCAACTCTTGGTGTCCAAGAAAGAGCAACTCTTTGTGATGAAGGAGGGGCACATCTACATATTCCTAGTGCATTCTGGGAGGAGAGCAGAAGTTGCTGTGAGCAGCAGTGGAGTTGGATTCTCTTGCACCACTTGAGGCTGCAAGCCATGGATGTGGTGCCAAGAGCATCCTCTTCATTATCGTGCTGCATTCTGGGAAGGGAGCAGCAGTCACCATGACTTGCAGTGAAGTTGAACTTTGGCTGGCAGATTCAAATGGGTGGGGGAGTAGACATTTATAACCTGCAAAAGTGTTAAAAATGGTTTTATGTTGTGGTTGAGAAAAACTGGCACGGTGGTCTCGTGGGAAGTAGAGAGAAGTCTTATATGCCAGAGCTGAAGTTTAAGTGGGTTCTCCTTGTGTACAGACACCAAAAAACAGAAGTTGAAACGTTACTTGTAGTCCCAGAGCCGTGGAAGATAGTTCCCGACTCCTTTCCCAGAAGCTTCCTTTTGCGTCCATGCGCGCGGCTGGAACGTCCTGCCTGTCTTTTCATTTTAGGACTGAGCCTCCCGGGTTCAGGCTGTCCTCGTAATTCATGTCCTCGGGGCCCTCTAGGCGATTTTTATCCCACCTTCACCTTGCACAGGTCCGTCTGGCGCAGATAAGGCTCCCTCATCCTGTTGGGCTGCGAGGGAGAGAGGGACCGGTCCAGAGTGGCCCAGAGAGCTGCCCCCTCTCCTGCCAAATGCTGTGGGAAACGTCTTGCCCAGATTTGGGTGCAGAAGTTGACAAGAACGTGGGATGTTCGTTCTGGAGGAAAAAAGAAGCTGGAGGGAGAACCTGCTATCAGTGTTTGGGCACTTTAGAAGTGTTTCTCCTTCAGTGAATATGCGCCATTGAGTCCTTTTTGAAGTCCTCGTAACCATTAAAAGGGTAGTATCGGGAAGCTGGTCAGGAATCGTTGTCCATAGCCGCAGAAAATAGAACAAGAAACAATGGGAAGGAGAAGGAGCAGCTGCCTAAACTTTGCTTAAATAGAGAAGGGAAAAGAGTGCAAGAGGTCGTCATCTACATCTTTCTGGTGCCTTCTGGGTAGGGAACAGAAGTTACAATGTTCAGCAGAGAGGCTGGACTTTGACTGACCAGTTTAAGCCAGCAGCCGATACTTTGATTTCTGAGAATATTGTCTTTAGGTTTGCATGTTTTCTGAGAGCTGAGTAAACGTCAGTATAAGGTAAAGCGGAGTTGGACTTTGCCTGATAGCAAAAGGATGTGCGCTTCTTCAGTGGAGCTTGGATTTCTTTTTTTGTTTTTCCTCCTTACTTTTAGAAAGCTGTTCTGGGAGAAAGAGCTTGTGACTTTTATTAGTGGTTTTCAGCATTATGGCGTTAACTGATTTCCTAGGTTAGGAAGGTGGTGTGTGTTTCAGTGAGTCTTGATGGCCGGGGTAGTCCCTGCAGTTTTCCTTGCAGCCGTTTTGAAGGTAGTTTGCCCTGCTCTTCTTTGTAGGACTGCGAGAGGGTGACTGTGCCCAAAGTCAACGTTGCAGAAGATGTTCCTCAGATGTATTCCCTGCACAGAGTGGGGGTGGCTGAACGTGAAAAAAACTGAGATCATGGTATCTGGAGCTGTCAATTCCTGGCCAATGGAAGGGGTTGAAATGGAAGCGGTAAGCGTTTTCCTTTATTCGGGCTCCAAGATCACCGCAGACAGAGACTGCGGCCATAACATTAAAAGACGCTTGCTCCTTGGGAGGAAAGCTGTGGCAAACCTAGATCGCATGTTCGAAAGCAGGGACATCACCTTGCCGACAAAGCTCCGCATAATCAAAGCTATGGTTTTTCCAGTAGTAATGTATAGCTGTGAGAGCTGGGCCCTAAAGAAGGCTGAGAATTGATGCCTTTGACCTGGGGTGCTGGAGAAGACTGTTAAGAGTCCCCCGGACTGCTAGGAGGTCACACCGGTCTATCCTAAAGGAAGTCAACCCTGATTGCTCATTGGAAGGATTGAAAACGAAGCTGAAGCTCAGATACCGTGGTCACCTAATGCGAAGAGAGGACTCTTTGGAAATGACCCTGATGCCGGGAGAGATTGAAGGCCAAAGGAGAAGGGGACGGCAGAGGATGAGATGGTTAAATAGCATCACTGAAGCAATGAGCATGAAAGTGAGCAAAGTCAGGGAGGCAGTGAAGGACAGGAAGGCCTGGCGCGATATGGTTCATGGGGTCACAGAGAGTCGGACACGACTTGACGACTGAACCACAACAACAGCAGCTGGGGCTGGGGCTGGGGCTGGGGGTGTTGGGTGGAGGGCCTCCATTGCAGAGTTTTCCTGAAAAGGCCCCAGGATGGAAGAGCAAAAAGTGCAGGCAGAGTCAGCTGGCAGCCTGGGCGAAATGGGCAGCAGCAACTCTTGGTGTCCAAGAAAGAGCAACTCTTTGTGATGAAGGAGGGGCACATCTATATGCTCCTGTTGCATTTTTTTCTTACTGTTGAAAAGCTGTTATGGGAGAAAAAGCTTAGGACTTTTATTACCAATTTTCACCAGTACAATATTAATGAATTTAATAATTTCAAAAACTGGTGTGTGTTTCAGTGAGTGTTGATGTCTTGCCTAGTCTCTGCCGTTTTCATTGCAGTGGTTTTGAAAGTAGTTTGCCCTGGTCTTCTTTGCAGGGCTGAGAGCGGTGACTGTCCCAAAATTTATGCAGCTGGTCTCATTTCTAAGGCAGGACTACACCTCTTGGTCTTCTGGTTTCTAGCCTGGTTCTTTGAACCACTGCACAACGTTGGGTCACTTAAGATACTACTGGGGAAATGGTCAGCAAGTTCTGTCACTGATTAGAGAAGGTAGAACAAGAAATAATAAATGGGAGCTATCTTGATTTTGCAAAAAAAAAAAAAAATAAAGGTGGTTCCTGATGGTTGGAAGGGAACATCTGCAGATTCCTGATGCATCGTGGGAAAGAAGCAGAAGTCAGTGTAAAAAAGCAGGATAGTTGGATTTTGGGTGATGAGCTTATGCTAACAAGGTTTAATATGATCTCGAAGAGGATCATTGTAATATTCGTGATACTCTCTGGAAAACAGAGAAGAGATCCCTGTGACATATAGTGAAGTTGGGTTTAAGGTAGTATTATACAAGTGATGGCAGTGTTAGCATCTAGGATTTTGTAAAGCGGTTTTTTTTTCTCTCTCCCTAGTAAATTGGAGGTTTTATTGTTTGCGTGGTCTGTTACAAAAGTAGTTTTAGGTGAAGTACTTATATTTTGCTTTTCCATAATTATAGGAAGTAGCTTTTGCCTAATTTCTCTCTAGTTTCCTATGTCCTTGTGAATGGATGTTGTCTTTCTCTTGTGAAGTTCCCCAGGCTGGACTGGTAGAGTCTGTTGGCTTGTCCTCAGGTTTGTATTATCATTTACTTTACTGTCCTTTAAAGTATTTCCTGGAAACATTGTTTTGGGACTGTGCTGCCCAGATTTGGGTGTGGATATTGAGAAGTTAGAACAGGTTCGGAGGATGGTGGGAAAGATGGAGGGATTTGAGGACAAACCTTTTGAGGAGAGCCTGAAGGAACTTGGGAAGTTTGTTCTGGAGAAAAGAGGAAGCCAGAGGGAAAACCTGAGAACAGTGTTTGGGCACATTAAAAGGGTACTGCAGGGAAAATGGTCAGGGACTCTTGTCTGAGCCCACAGAAACAAGAAATAATGGTGCCAGTGGCAGCTACGTAGATTTTGCTTAAATATAAGGGAAACTTTCTGAATGGTGAGATCTGTACAACAGCGGAACAGCCTATTTACAGAGACTTGAGGTTCTTAATTTCCAAATGCTTTTAAAAAGCAGCTGGACAGCCAACGCTTCTGGATGGTTTAACTGGTTTGGGTGCACATGGCAGAGGGCTGGTCTAGATGACCCTCGTGGTTCCTTTCAGATCCACAGTTCTATAATCCTGTGAAATACTGCTTCTGAACTGCAATATTATAATATCTGTGGAGCAGTTTTTTTGGGGGGGGGGGGAGAACAATTGGCATTTTACTTACTGTCCTTCCTTTTACAAGTTCTGTGTATGGACTAAAATTTCATTAATTAAACATCACCATGAACCCCCTTTTAGGAAGTCAAGCACCAAACTATTTTGCCTATAACTCATTCCCCCTCCCCCCATGCCAGCACTTTGGTAAAAGCAAGGATTCTGAAGCTGTTTGATAAGACAATGTGGAATTATTATCTCTTGGCCAGTTTTTCCACATTAATCTTAGCAGGTTTGCTTTGCAAATCCAGTTTTCATTTCATGCTGTCCCTGTCAAAAGAATGGCAAAGTTTATTTTACTAATGGACAAGGAACTAAAGATTCCTGTCCATGTTTATGTCTGTCTTGTCAAGTTCTCTGAAAGTTGTGCTTACCTTCAGATCTTTTCTTCTGGTTTCTCAAATGCAGATTATACACTTTGAAATTTCAGTGTATTGTCATATTCCATTTGAATGTCTGGTTTCTCATGCATTCTAAACCTGACCTTTGAAATACTTGTTAAATAGGAAATTAGCACTAACATCTTTTGAAAATTTTGAGTAGATTCATTGCAAAATGGCCAACTATTCTCAGAGGATGATCTATTTGGGGCATACATATTAATTAATTAATTAATTAATTAATTAATTCCCTTTAATTGTTTCTAAACATTTTGGCCAGCTGAGGGTTGCATAAGTGAACAAATATTTGTTTTTAATAACATCTTTTTCTGCTTGGAACAATAATACACAAAATGAAGGGTTGACATCAATTTTATTGCTGGCTGCCAGAGGTGTTCAGTGGGTGAGGTGAGCAATGATAAAAGCAGCATTGTTACACAAACTCTGCCCCTTGTACTTGCGTTATGACTTTGTGTATACATGCCAAAGGGCAGAGCTCACACTGCAATGCTGCCTTCATCCTTTTGACGAAAGCCTTGGATCCTGCAGACACTTTTGATGGCTGCCCTTCATTTTCCCCTTCATGCCATGCTGTGTAGTTTGGTGAGGAAAAATCAAAATGGCCTCCAGGAGTCAGTTTGCACGTTCATTTTTGTGCAATTAATTTGATTTTGGGTTTTAGTTCTATTGATTTTTCTCCTTCCATCCTGGTAATTATTTTTAATTTAACAAGGATGTATTCTAGCTTTTTCTTATTCCCTGAAATACTATACTAATACTATAGATCAGTGTTTCTCAACCTTGGCCACTTGGAGATGTGTGGACTTCAACTCCCAGAATTCCCCAGCCAGCATGGCTGGCTGGGGAATTCTGGGAGTTGAAGTCCACACATCTCCAAGTGGCCAAGGTTGAGAAACACTGCTATAGATGTTTGATTTCTTTAAAAAAAGGCAGTTTTTCCCATCTGATTTTAAAGTAATTCATAAATATGTAACAGTTGTGATCCTCGAGTGAAACAACAGACAATACACCTTATTTTAAATGGAATTAAATTACAGTATATCTTGAAATTCAAATGACAACTGATTATTTGTCACAGCCACTCATTAAAATGAAGGGGCAGTCCTTGTTGGAGGTTCCGTATAAACTGGAATCAGTGCAGTTTGCAATTTCAAAGAATAACAGATATAATTTCCTGCCAAAACCATTGTTATTTGATATTAGAGATTAAAACTACATTTTCACTCGTAATATTTAATAGCGAGTAGGACTTGAGGAACTCGGAGACGTTACTTTTGTGCAAACACTCTCAATTTTAAGGTGAAATTTAAGAGTGGGGGAAAGAGAGACTAAATTAGGTATTCCTACCAGAAATGCCTTTCCTCAACTGTCAAAAACATGGCTTCTGAGTTTCTATCTTCAGCAAAAATGTGCTTCTAATTGTGAGAAACAAACCTCAAGTTCCAAAGAATTAAGACAAAGATCTGATGAAGCAGCAAGGTATTTATTTATGCATTTGCAAAGGCGGGTGTCCAGCAAGTAGGCACACCTTGCGGTAAGATGCATGCACTTTTTATTCCCTATGCCTGAGCGAAGAGACCCTCCTCCTTTTCCCCATTGGTTAGGTACTCAGGAGTTTACAACCTATCCGATACACCTAATACAACTTACAGAAGTCCCACCTTAGTTTACATCTCCCATGATCCTTACTTTAGAAGCCCCTTGCCCATATTTACTTATTTCCTTCTATGGCAGTTTTTGACATTAGCAGTGAGTGTGCTCAGCAATGTGGTTTACCACAAAACCAACTCAGGTTGGTTCGTTAGCTCTCTCTTCAGAGACTCATGTACACGAGCTTACACATTACCACATCTTCTGCATTTCTTCTGCTCATTTTAAGCAATCCAGCACTTTTTTACGCTAAGACCCCCCCTTGTGCAATTGAGGACCAGTAACTTGATTGTGTCACTTTATATGTTTTGCTTAGAAAATCAGGGGCCTGAGAGATCCCCTTTCACTACTAGTTTGCTCATTTTATTTTAAAGCATATACGGTCAAATTAGCTTACTTGCAAAAACAACACTTTTATCATTTCTCACACGATCAATCTGATTAACGTAGAATTCCACATGTCAGGTTAAATGTAGAGATCTCTACTTTATAGCACTCAAGTTACATGCCATTTGCTGCTGTTGAATTGTATTAAGAATTACGTTTTTCAATCACATTTACATATTATATTTTACCTTTTAATGTCACTTAAAAAAAACAAACTAATTACAGACATAGAAGTCATGCAACCTCTATCACTTCCGTAGAGGGGGAAAAGATGGTGACAATATACTAGGAAATTGAGGAGAATCTTTGAAGTGGTATCTTCTCAAGATACTTGCAGTTAAAAAAAAGAGGTAAGTCACACAAGCTAACAGCAGCCGCTACTCTGGCCAAACCTGACTGCATTTACTCCCCTCTAAATTCCTTAAAAGGCTAATTGCCTTCACACATCCTTCCGCAATAAGAAAAAAATCACCCTTGCTTACATGAAATAATTGCTGTTGTTATCTTTATAATACAATATTGTAGTTGAAATATTTGAACTACCTAAGATATGTATTAAACATAATTACCAAATGTATTTTATGTTGGTAAGAGTACCCAAATAAGGAGGAGCATTATTTTGTTCAATCTTATTATAAAAGTGTTAGTGTGGAACATTAGGAAGATGAATAATATTTAAGGTTTTGACATAAAAACAAAAGATCATGTAAGGAAAGTGGCTGCACATGTGCTTATTATTTTAGAAACTGTAATTGCAACTTGAATTGAATTGTATGCATTAGCAAGTTTGGTTGTTAACGTAGATAAATAATCCGTTATGTTAGTTATTGATAAAGAATCAGAAAAATCTTCAAGAAGTTTTGGACTGCATAAGTCAAGGTGGATTTAAATATGTAGGAGTAATTAACATAAAGATTGGCAACAATTAAAGGAATGTATTTATGTTCTGTACAAGATTAGAATGGAGCTTAACTCATGGCAATAGTGTTTAATTATCACTGTTTAGTAGAATAGCTGTATTTCATGGGACAATTCTTCCTAAAATTTTATTTTTGTTGCAAATGCTCCCAATTCCATTGCCTACTATTTGGTTTCATATAAGGCTGTTATATACACTGTTAAAGAACAGTGTATGCCTACCTCATTTAAGAGCAAGGGCATTCCATTAATATTCTGCAATATTTACATTAAGCATTTCTGAAACTCTTATAATCTAGATGGATTAGTTGGATTCCTTTCAAATTATTTCAGGAAGTCTTTGGAACTGATCATAAAAATAATGCACAAGTGGGATTACATTTTGCCACAATTACACTACATGATTTTTCTTGTGATGATGGGGTTGTAAGCAAATTGGTACATATTATTGTCCTTGATGACAATGCCTAATCGGTCCTTTTGATCAATTTAAAAAACAGTGGAGAAATTACTGAATCATTGTTCACAATGAGTCTTGTGGTTGGTTTACACTCCATATTTCCTAAGGCATGGAAATTAATTCAACTAAAAATGATCAGTGTAGTTCCTATTGTTGGTCTCTAGGCTTATTATTGCAAAACACAGGAAAACTAAAGTACTTCTTTCCTTGGACCAGTGATATTTAAAAGTGAGTGAAAATGCTTTGGTTGAAAAATTAAAACAACAAATTTGAAAAATCCTCGCAGTGAAGGTTATATTTACTAAGATCTTCTCAATGTTTATTTAGCTATGTTAGCTATGTTTTCTCTAATAAATTACCTTTATCTGTATTTTCTGTTCATAAACAACTTATAGTTCTATCCCCTTTTCCACTAACCACAGTTCTCCACAATTTCAGATAAAGGACTCTGTTCTATCTGGTGATAAGAATATAAGGGTTGTGCCAGGTCAGGCCTAAGGCCTTTCTAGTCCAGAATTTTGTATTAGACAATAGCTAATCTTGATCAGATGCATCTGAGGGGACCTCACAATTGAGACATTAGAGCAATAGCGGCATAGAAGCATCTTTGCACCATAGCTACTTCTGGAGATAACCCAGATCCAGGCTATTTTTTTTTCAATTTTATTGTTTGAACTCCCCCTTTGTTCTCCTCCCTTCACTGATTCAGTGTCACATTCATGTCACAGAACCTCTTTTTCTAAACCCATTTGCATATAGTTTACACCTACGCAACAAGATTGTCCCAAACTGATATGACTAGAGGAATTTAGTTCAAATGTGCTAGAAATACACCTTCCCATCATAGTCCTGACTCTCTTTTTGAAGGAAGTATCTTTTGTCCAGTTCAGCTGACATGTTTTCAAATATGGAACAAAAGATATGAGTAATTTTGAATCATGTAGTAAAGGTAGTAGAATGCTCTTGCAAGTTATTGAAGAGAGCAACAAGGATAATTTTCAAGATTTTCTAGAACTGGAATTATATTGAGAGAGTAAATACAATAGAAATTTAATTGTGAAGGCCATCCTAGCAATGAAAGAGAGAAGAATCAGAAGTTACATGGCTGTAAGCCAAGATATGATGGCATCAGCTTGGGAGAAGCAAGGGAAGGAGGAGGAAACTACAGTGAGAATTACAAAGTTGGAAGAAAAGTGAAGAGGAGAGATAAAGAAAAACAGAATGAGGAAAAATTGAATGCTTATACTGTCCTCCTGTGCCTTCCTTTGCTTCTTCCCTCACCTCCCTGTAAAATTGGCATGGAAAATAAATGATGTCACAATGCTCTGTGGATTGTAGCATTGTCTCTGAAGATACATGAAATTGCCATAGCTCAATCTATAAAATAGGATAAGTGATCCTTATCCTATTTTATGGTACAAATTCAGTTTCATAGCTCTTCAAAAAGAATTTCAATTCAGGAAGCTAGGAAGTGCCACCTAGTTGCCTCAGCATTCAAAAATGAGTTTCCATTACTTCCACCATGTTCCATTGATCAGATGAATGAAATCTCACCTTCTGACTAAACTCTTAAAATATATATGTCTCCTGAATCCACAAATGAGTAATTGGAAAGACCATGGAGTTTTTAATATATGTATTTATTTAGAGGAGTGGGACAGATTCATGGAAGTTGGGTTGGTCTGTGGCTAGGCTCTATGAAAATTCCAGGCATGGAAGAGTGTTTTTGAAGCTGGAGAGCAACATTAGGAAGAGATTGTTGCCCTTCAAATCTCACTTCTGGGCTTCCCTGAAAATGGGATTGATTGAATCAATTAGGGATTTCTTGTGTTCAAGAATATTATTGAGTCAGTGTTGGGAAAATGGGAAAATCAGGGTGTTCTTTCAGGAGTTCTTCTGCATTTCAGTTCTTGTCATTATTCAACCAGCTTGTGGTATATAAATAATGACAGCTGCTCTACTGAGTGTTGAATAAGTTAATTAAAAAGTGGGCTCTACTGGCCTTCAACAAAAGCAATAAAAAGCCTTAGTTGGCAGCCTTGCTTCTTATTCTGGATGGATCTCTGGGATCTCATTTTTCACACCTACTGCTAAACAATAGTCTTTCTCTCTAATTGATCTTTTATAGCTGGAGGTGTTTAATGCTTGAACTTTTCACCTAGATTTTTCGTTATGTCCTCAAGCTGTCAGAACAATACTGGGAATGTGCACTCTTTGAGTGTCATCCTGTCCTGGCGCAGATGGAGTGTAATAATTCTATTTTTAATTTTAATAATTCCATATATGTATGTACGGTATGTGTGTAGTTAGACTTCTTTCTGTTGTCTCAAGCAACCAGAGAAATAGTACTATCCTTTGACACCTTTTTACTGAATAGTTCACCTTTAAATAAACATTTTGTAAAGGTTGTTAAGCATGACAGCAACAACACAAAAACATACTGCCATTTCCTTATTGCCAAATTGTTTTGCTGTGGCACAGATAAATAACCAGTGAAAGGCTTATATTGACTGATAACATATTGGTATGTTCTAAAGAAGGCATGTGTCACACAAGGTCGAGCTCATCTGATTCCTTAAACAGCATGTATGTACTGAGGCAGGTTGTTTACAGATGCTAACATGTTTCCTATCTGCTAATGCTGTAGCTATATACCAATAGCAGTGCATTCAGTAGGTGAGATAGTAATATAGGCCTTTCTTCTGTGTCTACAATGGGGGGTAAACAAGTCGACATGATGGTCACAAACATGTGATTGAAGCTTCGCCTCCTTTTAACATGCACCACACTTTGTGCAATGTACATTTATATAAATCTCTATTACATTATCCTTCTATTTTTTTTTCTAAATGAAAAAAACCCCTATGGGTTAGCAATTCGTCATATGAAACATGGAAGGCATTTCAGATTCTTGATGATTTGAGTTTTCCACCATTTCCAGGATCTGCTATAAAAGTACCGTATTTTTCCAACTATAAGACGATACTTTTTTCTAAAATTCTTACCCTAAAAACTGAAGGGCGTTTTATTCAAGGAAGTCAGCCGAGAATCGCGCGGTTGCAAAACTGCCCATACTTTGTTTCTGCAGAGAGGCTTCCTCCTATTGCTAGCCTCCAATCACGAGTGAAATAGCTTGTCTCCCAAACAGACTTCCTCCAATCACGAGCCTGATGTAACTGATGTCAGCTGATGCTGAACAAACCAATTAGAGGAAGGCTGATTGCAGAGACAAGCTATCGGCAGTTTCACTCGTGCTTGAATGTAATCAGTTAAGCAAAAGAGCCTGGAAACAGAGCTGCAGAGAGACGATTTGGACCTCCTCCCACTGAGTGTATCAGGTAAATGTTACCTAATTACTAAATAAAAATGTGTTCTGCACTATCTTTAAAATATTGATTTCTTAATTTTGGGTTGGAAAAGTGGAGGTCGTCTTGTACATGGGGGTGTCTTATTGATGGAAAAATACGGTAACAAGAATTACTTTTCAAGCTATCTTCTCTGTTTTTTCCCCATCCTAACCAGTAATATACCTACTATGAGTTTCAAACATACTGAATATGCTATTATAGCAGTGATGAGGAATTTGCGTCCCTGCAGATGTTGGTGAATTACAATCCCCAACAGCCCCAGCTAACAAGGCCAGGAGAATGATGCTGGAAGCTGTAGTTCAGCAACAGGATTGCCATCTAATTTACAACATATCAAGTGGGTGGATTTGTGTATGACTTTGCTTTTCTTCATCCTCATCGTAGATATAAATGAAGTTTTCTTCTGATACTTGACCTACCTTACAAATATAGAGAGTATACTGTACACGGTGTAGCAAAGAACAACCCTTAAATACACAGTTGAGTTATGTCTCATTATTTTAGCCTCTTGAGATGTAGCTTTGAAAAAGAACTCATATAAAAAACCTTACTACTTATAGTGTATTTTGTAATTATTCTCTGAAAGTCACCTTGCAAATAAACCATCAATCCCACTATATACATTGGGGATCTAAAGATGCTTTTTCATATCTGTGTGAGGTACATTTACATCCCCCATTAGAATCCTTCTGTTATTTTAATCTGACAATGTATACTTTCAATAAACTCTTTTTAGTCATAAAGTGCCTCATTTAAAGGAAAGAAATCAATAGTCTCCGCTTCCTATGTGTTTTCATTCTCTAAATGTCTCAATTTAAATGCAGATTTTGACTACAGTACCACCAACAGGGACTGGGGGTATGACATTCTCTGTAGAAGGAGTTAGTAGACATCAGCTGCAACCTTTTGGAAGTGTGGTAGGAATGGGAAATAAATGCCTTCTACCTTCTCCTCCTCCCCCTCTCCCCACCCCTCCAGCAAGTTCTGATCAGTACAAAGGAAATGAAATTCTAGCTGCCTACAGAGATTAATTTTACAGAATTAAAAAAAAAGTTCTCTGCCTCTGATTATGAATTTGTGAGAAGAAATAAAAATGGATTAATGTTTATATGATGTTTATATGATGAAAAGGATTACTCGGTACAGTAGTAGTAAGCGAGAGCCCTTGTGTGTGTGCATATACATGGATTGTTTGCATTTCTCTATTCCTGGATACTTGTTCTTACTTTTTAAAAAAGAGGAAAACTTTACAGGGTAAATACATGCCTGTATACTTGTACACACATAAGAGAAGGCAAAAAATGAAATAAAATACAGTCTTCTGGATTGGCCTCACCCAATCTGATGGTTTCCAAATATGGTGGAACTGTTACTGTACTCCCATTAACCAAGCTGATGGGGAATTCTAGGAATTGTTTTTCCAATACATCTGAAGAACATTGATTTGGGGGAAGCTGATTTGGGAAATCCCTTTGTCAAGCATCTGAAAATCCTCAAAATATTTAAGGATCAAAATCAGGATTGATACCAAACTCTGCTATCTATTCCCCTTTCCCCCATTCCCAAGGATCAATCTTACGGTGGGAAAAGGGGAAGGGGTAGTGGATAGGGGAGATCCTGTTGAATAACAGGATAAGACACACCTTTTCCAGCAAATTGAGTGGATCTGCCCTTCTCATGGCTGGAATATCCTGAGGATTGTTTCATTCATGCGAAAGAAAAACTGGGCTTCTCTGCAGGGAAAGACGTCCACAAGATAACATCTTCCAAGGAGACAAGAGAGACCTTCCCTGCTTCCTGCTGCTTGCTTCTTCATTGTCCCCCTTTAGTCTCGGGGAAACAAAAACATTTTCACACTGTGGGAGAGAGCCGTGAGATGGAAATTCTGGGAATTGCAGTCCCAGAGTAACCTACGTGAATTTGTCAAGGTTCCCCTTTGCAGATATCTCCCAGTGTGTGGACGTTGTTATTGCTACAGAAGAAAAATGCCAACAAAGAGATTGAGTCACCATCATGTTGCACTGACTGTAAATTGAGCTTTCCTTTTCAGTTCTCTTTCCATTAGGGCTAGGTTTGCTTTTTAGATTCCAGCTTACTTTAAAATTCAGTGCTCACAGATAGCTCCTAGCTTTCTATAGATGAAGTGTGGGTTTTTAATAAACTGAAAGAAAATAGGTGTGCATACATTCTGATAAATGATACGTGTGTGTACATGTACAGGTAGTCCCTGGGTTAACGTCCAGGTTACAGACCCATAATTAAGAACAGAACCTACTGTAGCAAAATTCGAATTAAATACACAATGATTTGCGTTAAATACACAATGATTCGAGGTTATTACACAATATTACTTATATAGTATTATACAATAATACTGTTCTGGCTTACATACAAATTTGACTTAAGGACAGATCTTGAGAATGGAACACATTCTTAAACTGGGGGACTACCTGTATGTATATGTGGGAACACAAACACACACATATATCCCTTCATACCTTATACAGTATATAACACTATGAGCAAAGAAAGATCATGTAAATCAAAATGTATCAGATCTAACAAAGTCATTAAGTTAATATCCAACTAATAGGCTTACATAATTAGTGGTTGGTAATCTGTCTGAAGGAATGCTTAATAGCTGTAAAAAATTATGACAGTAATAATTCAGGAAAAAAGGGCTTAGGAAATATTGTGCTATAATATATTAGAAGGAAAAGCATGGAGGAGGGAATTTAAGTTAATGAAATGTAGCCTAATTTGAGTATGGAGAGTATCATGAACAGGAATGTCTGCAAGGGGGTCAAAAAAGTCAAGATGGTGGCCACAACCATACTCATAGAACCACCTTTTATGAAAGGGCCTTTGATTGCATGGGTTGTAGCTACCATCTTGACTTTTTTGACCCCATCCCTATGTATGATTCAGGCTGATTCAGCAGAAATGTCAAACTCACCATCAACAAATAATTCTAAGACTGCGATCAGGATTTCAGATGGCTTTACAACCAGTGTGAGTGTTTCAATTATAAGGCTTTTACAACAAAAGCAACTCTAATGGAGTAGTTAGAGCAGGAGTTCAAAAGTTCAAATCTCTCCTAAGCCAAAGTGTTCCCTGGATGACGTTGGTCTAATCACTCTTTCTGAGTCTCTCTGCAAAAATCTGCCTGGACATAAATGGGTAGTCCACAAGCTTGAAATTGAATAAAATTGAATAAATAAATAAATAGTCAGCAATATCCATCATGAGATGAAACATTGTAATTCAGTCTTCTCCAAATGAATGCCTTCCAAGTTGGTTGGATATCACTTCCCCTAATCTTCAAAGAGCAGGTTTGATACTAACCCTCCTCTGAGGTTATGTGGTTTCCAGAACATCTAGAGAAGTTGGGAAAGGCTGCCCAACTTTTTAAAAAATTCTAAATGCTGAACCAATTCATTTCAGTGAATTTTGGTCATTAATTAAGAGCTGACAGATTTCATTCTCTAAATTTTTTGAGTTTATGTTGTAGAAATTCTGACAGATTTTTCATTGACGTCCTTCAGATATGCTTTAATTTTATTTTGGTAATAGAGTGAGGGCAACATCTTTTTTACTACTAATTCAGTTTTGCAGATTATATTTGTGGAAAGAAAGATTCAGTGCTGCTGATGTGAGTTTTCCTTCTGTATGGTTTTGTGTCCCTGAGTCTTTAAGAGAGTAAAGGACCTGTACTGCAGAAAGCTAAAAGAGAAATGCTGAAGGAACAAGGTGTGGATGGAAGAGAAAAAAGAAGCTGAGTCGGAGAACTGAAGGAAAAGCATTCAGCCTCCTGGTCTTTAACTGTAACTCCACTACAATATTTCATTTCAGTTTTTCAGAAGACACTCCCATGTATTCATCGTTGCAGAATGCATTGAGTTTTCAGTGCACTGATAGCTTTGATGTACATTATATGCATTTTGTGATACCTTCAGAGAGACACTGATGTTACAACGCTATTTAATTTACCACTAGAAAAAAGGACGCATTCTCAGGCTGAAAGCACAATCAGATTGTAGTTCTGAGAAAAAAAAAAAAAAAAGAGGAAAGTTGAGCTTGTCTGCTCTGAGTATACGGATGTACCCATGCTGTTTTTGAGGCAACAATGCAAAAATGTCTTGCCACTGCCTTCTTCCCAGTCAGGTCTACAGCCAGGGATTTCTTTGTGATCTCTAATTCAGGTTCAACCCCCGCTTAGCTTTTTCAAGATCAGCCAAAGTCAACTAGATGTTGTCACCTACTGTGATGATTCTCACTGAAGCTATCATTACCTAATGGAAAAAGTTGGGCTTGTTCTGAGGAATTCCAAAGGGAGTGAAACATTCACTCTTACTGGTACTTTTTAGAAGTGTTAATTATTTCTTATGAATGTTTCCTTAGCCTTAATTTGCATTTGTAGGCAGGATGATCTGAAAGACTAAGAGGAAGCAGTTTGTACTGTGGGCTCTTGTTCCTTTTTTGTCACTGAGTTTTGTAGACCAAGTATATCTGCTAATTTAGGCTGTCTCACACTTTTTTCCTAGCCAAATGGGTTAGGGTTATTGAGCGATGCTTGACAGTTACCTCTGGAAATTCATGTACTCATGCGCGAATCACAACAAGGATTTTGCATCAATCAATTCCAACTGCAGTGGGCAAAAACTTTTTGGAGATAAGATTTTAATACTAGTGGCAGGTTAAGAAAAAGAACAAAAGCTGTACTATGGCAAGGTGCCTGTTTGCTCTAAGAATGGTCTCTTGATTTGTGTTGCACGTGTGTGCTGGAGCATCTATACTGTTAGCTTTATCAGGGCTCTATGTCACCCGTGAGAGTAAAGGAAGCTAAAGACAGATTTTCTGATGGTATGTGATGGAAGCTTCAGACTGAAAGCGTGGGATAGGGAGGAAATCAGACTTGCATTTTCCCCCATGCTAATGGTTTCAGCAGCTAATTGCCATGTAAGTGATGACAGAGCATTCTTGAGATTTAAGATGCAAGTTCTGGGCAGATAAATATTTCTGCATAAGGACCTCTGTTTATCATCCCCAAGCATACAATCTGCACTAAATAAATGAGAGAGAGGAACTGTGTATTTGAGGCTACAGATTTGGGCTTTGCTTTAAAAGTAGTTTGGAAGAAGCACTGTAGTCCTCATGCAAGCATAGCACCTCTCTGCTTTTCATGACTGCACTGTCTTTGTTCAGGTTCCCATGTAAGCCTGAACAAAGTTGCAGCTGCTTTTAAAAGTTGTGTTAACTTTAATGGGATAAGGGCTTATTGTAGGAACATCCTTTTTCAGAAATGTCTTCATGAATAGCCAAGACGCACTGTGTTTGCACTTCTATGAGGCCTGAAACACTTATCTGAATCCTGCACCATGCAAACATACAACAAAGTAAATATTCACATGTGAATTTTGGACCAAATACCGCCTTTTCTGCATCCTAAAGCAAAAGGAAGCAAAGCACAAATTCTTGCATAGTAGTTAGTTATATATATGCATGTGCAAAATTTTCTGGATGTTGTAACTGGGAAATGAAAGAAAGTATTAAGAGCCCTAGAAACATCCAACATCTTCCCTGCATATTTTCATGCAACTAGTTTTTGGTGTTTCTGCTTCAATGAACCAGCTGGGATGTAGCAACAAAAATACTTTAGAACTGCAGGTCTCCAGAGAAGTATCACAAAAGAACGGGTGGATATTCTCATGGGGTACACTGAACGTTATTAAAATTTAAGCTAATTAACATATTTAATTGAATCTGGAATGAGGCTAATCTCAAGGTAATGTTGTTGAAAAGGGATTCAGTGATATTCTCCATAAAGAAATAATCAATCAGTACAAAATGGATTCTTTCAAATAAATATATGAAGCTGGCAGTGATGCCCATAGGGGAGAGATCAAGAAAGTTGAGATGGTGAACACAAACCTGTAATTGAAGCCTTGGCCTTTTTTACTTCCTGTGTTGGAAGTAGTTATGATCCTGTAGAAAAGTCCTTCCTGTACAAAAGCAATGAAACAGAATTGCAACACAGACCTCACAGCAGTCTGCAGCTGAATAGGGCAAAAGTTTTTTGTTTGTACAGAAGAACGTAGAGTAAAATAAAGGAACCGCTATTAAGCAAAACCAGTCAAGCAACAGCACATCTTCCGTTAGCGTCCCCATCTTCAGAAAAGAGAGTGAGTTATCAATGTATTGTGTGTGCCTATGCAACTGGCTGTAACTACAAGGAACAGAAAATAGTTCAAATGAACATCTCACTCATTTTTTCAGCTGTTATCTGTTACAAGAATCTGCTAACAATCACTTCATTAAAATGATTCAAGATATGAAAAATTCTGTGGAAAAAAATCACCCTTTTAGTCACAAAAAAATGGACCAAGGACCCCATGATCATATAAAAAGGCTGATGTTAGGCCTGTAAAACAATTCACTGATCTACTCTGCAAGCCAGAGAAGATCATCTGGGCTTGGTAATGTATGTAATATCTTATGTATTGGCTTGACTCATTTCATCTGCACTGCCTTTATGT
This sequence comes from Python bivittatus, assembly GCF_059951505.1. Lineage (NCBI taxonomy): Eukaryota > Metazoa > Chordata > Lepidosauria > Squamata > Pythonidae > Python > Python bivittatus. The sequence continues at coordinate 55,418,702 of NW_028277112.1, read as the reverse complement.
TATTTAACTGTCCTTAGGTATTTCAAATAAGATAAAAGGCATATGGACAATCTTGTATTTTCCTTTAACTGCTGATCCTTCTAAGGTGAAGGTAAGGCATTGTCACTCTAAGGTGAAAGGTGTTTTATTTGAGGGTGCGTTATTGCTACACCCGAACTCTTCAGGCATCAGCCTTAAACATATTTGTGTGAGATACAAATACCATAACCTTGAACCACATCACAGCATATATACAAACACTTGTATAATAAGAACAGGAAAATGCATACTCAAGACAGTATCAAATGCATACTGTACTTCCTTCTTCTTATATGACTCTACGTCACAGGTTGGCATCCGCAGTCCCCAAGTCACCTGCAGTGCAGATCAGTGGGACTCAAGGACCTCCATTATGCAAAATGCCACGTACAGCTTTACTTACTTACAGTAACTTCCTCTAAACAGGCCAGAGCGATCAGTTCTGCTCTGCAGGATTGTCAGACTGGGATACTGAACAACTGAAACATAAGGCAGCTTAAAACTAGCCCAATTCAATTTTAACAAAAAGATTAATACTATTCTCTACTGACACCTCTGTTCAATCATATACTAAAGGAGGCTGTCCCTGAGAATATTGCTGATTTCTTCAAGTCAGAGCTTTGGTGCTGCAGATCCAGCTGTTCCTTTCATTATTGGTTCTCAGTGGCTTTTAATATATTTTCACAACTTGAATCTTCAGTGTATTCTGATTCTCATCTTCCTAATAGTGCAGAACGATTTCTGAATTTCAGTTTTAATTATCAGGTTTTCCCCTCTACAGCAACCTCTTTTCTGCAGTATTCTTCCTTTGTTAGTTCATGGCTTCTGCCTCTACCTATTCTAACACTTTCCTATTCTTCCTCCACTCATACCTTTACATGCCTAAACTGGACAAAAGAGAGTTAATACACCAAATACAAGTTGCACTAAGAAAAACCTTGCACCTTGTGCCTGCCAACCTCACTTCTCACCAGTGTGCAAGTGAAGAACTTCTTTGGATAAATATATATAGGGAAATCATAGCAGTACAATTGGGCTTATAATTATTTATTTACGGTATTTTTATATTTCCATTTGGAACAGCACAAAACGGAGTACAAACATTCAACAGCCATGTCATGAACTGTTAAGGGACTGGGTGGCACTTTCTAAATATCTAAATTTGAAGCAAGATTTAGTTTCCTAGATAGGAAGTCACCCAAAGAATCAACAAGAGCTGATCAAAGGCAGCTTCCATTATTGATAATGTATGCACTTCCATAGATCAAATCATTTTGCTTTGAAGAAAGCCTTGGGAAGTTGTGAAAACTATTAAAAATGCTCACAAGAATCAGTTTTTAAGCCAGTATAATTCATTTGCAGAATGTAGCTACTCCCAAAGTCTGACACCCTTCAAGATTGTTGGGCTACATTTCCCTGAGTTCACAGATCTCAGATGCTTGCAATTGTAATTCAGCACCTTTTCTGGGCACAAGATGGGGGAAGTTTTTTTTCTTTAATCATCTTGATCAATAAAGACCAAATCAAACTATCAGCTTCCATTCCACAGCTGCCTCTTGTGCATCATAACTTAGTTATTTTTAAAACATATAGATGCATTGCATTAGCTAACTCTACATGGAGTGCTAAATCAGCCCAAGATTGTAGCAAGGATTTATAGTTTCCCTTGATGAAATATGAACTTGCATTAATCTTCTTTCTGGTGCCATCACATCAGAAATTGCTGGGTGATGCCATCACATGAGTACAAGCAGGTAATTAATAGAAGTTTTTCAGTGCTTTTTCCAGAAATATATCTGCATAATACCATATATTAAGAGATTACAGTAGCCTGCCAAAAGGCAGCCAGGTGAGTCATATATGAGTAACCTACACTTACATCTGTACCTACATTTCTGTAAATCAGTCCATCCATTCTTCAATTTGCATATGCAGGTAAATTAAGGGCAGCATCCCATAATACATCAGTGGTAGCTTATGGAAATAATTATAAGGTTTTAAAAGAAAATGGAGGGAAAAGGAACTGAGAAATTGCACTCATCTTGAGCATTACTTGAACTGTTCCACGGCCAACACAATTGGTCTTCCTTGATTTAAATTCCCCTCTGCTTACATATGCTCTGCTGGAGTTAACTGGATACGAAGATATCCCATTGTGCCTTATTTCCTCCTTGCTACGACTTAATCTTCCTTCTCTTTTCAGTTGGGGTGGGGAGGGATTATGCAACAATTTTGACTATAGGGTGACCATCACTCACTTTTGAACTTTAGAAATAGATCACTATTCATGTGTAATAATTAAGTGGCAATCTGTTCCAAAAGACTACATAAATTATGCTTAGTAAGCAGGGCTTATTTCAAGACTTTGTTACAAAGTGCCCCATGCCAAAGCAAGGCAGAATTTAAGTTCAAATCCCAATTTATCAGCCAAATCAGAAACCCCCAGCTAAATTTTAGAAATCCTCAGGATACTATTTCAAAAACAATAATGTCGTTTTAAGCAGCATGACTCATGATTATTGAACATTTGTTTCAATCCTCAGGGAGTCAATTAGTATGAACTACAGTTTGAAACCCAAACATCTAATGTGCCATTTAATTTTCATGACCACACAGAACTCAATACACTAATTACCTCTGATCTACTTTAAATAAGTGAATTATTAATCACTAAACCATTCTCTTTCATAATTCTGTGTTATAACAGAAGCATTTAGTCTTGTTCTGTCTTGTGCTTATTTTTTAACCTTCTTGCACTTCTTGCACTTCTGCCAAACCCTTGCAGTTTCTCCTCTAAAAATCCCTCATCTATCAAAGCAATTAATAGTTGGAATTTGCTTCCTGAAGACGTGTAGGGATTTGATTGATAATTAGGTGGAGAACTTCCTTCTGCAAAGCAGAGAACATCAGCAAGCCACTGCAACCACCCCATTGGTGACCTTGAACTAAAGACCAAGGAAAATAATGAGATCATAATTTTTAAATTATGAGCCCTGCTAGAACTCATGGAACTCCCTAGCTCATTGAATTCAGTAGCATGAGCTTAGTTGGTGATTGCACAATTTAATAAAAGAGAAGCACAAGAGCCAATGCAATCTGCAAAGAAGCTTGCTCATGCTTTTCAAGGTCACAGAACTCTTCCTGAGGGGCACCCCATTAAAAGAAGTTTTTTTAGCTTACACGTTATGTAGTGGGATGGAACTTTTCCTCACATTCTAAAATCCATTTCTTACTCTTCCTCCTCTTCCACTGCCCCATCAACAGTGCTTCTTTAAGTTCTGGAGGAAGCTCAAGTCCATATCTAATGTTAAAACAAGAGAGTCCTTGTGCATCTTAAATGCTAATGCTAAGGTTAGCCTACAATGACTACTTGTCTAGAATGTAATATGTTCTTCGGTTCACATTCTGAGAAAACTCATTCACAGAATAGACATTTAAAAAAAAAAAAGACTGGGTTTTTTCTCCCACTGAGTCTCTGAAAATTGTTATCTGAAATGCTCTCTAAAGATAGCTTACGATCTATTTGCTCTCTCCTAACATATGACCTTTTTGTCCTTAGTGATTACACTATCTTTTCTGGGTCCTTAGCTTTTCCCCTGGCCAATTTGTGTGTTATACTGAACTGTTTCTCAATTGCCTACCAATCCCATGTATTTTTTCCTCCCCCCCCCGCCCCATGTTTTCTTGTACAATACTTGAAAATTAAAGCAAAATGCATAAAATAACATATCAGTATTACACAATAAATAATCACGATGCTCTATCAAAACCATAAAGATTTAATACACAGGATATAGTATCCTTTTCCTAAATTAATATCTGGACTTTGTCCTATAAATGTATTCATTCTGCAAACTTACCTTTCACCCTATTCGTATTTTGTTCTGTGACTTAGGAAGAACTTTGCATGTGAAGTATGGGGTGCCACAACTGATTTGTTTTGCTCAGGCACATCACCCTCACACATGCCCTGAGATTCAGGAGTAATATTTTTTAAAGGGTGTAATGCTGGGAAAGGTGGGAGGAAAGAGAAGAAGAGGATGATCAACAGCAAGGTGGAGGGACTCAGTTACAGTGGTGATGAGTGCACTGTTGGAAGACGTGAAAGACCAGGTTAAGGACAGATCACCATAGAGAAAATCTATCTATGTGGTGACTAAGAGTCAACACTGACTTAATGGCACATAATCAATCATTTGTTTATTATTAATCTATGCCACTTCCTTATTTTTTAAAAATCTTGATCAGTTTACAAACTCTGTCAACCCTTCTTAAAATAAATAAAATAAAACAGAATAATGAAGTACAAACAATAAAAGAACCCCTACCAACATAACAGATATTCAGAGAGAGAGAGAGAGAGAAAGCTGTCAAGCACTTTAAGTGGATAGCTGAGATTTCCACTTGAATGGAAAGTTCAAGGAGTGAAATTCCATCAGGGCAGACAAAATAAAGAAGTAATGCAAATAAGAAGGAAAGGCATAAGTCAGATAATATGGGTTTGGCCCCAGAATAAGGAGCAAATCCTGTGGAATAAATAGCATGTAGGAAAATCCTGGGAAAATGAAACATTTTCTTTTGGTGTATCCTCAGACCATCCTTAGGATTCATTAGAAATATGTATGAAAACATAGAAAAAGGATAAAGACACATGTCATTTGGACTGCATCAATAGTCAGTGGCTCAGGTGTCACATATAGAAGATAGTCTTCTGGCTTTGTGATTGACTTTAAATAAATCCCTTTTTCATTTCAAAGCCATGCTTTTCGTGAAGAGGCGGAGGACAGATGATACCCAGGTTGGTGTTTTCATTAGATGAGGATTTCTCTACCTTATACCGATTGACAGATTTCACTTGTGTGTGGGAAATATCTTGGAAGCTAGAATTCCCCAGGGCAGGAATTCAGAGAATAAACAAGCCAACCACTGCCTCTAGCATGGACCATGAGTGGCATGAAGGAGAATTGCTGTTAAGCCATGGAAAAGGCTATAAGGAGAAGGAGCTGAAATTAAACCCAAGAGGTTGTAAAGTAAGGCAACTGCCAAAATTATACAATGCAATCAATTCTTGATAAGGGCTTCAATGAAGATATTATTCTTAGCTGTGGCAGCTGTTTGGATACCCTTATTCCAATAATCCCCATATGCAGTCCATTCTCACAACTATGCTAATACAGGAATATTTCCTTCCAAATAGTTTTAAAGTAATACTGTAATCTGATACATATCTGCTCCAAATAATGTCCCACTAAATACAATGGGATTTATTCTCAGGTAAATGGGTAGAGGGCTGCAGTCTGTGCATTAAGGTTTTGCATTTCTGTTTCTCCATTGTGGGTAAATTGAATCTTTTATTCAGTGCTGCATTAAAAGAAGGCTTCGTAGCAAATTATTGGCCATAAATAACCTGACACAAAATATCAAACAGGGTTTTATGTATCTTAGAAAGACAATTATAACTGGTAATAGTATCCTATGTCCTAACATTTCTTTCATATACCACACAATCGATCTAATGATCTGTTTTTTCAGCAATATTTTCTCTTTAGATGTTTTTATCCTGCCAAGGTCAGAATGTGTCAAGGTATGCATAAGGGTTGAGGAGCATGACCCTCGCACTTTAAAAGAAAATTACTTGCTTCTGCCAGCAGATTTCTGCATATCTTTTTGAAAGCAAGCCAATGGGAGTTAGCTCTGCTAACTAGCTTTTTCCCTCACTGAAAATGGTTAGATTGGGAGGAGTTTAACCTAATTAATGGCTATTCCCCTGCCTATTAAAAAATACAAATTGAAATAAAGCAGGAAGTACTTAAAGTTCTGTCATAAAGGAAGGAATGTATGCCCAGTAATTACTACAAGATTATCAGAGAATCTGGAGCTCTCCAGCTGCCTCTGTTCATGGCGCTGCAGAAACATGGTGCCTTAATCTTTTTTAAAAAAAAAATCTAAGAGTTTATTTCTGAAGCTTCCAAAATAAATGTGACAATCTTGTAACATGCCAAATTTCAACTCAGCATAAACCTTTTATGATTCGGTTCTAAACTCTTGAGGGTAGGATCAATGAAATGCTGAGAGAGACTATGTTGAAGTGGCGAGAGTTGCATCTGTAATGACACCACGTCACAAAGAGGAGGGAAGTCACTAACCCTCTCCCAGTGAAACCAAATAAAGAAATGCCTCTACATCTGTCTCCAGTCACAATATGCCAGGCCATCATCCTTCAACAGAGAATTTGTCAGTGCTGTGATTTTTAATAACCTTTAGTCAGAAGCACAAGGGCTGATGTGGGCACTGATTGAAATAAAGGAGGTGGCTATAAGAGAATCACAGAAATGCTGACTGTCACAATCAGGTTATAATACCACAGGATGGGACTTAGAGCTATGAAATATCCATGTGCACCCCCTCCCTCTCTTTTTGGAATCTGATTGACAAAGAGATTTTATAGGATACTGAAGAGCTAAAACAGTTCTGTGATCATTTCAGGTGAAAGTGATACCCTTCTCAAAGGCTGGTTGCTTCTTCCCAGTGAGATGAGGTGAGAAAACCAGGTCCAAGGTCCAAGGATGTCAGACAGCCTTTATATAGAAGAACAAAATCAGGGGCTGGCTTCTGGTAGTAGAAGTCGGGGAGTACATGATTGATTACAGATGGTCCTGCAGGGGCCTTGTAGAACAAATGTCTTTGCACATTGTCATCTAGTCCCTGCTAAGATCTCCTTCTCCATCAGTGGAGAGCAGCAATGTCGAGCATGTGGCTTGCAGTAGCAGGGCAAACTATCTTGCATCACTGGGAATCAGTGGTGAAGCGGGGGAAGAAGGCAAGCAAAGGAACCAGGCAAGGCAGGGGAGATGCTGGCATTAGACAACCAGCTACTCAGTCTGGTGAAAGAGTTGGTTATTTAACTGATCTGTCACTCAGGTCCTAGCATGCCACCTTCAGCCCAAAGCTATTTCTCTTCCTCTATGGTGCCCACAGGCAGCACTTAAGGGTGGTATGCAGGTGGTAGGGCCAGGCAGCACCCTATGCTTTAACTTTGATGTGTGGTACATTTGTAGTGGAGGCCACATACACTTTTCTGTCTCCCATGTTGGTGGGAGAGTGTTGGGCCCCAAAGATAGCCCTTCAATGGACTTTTCTGCATGTAGAAAAAAATGGAGGGGTTTCATACTAGGGATGATGTATCCACAAACTGCATGATGAAGTGATGGCTTATAGCGCAGGACTAACTCATTCATAGTTTCATGGGAATTGGCAAACAGATCATGTAGGATACCTACTTCACAAGAACCCATTGCTTGGTTCATAGCCCTCAGCTTGAGAGCGGATTTCCCCAGGGAATCACCCAAGCCAGGCCTTTTTCAGCTCTTGTAGAATTTATATGCACCAGGCCTACAACCAAAATGTCCACCAGCAAGGGGGTGAGGGAGGGCTCTGAGGGGTGTCTGCCAACAGAAGGGAAGCTGCTTTCTTCTTGTCCTCTCTTCTGCCTTGCCACACCCTAAAATGTGAGGCTTTTATATGTTATCTGAGCTATCTCTCTGCCTATTCCCCAAACTAGCTTCTTTCCCCTCCCAATACCTAACCTACTTAGTGCTGGTTAATCTGTAACCCAGAATCAGCAAGTCCTGCAGGAAAAGCAGTCTAACACTTAGTGCTTGTTTCCCATACATGTTGAAATTTAGCTATATATTTTAATGTTTTCCTTGCTTGCACCAACATTATTGCAACTACTGGGTGGCCAGGCTTCTTCCGCCACTCTGGAGTGCAGTTGCTCAACTCTGAAAGGCGCTTTCCCCTCTTACTTCTTCCAAAGCCGGCTCACCAGCTTGCATGCCTGCACTTGTCTCCACCCACCCAGTCAGTCCATTCTGAACCTGTCTTTCCCTCTACAACCTGCCTTTGCCAAGGCCCACCTGCCTGGCTGCCTCTCTGTGCTAAATATGTCATGAGGACCCAGCCTGGCTGTTGACCACAGTGTCCAAAAAAAGCATGCATGTATCACTTTTAGCTCCTCCTGAGCCCACTAGCCTATCTGCTTCCACTTGGTACAATTGCTCAATGCCCCACTATATCCTTACAAGCCGGTGTGTCTCTGCAAGTGCCATCACCAAATCTTGGTTCTTCCATCTAGTGCAGTTCAACAGTGAGAGATTTTGCAGAAACATGTGCCTGGCAGCCAGATTATCAGCACCTTTGGTCCCTCTCTGCAATACTGTTAGGGAGGCAAAGGAAAGATGCTTGCCAATATTAAAAACAAAACAAAACATGCCAAGCATGGGAGTTCAGAAAACAAATGGTCTGCAGGTAGAAGAGTGGATTCATGTTTCTTTAAGATCTTGATCTGGGTAGTAACATAACCTAAAGAGCTGCCAACTGGCATTCTTCAGTGTCCTCCTCAAAACAGGCTCAACTTGCCAAACCTATCAGCTTACAGAAAACAATGACCAAAGGATAATTCCTAGGAGAGGTTAAACTTGTGGACCTTCCTGGCATGCCAAAAAAGGCAGTGTTCAAACAGTGCAAAGGTAAAGTGCCAACAAAGCTTATCCACTGGCATTTTTCAGTATTTTTCCCAGAAGGGCTCAGCTTGCTAAATCACAGTCCAAAGCATGCTAGCCTATAGAAGCTAATAGAAAAGTAATACTTTATTTTTAAAAACATATTTGGATTTATATTTAAGTTAGAACAGGACATTTTTCTTTTTAAGTTAAAAGCGGGCATTTTCTGCACCGGGTCAACATAACTTTTCTATAGACCATTTGCTGGGCAATTTGGAGGCTCCTGTTGTGCTGCCTTCTTCACCCTGTGTTTAAAGAAGTTCAGGAAGACTACTCCACAAATTACTGCTGTTAAACTCTTGAGGCCATCCTGTAGAAAATGTGCAGAGGTCATGTCCTCATGCCTGCTATTTTCATTCCATTCTGCTAAAAAAAATGAAGCAGCTGCAGGCATTATAATGCTTCCACGTTATTGTCTATGGTTGAATTTTTTTTCCAATTGATCTTCAATCTTGAATTCAGTGAATTGTAGTGTGTCTCAATTTCAAGGTCCCAAAATCATTCTCATCGTGCCACCTCAGGTTCTAGAATCTTTCATTTGTATGGAATATTCCTATACTTCTATCTTTAAAGAGTTGTGTAAATTAATACCCCGAAGTCGAGGCCCCTTGGGCTGAGCATTCAGATGCAGTGTGAGATAGGCCATATATTTAGGGTGGGTCTGGAGGTTGTCTTTCGGCCTTTGGCCAAACTTCGAGGGGCTGCCTTCACTCTCTCTTTCATACAAATATCCTCACCAAGTCATTGACACAAGTTCATCTGCATACATAATACATAAAACTGAAACACAAACTTTCCCACTCATTCGGAAAAGGAGGTTTTAAAAGTATTCATATCTGAAATATGATATTGTGGGGTAGGATGCAAAGATACCTGGAGAGAGGACATTTTAATTTTTTCTTCACCTTCCCAGCAGCAACTGTCTAATTCCCAAGCATCATGGGCTGTATCAGAACTATGAGCCAAAATTATATTGCCTTGGATTGAAATCTGGACCTGATGTGGATTTACAGCAAAGCAAATTTCTTGGGAAAACTGACCAAACAATAGCTTTATTTGTGGCACAGTACTTTACCTGAACAGTGGGATTAGGTAAAACAATCTGGCAATAAAACACAAAGCGAATTAAAATGCTCTGTGAATGCTTCATAATTACAACCCTATTTATGTCAATGATTCTACTGTACCATTTTATGTTTGGTTTCATTACAATACTACAGTTTTTACTTTTCCTGTAATGTGGAGGAGCTTCACTGTACACCAAACGGGTACAAATTAAACAATACCAAGGACAGGATTGAATTAGCAGCTGGGTCAATTTTCTGTATGTGGAATAAGGAATCTTGTCCTTCACTTCAGGAAACAGAAGGCCTTGACTGATGGTTAAAAATGCCCTTGCAGAAAAACACCCTCTGACGAACAGGACCCAACATGACTCCATACATCCTTAAGCAATGTGAAGATGAAAACATAATTATGCTTCCCAGTTTGCACTTATCCCTGTGCTGTGATGAGATTCTGGGCTACAAAGTTAAACTGCCAGAAGGTATAGAAAAAAGCATAATTTAGGTTAATGTTTTGGTTAAAGAATGTGTACTTTGAGATGAAATATGGTTAGGAATAGGGCTGCAAAACCTGGACATTAGTAGATGGCAGCAAAAAGATACAGACAATAAGTCTCTTTGGTCCTCTGGATTTTTGCTATTTCCAGGTAGAAACGTATACAATGTAGTAGGTTGAATAAACTCATACAAAGGGAATTCATCTAGCATGGCCAGAAAATAGGTGGATCCATCCTTCTCTAGAAGAATACCATCATCCCCCCGCCTCAAATCAGTGGCAGTTGAGGGCGGTGCATATATAATGCCACTCATGTTGACAGAAGGCAAGGGTGCATTCTCAAATAATCAGAGCTACAAACTCAACTGAAATCACCTAACCTTTCCTTTCTGTCCATTGGGTACTTATGTGGAAAAGGGAGTGGGACTAAGCTACTGAAATCTGTACACCTAATTTCCACACCAAACCTTCAAGATAGCTTCCTCAGCTTTCATGACATGCAGATATTGTTGGAGTATAACTTTGTGAGTTCTCAGCCAGCCTCAACAACAATCTAGTGAATTGCTTTTGGAGGACTTACAGTACTTGCAAAGATTTTCCATGGCTCCTCATTTGTACCATATAGGAATACAACAGTGCAGAATATTCTGAACAAATAAAAGATAATTAGATGTTAGTATAAAAAGCTGTAGGGATTTAAAAAAACAAAGAATCAGGGTTAAGTGTGTGCTGACCTATTTCTATAGCTATTCCAGATTATAAATGACTTCTTCACTACTCATGTCTCATTATCCTAAGATGGAAAAATGTATAGGCTCTAGAGATTTATCATGTATTTGTGAGATAAATATAAGAAATTTCGAGACTAGCTTTCCATAACCTGCTGCCATCCAGGTGTATTAGCAACACAGATCCCAGAATGCCTAGCCCATAGAGCTAATAACGATGCTTACTGGAATGCATGGCACTATAATTGGAGATGCGTTTCTGGAGGGCATCAGACCAGTGAAAGCTGCTGAAGACCCATTTGAGCTAAATTGTTTTCCACTTGCTGTGGTATTGACTCCTCTAACAAAGGTACAAATGCTTTCAGACAACTACTTTGTATATTTATTTATATTGCCTAGGATACAAAGGAACTACATTGTATATTTATTTATATTGCCTAGGATACAAATAGAATTAGTTTGGAAAAGAATGTTTAAAGCTTATTTTTATTTCTAGATTGATGTTTGCATATTTGCAAATGAGGCTGATTTAAAATCATTCTGGCAAGGTCAGGGTAACAGTGAAAGAAATAGAACTCTAGTTTCTAGACAGGTTAGAACTGAGATTTTTGTTCATTTACAAAAATGAACTTAAGTCTTAGCTGAGCTATGTAAGGAATTATCTATTAATTGGTAGTAGCTTTCTTGTTGATTTAGATGGAAAATGGGCAAAAGCTTTCTTTAGAGAATGATCAACTCTCCATTTTTTATGTGTTTCAGCCCCACGCATGCTAATATTCTACTTAATATATGGGCCAAACAAAAACTCATCCCAAAACAAAGTGAACGGCTTCAATCTGTGAAGTGATTCTGGGCAAATCCATGCAGCTTCTTTGCCTTGGTGCAAGGACAGCCCACTGACTGTTTCCAGAGGACATGTCCATATGTCACTACTTCTATCTCATTATCTGCCTATAGCTGAAGCAACTCAAGGATAGGTGCTCCACTCTGGAAGTGGACTTTTCCCTCTTATCCCTCCTTCAGCTGCTGTGTGTGGGTGTCAGCCCCATTAGGTGGAGCAAACCAGAAAATCAACTCCCCTGGAATACTAGAACTACACTTTATTGAGACAGGTATAATAGCAGAATCTTGCAAGTCTGATGGTGCTGGATCTGCTCTCCTTACACCCCAGTGAATCAGGGAGGTCTTTGTCTTCCTAGCATTATCTTGTTTCCTGGGACTTAAAGAATGTTTCAGCCGCCTTGCCTAAGTAACAGTTTTTGCATATTTTGGTCAAGGTCATCTCTTTTACTGTCTACAGTGGGCATTGTAAGGCATGTTGATGTGCATGGGAGAGGTGGTCCAGAATTGCACATGTCATGTTGGCACCTTGTGGCTCCAAATGGTTCTTCCTGTTTCCTGTGGGACCATTCCCTTCCAGCTGGTCCTTGATCTGTTCTCCCACCACTCAGTCCTCTTAGCTGTGAGGGAGAAAGGAACCCTGAGTTCTGCACCCATTTTTTTAATATAGAACCTGCAGAGCCCTGGAATTGGCTATCCTGTCCCTGACTTAGTGCATAAAATTGGCAGTGTAAGTGAAAAGACATATCTCTTGCAGCTGTGTAGGCTGCTAGGAAGGGAATTCTAGGAAGCTATACCAGATAAAATTGAAATTAATTTGAATGTGGATTTAAATATGATAAGTTATAAGAATGATATGGAACAAGATGATATACTGGACATACAAATGAAATGGATTGATGTCTTAATAATTAAAGGGGACATACAAGTATCAAACCAGAAGAATGATTTGGATAATCTTTTCTTACTGGATGTACAAAAGAGATCTGTTAAAGACTTGAAGGATTCTCTGAGAAGGAACATACATACATACATACACATACATACATACATACATACATACATAGAAATCAAGCTTTAGAACATTATCTGAAGGGATTAAAAACTAAGATTGTTAAAAGTACAGGGAAGGAATATAAAGTTGGTTTATTTGATCAAGGTTAAAATAGATATGTAGTTATTTCTGGTAACCTTTAATGGACTTTTGCTGATAAGGAATGAATGACAAGGCTTTCGGATTTTGTTTATAGTTAAGAGATGAGATATGGGATGAAGTGAGTATCTGTTGTATTTTAAGTGATGGTGATGTATTACTAAAATTGTTTATACTTGTGGTGAAGGAGGAAGTTACTTTTTTATATACTTTTTTTTTCTTTTCTACACTTTTTCTTTTTTCTCTTTATTCGTATATTTTTGTAGTTCATATTAGTTCCTATGTTTTCTAATTGTAATCTTTAATAAAAATCATTATAAAAAAAAAAAGGAAGGGAATTCCCTTCCCAGTGGCTGCTGCTCCCAAGACCTCTGGCTCTTCATGTCCTTTCCTTATTTAATGCTCTTAGGGTAATTTCCATGCTGATCCCCACTTTCTCAAATTCCAGCTTTTCAATAACCATCCAACATCTGTACAACCCCAGATGGCTACTAGATGGAGCCAAGAGTAAAACTGCTGCCACCTAGCAGATCCACAGTTTCAGGAATGAAAACAATGTTCAATAACCAGTGATACGATGGGAGCGAAAACATAAAAACAAAAACAAACATGGCAGTGCATGGCAAAAACAGAGCAATGCGCTTACCAATTGGAACAGGCTTTTCACATGGTTGATGATATGGAGTGGGACTGGAATTTCATCCAAGGGAACCTCCCAATCACAGCCCTTAAAATGTTGCAAGTCAGTGCTGCACAGACATCCGTACCGCACAGACCAAGCTCTGGGCATGTAGTAAGGGTACACTGTGGGGGCAGCAAGATTTAAGATTTATTGTGAGCTGGGCAGCATCAAATTGAATAGCTACATAAATTTAAGGCGGAATGATTTTCTGCCAGCTTTGGGACATGAGGGGAACATGGCAAAGCAGCTGCCTGGATGTATCCCTACCATGTGGTTTTTCTGAGTTGAATCCAGTTGCGTACTAATATTCAACCCCTCTCTCTTCAAACCATCAAAACCTGCTCTGCAGAACAATTTAGAGTGAGGAAATTATCCTTCTCTGGTTCCACTGATAGAAGTCAAGTCAGTGTCCAGCTTCTGCTGTCTATATTTAAAGGAAAACATTAGTTAGTAGAGGAGGTGGGGAAGAGGGTACGATAACAAAAGCTGTAGTAGAAGCTCACTCAGAAAAAACCCACAGGGTCCAAATATGGAAGATTGGGTAGCAAAACACTAGAATATACTCCATCTGATCATATATAGTGTTAGCTCTATATGAAGAAAGAAAGTGTTTGATATAACAGATATAAATAGCTCAAATTTGTTGAATTTCAAAACAGATATTTCCACAAGAAATGAAAGATCGTTTTTTTAAAAAAATGAAATTAGAATTTTAACAAAGTGGTTTATAGAACAATTTATTTAAGTTTGTTTTTGGCACTTGGTTCATATAATCTTAAATGTTCTATTATCTGAACCTCTTTCTGACGGAAACTTCCTTACCTTTTCTCTGGTACTCTACCAACAGTTCAGGAAAGTTGTGTTAGGGTTTTACCCTGGAGGAGAAATTTATCAGTGTAAATATGGCAATGACAGAGCACAGCTAAGCTGTGTATGCAATCAACTCAACTCGCTCAGAGCTCACACCTGAAGGGTGTGGCTACATTACACAACACAAATCACAGTATATAGTAAGGTGCACCATGGGTTATGGTGTGGCTGGTGGTTGGAGTTGTGGCTGGTACTTGGAGTTGCGGTTAGTAGGTTGGTCTATTGAAAGTTCTGTATAGATTGTACAGTAAAAGTCTGTGTACAGTTTTCTACAAACAGACTGTGGACTAGTTATTTTGCAAGGCTCACGAAGCACCACAATGCGGTGTCTGTGCTGATCCCCGACAAGTTGCACACAATATCTGCAAGAAGACCAGCTCAATTTTCCTTAGTTTCACCTGCTACCTAGGCAATGTGGATCCACTCCTTTTTTTTTTTTTTTGGTGGATCCAGTCCTTTTGATTACCTGTGCATTTTCAGCGACCTTCTTATGGTACAAATTAATATTCAGGATGTTCACTTTTTTTTTAAGTATGATTACTGCCCTGATTTTTCTAATATGAGAAAGGAGAGAGGAGAGAGTATAAGTAATGGGGACACAAAAGTAGAATTCTGAAGAAAAGAAGGAAAGACTGTGAGCTAACTTGAACAAATATATAGATAACTATTCCAGACATTTGCCTTTTATGTTTATTATAACTTTAGGTATTGATCCTGGTATACCGAATGCTAGAAAACAGACCGAAAAGGAGGGAAGTACAGGAATTATTTGATGCACTGTAGTGATTAGAGAAGGATTTTGTAACACAGCACCCATGGGTTCTGGACTGCAAAATCAGAAGACTATTTGTGTGTGTGTGTGTGTGTGTGTGTGTGTGTGTGTGTGCGCCTTCAACCCAGTCTTGACTCCTGGCGACTGCCTGGACAAGTCCCTGCAGTTTTCTTGGCAAAGTGTTTCAGAAGGGGCTTGCCCTTGCCTGCTTCCTAGGGCTGAGAGAGAGGGACTGGCCCAAGGTCACCCAGCTAGCTTTGGGCCTAAGGCTGGACTAGAACTCTCGGTCTCCTGCTTTAGTCCAACTCATGGATGCACAGCACACTCAGTACTCCTAAATGGTACTCAAGGCACTCCCAATTTTAATAGCTTAAGCATTTGTATGTTCAAATGGCTAAGAGCTCCTGCGATTGATAAATATTTAAAGGAGGGGGAAGAGGAGGAGGAGGAGGAGATGAATTTCCCAGTAGCACTTTTCATTCCAACAGAATTCACCCTGACAGTGTGTAGCTTTTTCATCAGTAAAGGCATTTCTTCCTTCTCATTTTTTGAAGGGTTTCTGTTGCCATTAGTCATAGTTATTTCTCCATTGCAGGATTCCTGTGCCAGCCTCCACTCAGAATTTTCCCAGGGTGAATGATTTCATGTACTCTCAGCACTGTTTCTGGAAAGGATAAAATTAATGTGGAAATTTTTATTCAATGACATTTCACAATCAGGGACTTTTTGGTGCCAGCTTGTGTTAATTGCTTCATTGTATAACTGTCCAAATTAGATAACTAGGGGACTTATTTTTCCACCTCCCATACGAACATATTCTGCATAACAATTTTTCATATGTTCTGGAATCAGCAAACTGCCTGTTAATTGCTTGAATTACTCCCAAAATATATCTTTTTAAAAATTGTGCAGTTACTTGTTTTTTTCCACTTCATTCAACCAATAATTCTGACATTCTAATATCTACCAACTTTTTGCCCATCTATTCTTATTCAAAATATTCAATATTGCCATTTGTTTTTAATATTTACAAAGTCTTTAATAAAGAAATGTTGTTTATCCACACAAGTCTTTTATATTAGGAGCAGTTTTTCTAAAAAAGTAATGTCCGTATATCAAGTAAGCCTACGTGAAGCAATGTCGATTTGCTTCTCTGAACTGAATGTCTTGCCAGAGCAAGAAGGCTATTTGTTCCATCTCATCAAATTTAAGTGGGCCTTGAACTGCTTTGAATCAGTGCTGCAGGAGAATGGTCCTTGCAGCCTTTCCTCCCAGCACTGGGCAAAACTATTCTAGGCCGGGCAGCTTTAGGATTTCCCAGAGCAGTTCTCAAAGGCCTTTGGCATGTACCAGTGATGCCCTGCCCTACTGACTTTAAGCACATGACAAGCAAACTCCAGGCTGGATGGTACACATTGGAGGTCATCCAGATGCTGGCTTTGGAAAGCCCGATAGATCCTCTACTTGGCTATTGTCAAGTGTCAGTCCCTTAGGCAGCTGCCTGAACTGAAAGTTATTCTTTTTCTAGCATGATTCTCACAGAGTTGTCTTTAGCCAGATTTATTGAGATGAAAATGGTAGGGATTGAAGTGAACTAGAATTAAAATTAGAATAAAAGGCACAAGGTTACAAATCTTTTTCCAAGTCATCAGTGGCTTGAAGGAGATTAAGCTCAAAGGCACAACTAAGGGGTGAGTGAGGTCTAGTTGACAACAGGGTTTGGGAGATAGATGCTTGTTTCAGATCTTGGAAGACTTTCTAGGCTTCTGGAGTCCAGTTAAAGGGGGACCCTTTTTTGTAAGCCAAGTAAGAACTCTGGTACCCACTACAGAATCAAATATAAAACACTATAACAGTTACAAAAATCTCCCAAACATTAAATATTCTTGACAGTCCTTTGGGAAAATTCCCAGAATAGAATTGAACCCACCTCAGTGGGACCCATGTTGATGCCTTTGAAGAAATTCTATAGTCCAACTATTTCAGGGCAGGCAAATCTATGACATGTTTTTCCAATTTAACACATACACTAGCTTGTGTCTGCAAAGTCTTTTCAGAGCATTTCAGATACATTTAGTATGGGCAGCTGTAATTTCAGAAAATATAAAAATGTCTGTTGGTATAATACACCACAGATAAGAATCTAGAACATCGGAAAATACTTTGTTCATGTATCTCTTAAAGACCTAAGGGCCTGCACTCAAACTTTCTATAATACATATCAAAGGTACAGCAGTTAAATATTCATGTCCTTCCTGTCAGGTTGTGCTATAAATGTTTTGAGGATGAACTTTTATAACCTCTGCAAAATACGATGGATTCCATCCTACAGGGAGGAAAGATGCCAGAGACTTGGAAGGAGGCCAATATAGCACTAATATCTAAAGAGGGACAAGATTTGACTCTAACAAGAAGTTGTAGACCGATATCATTATTGAATCATGATTATAGGTTGTTCACAACAATCTTAGCCAATAGACTTAAAATAATTTTGCAAGAATTTATCCAGGAGGATCAATGTGCGTTTATATGTAAAAGACAACTAAAGGACAATGTTAGAACTGTATTGGACACATTAGAATATTTGGAACAACATAATGAAAAACAAGCCACACTGATCTTTCTAGATGCAGAGAAAGCTTTTGACAATTTAAACTGGACTTTCCTGTTTAAATTTTGGAAGATATGAATTTTGGAGAGAATTTTATAAAATTGGTAAAATCGGTTTATAGTACACAGAAAGCACATATAATTGTCAATGGAGATATAACAAATCCATGTGAGATACAAAAAGGAGCAAGACAAGGCTACCCATTGTTCCCCTCTCCTGTTTATTTTGGTTCTTGAAATACTGAATAGAGACAAGACAGGATAAGAGGATCATGGGAGTAAAGATTAAAAAAAGAGACTTATAAGTTAAGAGCTTTTGCAGATGACTTGGTGTTGGTTCTGGAAGATCCTTTAAAGGGAATTGAAACATTAACAGGTAAATTAAAAGAGTTTGCTGCATTAGCAGGTTTTAAGATTAATAAACAGAAGACAAAGATGTTGATAAAAATATGAAAATACAAGTTCAAACAGAATTGATGATTAAAATGGGTTTTAAAATTGAGAAGAAAGTAAAATCTTCAGGTATCGCTTTGACAAAAAGAATCATATGTTATTTCAAAAATTTGAAGCCATGAACCATTCTTAGAGAACCATGTTTCTTCTTGATGAAAAATATTGGGGAAGAGGTATAAGATGTGAAGAGTCTAATAAATCCTTTCTGCAGGTTGTCATCAATAAAGTTCTTTAAATAAGCCAATGTCTGTGCAGAGAACAGGTATAGACATTTATTAGAGATCTAAGCTCCAGCAACCAAGGTTATAGTACAATCATAGGAACTATGGGAATGGTAACCTACATGCTTCCTATTTACCAAATACTTCAGTGAATTCAGAAATGTTTCTGGTAAAACAGGAGCAGCAACCTGTTGGATAAGGGGAGAATGGCACTTCAGATCTTGTAAACAGAGATCAGGTAATTCTGGAAGTTAAATGCTAGTATTCCTGTATCTCACTGAATGTCTGAATTAAGAGTCTATAGCCAATCTAACCCCAACACAATAGGGATATTCATGGAAGAAGTGTAGATAGAATTGTAAAGTTTTCAGGTGACTATCAATGATCAGTTGAAGGGGAGAAATATATTCAGTCATCAAACCAGAGTATTAAAATCTTCTATCTATGGTCTCCATGTGCACTGGAGATTCAATTCTTTGAGTGGGCAAGGCAAAACTTTGCACAATAGATTTGTCAATAAAATTGGCCATGGCTCCCAAATCCAAGAGCGCAGAGAAGTGTGTATCTAAGAATATAAAATGCATGCTGGGAAAAAAATGTATCATCTGGAATTGTCTTTTTGAACTCTCCATAGTTATCTGATGGTTCTCTTTCTGGGCTCTTGAAACGGAGGGTGACCTGGAGTACTTAGTAGCAGTAAGGACTTGGATTCCACAGTATGACATTTCAAGGCCAAATCAGGATGAGAAAGCTTAGCAGTATCAGCTAGTACAAATTGTCCTGAATGTCCCTAAGACAAATACAGAACCAGTTTGTGTAAAAGGATATAATATTTCTTGTTTCCTCTCTCTTATGCTTCAGCTTTTCTAGCCTTTTTTCTATAGTCATGCAACATGGGAATAGTGTGTCCAGATGAATTAATTCATCCCACAATTCATTACATAAGTCTTCTTTAACTGGTCAGTTAAAGCCAGCTCATCCCAGCCCACATCTCTAGAATAAATCTGAAATACCACTATATACTTCTATATTACGTGCTTAATGATTGATTGATTAATTGTTGCCATTGTACCTTGATACATTCTATGAATTTCTCCATTAGCTGTAGTTTTTCTGGCACTTTCATCAAAGGTCATTCTCAGTTTCAATATAAAATTAGCCTAATTATCCACAACAGGTTATTATTTTCTGTAATAGGAATTGCCCATTTGGCAGCTCCATCAGTCAAGAGTCCAGGGATAAATCTCACCCTAAGCACATCAGTGGGAAATTTTGCCAGTCTTGGAAAAATGATCACTTATACTGAGTGATGAAAGTGCTGAATGTTTCTGGAGTCCAGTCATACTTGGAGGAGCAGATACAGTTGGGGAGTATTGCAGCAGTGATTGCTCTGCCTGCCCTGTTTTGTCATGCCGGCAATTGCGTTAGCCAATTTATTAATATGCATGTTGACCTGGAACTGATACAGATCCACCTGGGTCTTGTACTGGAACAAAGCATTGGCAACCTGCTCAGCAATCAGTTGGCATGGTCTAGGTCTAAGAATTTGATGCAAGGTTGCCTCCTTCATAGAAGATGCCAAGTCTTCCTGAAATTAGGCAGTTGCCTGAATCAAGAGTGATTCTTTTTCCAATCATGGTTCTCAGAGTTCTGTTCAGCAAGATTTATTTGGATGAAAGAGATAGGGGTATAAGAATGCCAACAATTCATTCTTTTCAACTTAGAACTAATGTATCTCTGCATATATTACCATGGAGACTTTCTGATTCTTTTTCTCACAGCTTTCCTATGAACCAATACAGAAAGAGTTCTCTTCACTTACAGGGAAGTTTGCAGGTGGTTGCTTACATAGCAGCTTCTTGAATTTTTTTTTTTCAGAACCAACTCTTACACAGTGCTTTTGGCACAGTTTGCCAAGTCACCCAACCTGGAAGATTTTTGGCATAAGCTAAGTGGACTCAATGCTCCTGTCAACCTTCTCCATGGTGCTTGCCCAAGAATGCTTTTAGCTCCCTATTTTGGGGTGAATTTTATCAAAGAAAGTTGAGTGGGCTGGGAAGTATGGCATGGTGAAGCAACATTGGTGTTTCACTTCATTCTTAGAAGTGAACAAAGCATATTACTTCACAAAGCACTTTTTTTAAAGTGAAGCACCCATTTGAAGCTTTGCACAGCTCTAATATTTAGGCCTTCTTTCTCTTCTTAGAATAATAATGAACCTTCAGTTGCCTCTTGATTAAGAGTTTTTTTAGCAGTCCGTAAATTGGCTTCAAATCATAGTAAGTTGAAAGTTGAAATGGAAAGGATTATGGACAGGTGAGTTCCCTCTCTGTTTTATTCCAGAATGAATTTAGTGTGTGTGTGTGTGGGGGGGGGGGAATCATTAAAAAAAAAAATTCAAGGACAACTGAGGGAAGTCAAGGAGGATCCTCTCTCCACTATCCTCAAAGCATTTTATCTTTTTATTCACTTTTCATTTAGCATCACAGCAGGTGCACCTAAGGGAGAATGGAAAAGAAAATAGGAAACAGAAAAAAAATGAACTTATGATTTATGGTTTTGAAAATTAGAAAAAAGAGATTATAGAAAAAAGAGAGTTCTTTTGTTTTTTTAAATAATTTTATTAAAGATTACACTGGACAAATAAAACTAATACAAACTATAAAAGAAAAAAGAAAAAAGTAAAAAGTGCAGAGAAAAGAAAAGAAAAAATTAAAAAGAGAAAGGAAAAACAAAAGAGGTAACTTCCCCCTTCATCCCAGCAAGTATAAACAACTTTAACACCATCTCTTATCACCATCTCTTCAAATACAACAAACAGTCTCTTCCATATCTCACTTCATTCTCTATAAACAAATCTTTAAAGCCTCATCATGCATCCTAATCAGCAAAAGCCCATTAGGGGTTACCAGAAATAGCAACATATCTATTTTAACCTTGATCAAATAAACCAATTTTATATTCCTTTCTTTAAATTTTATCAATCTTGATCTTTAATTCCTTCAAATAATGTCCTAGAACTTGATTGCTTTTCATTTTTTCTTTGTCCCTTCTCACAAAATTCTTCAAAACTTTAACAAGTCTCTTTTGTAAATCTACTACAGGAAAGTTATCCAGATCACTCTTTTGGTTTGTTATTTATATATCCCTTTTAATTATTAAGACATCAACCGGTTTCATTTGTATGTCCAGTGTAGCATCTTTTACCATATCATCCATGTAGATTGTCATTTTTAAATCCACTTTCAGATCAGTCGCAGTCTTGTCCAGTAAAACTTGTTGTTCTTCCATAACATCTTTTAAACACAGTCTATCTATAGAGGCAGGCACTTTTAAAATTAACTTCTGGGTCCATTGTTCACAAATATCTTTCAATATGTCTGAAGTTAAAGTAGTTTTGCTCCATTCAAATTCAAGTGTTCTCCTTTAATTGTAATCTTTAGTTCCTTCTCGTTCCCTCTAGTGTCCAATCTTCAAAGTCCCATCCTATCATATTTTTTTTTATTAAGAATTCAAAACAACAGCATTTTCCCATAGGAAGGATTCTTATAATTAATTTCAAAATCTTATTTCAAATCCATCTGGACCCTTAGTCTGTTTGTAACTTTCCAAAATCAACATTCTAGTCACCCTTTTGCTGTTAACTCCAAAAGAAGAATTTTTAAAAGTCCTTTAAAACTTCTTTTATTAAGGATAGAAGGAAACTCAGCTGGTGGTAAAACTTGTTGTTCTAAAGTTTCCTGATAGCTGAAAATCAGTTAACAAGCAATTTCCAAATATGGTTAGAAAGGAAAGTATGGGAAGCCTGTGTCCCTAAAGGCACTGACCACGGTTTGGGCTAAGATGACATTTCCTCGTCTCTCAGAGCTCTAAACCTGCTGGAGACCACTGTCTTGTGGTTTCCTCATGAGGAGTGACTGTCTGGAGCACTTGTAGGCAATCCCATGTCCTTTCCTTGCCAGAAAGGAATCACGAAGAGCCTGTCCACTCCCTGGCTCTTCATTCTGCCACAGTCATTGACTCCGTTCTCAGTGAAGCCATCTTCAGTTTGCCATTTCTTCCCTGGAAGTCCCATTATTTTTAATCAAATAATATTGGCTTTCTGTTCAAGAAAATCCTAAAATCAATAGGTGCTTTACTTTTACTATTAAATTAAGGCTATACTCTTAGAATTGCCCAGTTTCCTAAATATCTCAAGACAGAATTGTCTATTAAAGTCCCAATATAGGGAAGGCCATAAGTCTTCATGTTTCAGCAGTCTACCTTATATTTGGTGTGGCTTCTTATTGCCACAAATGTTATTGTGTGTCAGTTATTGTGTGTTATTATTACAATACTTCCAGAATGCTTTAAGACCTCGTTTGGCTATAGAGCTGGTAGGATGGACTGTATCCAATGTGGGGCATTGGGTTGAAATGTTTTCTAGCTTTAATTATGAAAGCAAGAAAGGAAATATGATGTCACCTTACCAAAAGTACTGAAGGAACATTGTGTGAATAGATCTGCATGTCAAATTATCCCATCAGATACTCTAGTGAGTGTGACATTCACTTGCTTCTCAATTTGTGTATCCTTGTTTCTCAGGGTGGATCTGATATATTGTTCTTCTCTCCTTATCTGGATTATATGATGTAGATTCTTCCTGTGTTTGGAATGCAGTGGTTGCCCATTAACATGTAAAGTCCCTGTCTAATAGACTTATAAGGCCATAGGTTTTGAATTCACTGCAGACATTATAACATTAGTTTTGTACCTCAACATTAGGAGCATTGCCTTTTACCCTGACTTCTCACATGCTTTGGTATTTCCTGTTACTCAAATGCTTCAACTCTTTGGCATCCACTCAAACATAGCCTGTTCAAATGATTAACTGCATTCTCCTTGGTGGGGTGCGCTGACCGACTGTCAATATGGTTGAGCTGAAAGGGCGATGTGTCTTTTGCTTTATTATACTTTATTCTTAGATTGGTACTGGGTCAACTGTGCTCACTGAACTAGCTGACACTGAACATGTGGGCTTTTCTACATGAATGGCACCCTGTACTTTTGTCACACATTCTGTGCATGAATAACTTCAACTTCAATTGCACATTGCCTAATTTATCTTCCAGGGTGGTTTAGAACCTAGGTATCATACTGAAATTATCCTGGTCTCAGTTAGGCTTTGTGTGTGTGTGTGTGTGTGTGTGTGTCTTCGAGTCAGGTTTTTGACTCCTGGTGACTGCCTGGACTAGTCCCTGCAGTTTTCTTGGCAAGGTTTTTCAGAAAGGGCTTGCAGAACTCAGAGTCTCCTGCTTTCTAGCCCGGTGCCTTAACCACTGCACCAAACTGGCTCTCTCAGTTAGGCTTACTGATTAAAAAGGGTTAAAACAAGGAGAGGGAACAGCTTAATCTAAGCTGAAACTGCCTCTTGTTAAGGAGAAAATAACTCCATCTGAATTTTTAGATGAATATGCTGATCTACAGCCTTCTGAAAGTATGAGACACTTGTTTCTGTCCTAGATTATATAAATATAAATATAAATAAATATATCCATATCCATTCATTCTTAGATCAAATTTAGTTGGTACTGGAGGTTCTCAATTGCACATACTACACTAATGATTCCAAAATTCCATGTGTGATTACATGTTTGCATGGATTTGAGCCATCTTTTTTGAAAGAAAGATTAATTGGGTGGCAATGCTGAATTACAGTATGTATGACATCTGAAATAAAAATCCTTGAAAGGATGATAAATATAATAGTGGGCATACAGCATCACTAGTGTATCCTGCTCCACTCTTAAAACATTAATAAATAAACATCCACACTACTGTAGCTTATGCACTGGGGGCTGCTGGGAAAGTATATTCAAAAAAGTTGCTGAAGAAAGCATAGCTGAGCTTGGATGGATTTCATGATGTCAAAGTGTTTCTGATGCATGTGGTTGCAGAGCAGATTCTCCATTTTTGTGGCCCACAAACTGGAAAGCAGCTTAAATTAAAAGGAGTGTTTATTATGCACACACAGCTCTAAAGCTCTGGGTTGTGTTTGGCTTGAATCTTCCAGTTTGCAGAGTTTCATCTGACTGGTTATAAATTTGCACGGATCTGCCTTTGCATTCTTTGTACATGCTTTATAAGGGTCCGTTTATGGAAGACATTATTCATTGTCCAGGGCCAGTGTCATCCTCAGTCCTCCCATGTAATAGGGTGAAAGAAACCTTGACTAACCTCCAAAGAAACTAGGGCACTGAGTTTACAAATATTTTATCTTTCCTCTCCCCCACAGCCCCAGCTTCCAAAAAGACATTTTCTTTTTTGGGCTACTTTGTGGAAGGAATCTGAAAAGCATAAACATGTTTTCAGGGGGATTTCTGCATTTGTAAAATCTCCAACTCTGTAGGCACATCAGCTTTAACTGTCCTTTAATGTGCATTAGCACACAGTAATGTGCTTGAAAGGAAATTCTGAATGTCGTTAGCAGATGCAATGGGTTTAATAAAATAGTGTTTTAATTCTGCACTTATTTTTAAAGGCATCATTCATGCACATCAGAGCACAGCGTGGTTTTGTTTTCTTTTAAAGGAGGACAACGTGCCAAGCAATCTCAATCATAGATCAACTGGCAGATCAAGTTTAGGATTCAAAAATGTCAATCTGCTGACAAGATTGGCAACAAGAGCAACTTTGCCAGAGAAGAGAAGTATATAGCCCAAAGGCTACAGTTGCATCGCACAAAGCCTGTTCAGGTTAAATCTTCTTCTAGTGGAGTCCCTGCTGGCAGAAGGATTTGAAATGATTTTACAGTCACCAGTTGGGAATATCTGCCTATATCTGCATGAAACGGGCATAATAAAACAAAAACAAAAACAAAAAAACACCAGCAGGCCATCCTGCCTCTCTCTATAAAAATAGCGAAGGTAAACTCTCCTTTGAGTCAGGCTTGACTCTTTGTGATCTCGTGGAGATCTCCGTGTAGCTTTTTTAGCTAGAAGATAGAAGTGGTTTGCCATCAAGAAGACAGAAGTAGTTTATCAGGAATGTTTTTTTTCTGATTTCCCTGTCTGGCCTGCAGCCCTGGGATTTCTGGCGATTTCACATTTAAGGGTTAACCTGCTCAGCCATTTTGAAATCAATCAAGATCATGCTGGCTGGGGAATTCTGGGAGTTGAAGTCCACACTTCTTAAAGTTGCCAAGGTTGAGAAACACTGACCTAGATGGTATCCTCTAGCTAAGTGAAGGCTTTGGAAATGGCAGAGGCTCATCTCTCCCTTCTACTCTCCATTAAGGGTTGCTCTCTTAAAGAGATTTAATGTGTCTATTTGTTCATGGTAACAGAGACTTTAAAATATCATGTTTTGGTTTTGTTTCAAAACAGAAACGAAAAAGGAACTAGGGCAATGGCGGATAAGTAAAAAGTGGTTATTTGAAAATATGATGGATAGAGTAAGAGAAGAAGGCAGTTGTAAGAAGCACCAACAAATCATCTATTATGTGGCAGATTTAATGATAAGTAGAGACGTACAGTTCCATTTATTCACAAGTAATCCATGGTAATCCATCTATCTAGACCTACAGAAAGAATGGCCAGTGGTATTACAGGAGTATCATTGGAAGAGGATGGGAAGTTTTGGGTTCTGGTGGATTGGATGTGAGGGATTGGGAATGTGTGTATAGCAGGCTTTGTGTGGGTGCCAATAGGCAACCTGGATGTCCCTTGGGACCTAAAATAATGCTCTATTTGAAAAAATATATATATTGCTATGTGCACCAGCATGATTGCACTTACATCTCTTGATTCCCTCTCCAAGCATCAGATTTTTGGTGAGGGATTTGTTCAGTCAGTTGTACTTGCAGACTGGTTGTAGTCAACAAGTCAGTTTCATGGTTTTGCTAACAACACCACCAGCAAAAATATCAGGAATCATACTATATTCTGTAGTTTGTGTAACTTCATCCCAAGGAAAACAAAGTTGTAAAAATTGTCCAATGTGTACATTGAGATCATGAGATTTGTTCTTGTTTTGAGATGCTGACTTCCTAGATAATGCCATATTGAATTCTTCAATAAGAGAGATTTATGAATTGAGTTAGCAGTACATTTTCCTTGAATTTTTAGCAAGCCTTGCCTTGTCTTCCTTTTTTGCAATGGAAAGTGCATTATATTTTTACCCTTTTAATATAAAGAAATTGAGGGATCAACTTTCTTCATGTTTGGAGCATGGAAAGAAAAAAACGAAATCATCAATAATAAAGTGTTCTAACTTGCTGTCTTTTGTTTAATCGCCTTCATATATCAGATATTGAAAGCTCATAACGAGTCAGGCTTGTTTCAAATGACCTTGTTTACTATACTATGAAAATGAAACACCCACATATGCAGTTGTTTTGAGACTAGGAAGAACGATAGAATGGCTTCTCCCTACATTTATTTAAAGAAGCAGATAACTCCTCTTGTTCCTTAGACTTTGTTCCTATTTGTAACAACTTGCTTAAACACTGCATGCTTTTCGTTTTGCTAGAATAAGAAGAGAAATGCTCTTTTTTGGCAAAATTTTTGCCAGAGAAATAAATTTAAAAGTATCTACAAACTTATTAATGTTCATTGGAAGGGATGACTCAAGAAAGTCATTTGGTATAGCTGAATTTTCAAAGTAAAAATGCAAAATATAATCCTCCAGAATCAAGTTAACTGCAATTTAAAAAAAAAAAAGGGGGTGTGGTAGCAAAAGACACAATACATCTGTTCGGTGGATATAAAGATAAATAAAAAATCTAGTCTTAGCACATCCTTTTGATTATGAGGTGGTTTGGTGTCAGGAATGACATATGAGCATATAAAGCTTAGAAACTATCCAGTGGCTGAAATTAAACAGTTCAATTACAGAGAGAGGGAAGGGAAAACCAAGCTATTATAGAGGCCCTGATCCACCCCTTCCTCAAGAAGGCATCACTAGATCCCACCCTTTTGGACAATTTTCATCTAGGTTCCCACCTTTCCTTTTTAGGAAAGGTTGTGGAAGAGGTGGTTGCATGACAGCTTCAGAGGACCCTGGAGGAAATGGATTATCTGGACCCGTTTCAGTCAGGTTTCAGGCCCAGTTATGGGACAGATACAGCATTGGTTGCACGTTTAGATGATCTCTGGTGAGAGTGGGATGGGGGTAGTGCGTCCATCCTTGTTCCTCTCGGAGGCTTTCGATACCGTTGACCATGATATCCTTTTGGGTCAGCTGTGGGAGTTAGGGCTGGGTGGCACAGTTTTGTGCTGGTTCAGCTCCTTCCTCCAAGGCCAATCTCAATCGGTATTCATAGGGAGCGAGAGGTCCAACCCACGGCCCCTACTTTGTGGGGTGCCTCAGGGTTCGGTGCTCTTGCTGCTCCTATTTAACATCTACATGAAACCGTTGGGTGAGATCATCCAGCACCATGGGATCATCAGTATGCTGGTGATACTCAACTATATATCTCCATCCCAGTGACCTAAGTGATGCTGTGGCTACCCTTTCGTGGTGCCTGGAGGCTATAGGAGCCTGGCTGGGGGATAACAGGCTTCAACTGAACCCTGGTAAGACAGAGTAGCTGTGGATACAGGGAGCCTCAAGATCTAGGAGCTTATCATTCTTGATTCTGGGTGGGGTTGCACTACCTCAGACAGACCCCGTGCGTAACCTGAGGGTCCTCCTAGACCAAGCTTGCACAACATACGGCCTGCGGGCCGCTTGCAGCCCACCAAAGGATTTCATGTGGCCTGCATCATTCGTGAGCGTGAGGTCTGAAAATGTGTTTTTTTAAAAAATAAAGTTTCCACAACGAACTGTCGCAGGGGTGATTTCCAGGAAATAACCAATCAGTGCTCAGCCTGTGAGCACTGGCACGTTATGACAGTGACGAGGGCAGCAAAATTACTCACCGAAGCAGTGAAACTAACCGATGAACATTTGGAAGATATTTTTGCTGGAAATGTAATCAACAAGAGGGATCATTCTACCATATGTGGTGGACATGCAAAATTGCAAAGAAATTTTGGATTCAAATACAAATGTTGATGCAGAGCATACTACAAATACAGATTCCATTTAAACCAGAATTATTCCTTTGGGGATAATGGACTTTTAAATAGGAAAACATCTTATTAGAATTACTCAATACATGATTATCGCAGCAAGACTTCTTTATGCACAATTTTGGAAAACCCAGACACTACCAACAATACAAGAATGGTTGTTAAAACTGATGGACATGACAGAAAATGACAAACTGACTTGCTTTTTAAGAGAAAACTCAAACAATTACTACCTTAAAGAATGGAAACCATTGATGGACTATTTGCAAAATGCAGATGGGGTGAAGCTTACATGGGGATTTGAAGATTAGATTATAAATGTAATGGGATATATTTAGACAAAGAATTATTCTTATTTAATGTAGTAAAAACTAGCACTTATGATAGCCTTATTATTTCTAAGACCAGAGATAGATTGGAAGTTATCTATTTTTTATACCTTTTCTTCTTTTACTTTATTTCACTTTTTCTTTTCCTTTTCTTTATATTTTGTATTTCAAATTTTCTTTTCTATTACTAACTTTGAAATATGTATCTTTAAAATTTCAACAAAATATTATATATAAAAAAAGAACATTTGGAAGATATTTTGAAAACATCGATTTCAAACATGATTCCGGAGTACGATAAACTGATTGCTGACAAGAAGTGTAATACATCCCATTAACGAAATGTAAACAGTAAGAAAACCTTAAAAATATATTCAAACTTACCAAAGTAATATTTTTTTTCTTAAGTAATAAGTGTAATAATTGGAATTTCCCTTTTTTATAATATGGCTTATTTTATTTGCATAATCATTAATTATAATAATTATAGTACAATTAATGATTAAACTATTTTGCAAATAAAAAACATTATTATCCCATTATTATAACTTTACTTGAAAAGTGAGGCGCTAAAACCTATCTGCAGCCCAAAGAAGTTTAGTCTATTTAATTTCGGCCCTTACCTACTGCCAAATTGTGCAGGTCTGTTCTAGACTCACGACTCCTGTTCAAAGAACAAGTGGCAGTGGTGTCTAGGAGGGCCTTTGCACAACTTCATGTTGTACATCAGTTACGCCCCTTCCTGGATCAGGAGGCCCTCCACGCAGTCACTCATGCCCTGGTCACCTCCCGTTTGGATTACTGCAATGGGGCTACCCTTGAAGAGTATCCAGAAGCTATAGCTGGCGCAAAATGCAACAGCGCGGACAATTTTGAATGCCCCTAGGGTGGCACATATAATACCTTTGTTATGCGAGCTGCATTGGTTGCCGGTTTGCTTCTGGGTCCAATCCAAGGTGTTGTTTATTACCTTTAGAGCTCTTCATGGCACAGGACCAGGTTATCTGAGGAGCTGTCTCACCCGTTATATCTGCTTGCCCCACTCAGACCCGACCAGTCAAGGAATTTCAGCTGGTGGGTCTAGGAAGAGGGCCTTTTCTGCTGTGGCCCCCACCCTGTGGAACAGCTTACAGCCTGAGATGTGGGGCACCCCTGCTCTCCTGGCCTTCTGGAAAAGTGTGAAAACATGGCTTTGCCAGATGGCCTGGGGCCTGATGGGGGCTCACATTGTTGGAATTGGCTGGTGGGATGCTCGATATTGCTCCCCACCATCATCTTGAATTGTATATAGTCTTTTTATATTGAATTAGTTATTTTTAATATGGATATTTATATTTTTATTGTTTTTGCTGTTTTGGATTTTAATTGTGAGCTGCCCAGTCACCCTCTGGGGGGATGGGCGGCATATAAATTTCATACATACATACATACATACATACATACATACATAAATGCATACATACATATATTATTGAATGAAAACCTCAGTTGCCCTAACATTCATTTTATGGTTCTGCCAGTCACCTGATGACTTTTCTTTTAAACTTTTTTCTTCTTTTGGCTAAAGAGATATTTGAACAAGAATACGATGCTTCTACAGTATGCTAAGAATAGTTTATAATGATGATTTCCAATATGCTAGATCTATAAAAGTGGTGGTTCGCATGATGCTTTAGGCTTACAGCACATGAATTTTCATTAATATGCATGAAAGACAGAATGCATCCATTACCCGACTATAGGAATGGGAACTATTTTGTTTGATTTGTGTTTTTAATTGAACTGAACAAATTTGCATTTTCCAGACTCATCTACGGATTGGAACACAAATCTTGTCTGGATTCTGTATGTTTCTGAATATTGCAATACAGTTATCAGCTCAACATTCTGCATAAAGATCTACAAAGCAGGGAAATCTTATACAAGTTATTCATATTAGGGAAAGTTGTGTATGTATATGTGTGTGTGGTGTGTTTATATATGTATGTGTGTGGGGGGGGGTACGTTTATATGTGTGTGTGTGTATGTGTGTGTTATCACTTGCTGCCAAATCAGAAACTTGATTATGAATATGGATATAGAATGATCTCAAGATGAAGGGAAGAATAAATCTGGAAAACTGACAGTGTTTCTACCAAAGGTCAGTAGCAGCATTTAGAGAGATCCTTCCTAGGAAAATCAGAGCCACTGTGACAGATATTTACTGATTTATGAAGGAACTGAGACCAAAAAAGAAAATAGGTTGGATCATATGCTGTACAGTAAACACATTATGAATTCTTTATTTTGGAAGAAGAGAGTGTGTTAAATTGCACCATGTTTTTCCCTATTTTTCTTCCCTTCTACTTCCACTATGGCACAACTCTCCTGTTCTCTTTCAGAAAAACTGGGAAGGAAAGGAAAAGCGATGGAGGGGCAGCAAAGATAGTGACAGACGATGTCAAGTTATGACAATGAGGCACCAATTTGTTTGTTCAGGAAATGTAGCCTTCTGCCACAATGTGACCCATCCCTAAATGATTCATGTTATGGCTGTCTGAAAGCATTTCCATTTTTTGTTTCTTTGTTTTCATCAGGTGCTTCTCCTAAGCTCAAACTGAAACTTTCATTATCAGGAAGCAAACAGTTTCTAAAGATGTTTGAGTTAACACTCCGTCTTAATGCTCCCTTGAGAGCATCGAAGTAGCAAAGAGGAAATGGGGAAATGAAGAGAAATGCGTTAATGATATTAAAACAAACAAACAAATGAGACAAAATGGCTGCATTTGGGACACTGATAATAAACAGAGGGAAGCGTTTGGAACAATAATTTGGAACAATAATTTCAATATAAACAATTACTAGGAACAAATTTTCATTTAATCTACTCAAATCCCAAAGCTACCACATTTAGCTGAAAGGAAGATAACCTCAAATTTAAGTTTTCTTCCAACTAAAAGAAATATTAGACAAACATTTAAAAAGTGATCTGTGACTGGTAATAGTGCCATATGTGTCCATAGGGGGCAGTGGGGCGGTGAGGTTTGGAGGGGTGGGAATGACAAAACAAGCAGCCTTTTGTGGTCTCTAAAAAGGATATCAGACTTCATGAAATTGTGTCTTTCAGGCCCAACCCAACTAGATGGGACAAAAAGGTACTGTATTTAGTAGTTTCTAAACAACCCAAAGGAACACAAAGAAGGTTGGCTGCACTCTATCATAGTACAACTTGCTTAATTAATTGACCCCTTTATATCCTCTAAAGCAATTGCTTCTCAACCTATAATCCAGGAACAACTAGTAGGTTGCTAGGGTATCACAGATGGTTCCCTGGATGCAAATACCACCCTAAAAATATGTTTTGAAAAACAGTCAAATCAAAGAATCTTGAATTCTTGAGAATTCTTGAGAATTCAAGAAGAAGCACTGGCATCCCATGAGATTTAGCAATCACGTACAATTTGGGGGATTTTAATTATTATAAACATTTTTTCTTGTTTAACTTTGATATCCCCTAGTTGTCATTTGTCAGTTAGGTGTGCCATGGTAATCATAGGCTTCACACTTCTGACATCTGATTTATATGGTGGTCCTCAAAAGCTTTCAAGGATAATGTAATAGTATGCATAAAAGAAAAAAAAAGAATTGTTTCTCTAAAGATTAAAGAGTTTCACAGAATTCAAAGACTGATAGCTGCATTTTGGGGAAAAAATGTCCTCCTGTCTTTTTTTTTTTAAATGGATTTCTATAGCATTCTAGTGAGGGTGGAAAATCATAATTTGTACTGATCCTTAAGAACCGGAAATGAGGTTATGACATATCTCTCCCAGTACAGTCAATATTTTGTTTTTCCAATCACTTCTGAATGAAAAGACAGAGAGTGTATGTAGCAGTGTTTTTCAACCTTGGCAACTTTAAGACCTGTGGATTTCAACTCCCAGAATTCCCTAGCCAGCTTTGCTGGCTAGGGAATTCTGAGAGTTGAAGTCCACAAGTCTTAAAGTCGCCAAGGTTGAGAAACGCTGCTATATAGTGAATAGGCCCCATTGACTGAAGCCTGCATTGCATGTAGACAAAGAGCCTTAGACATCCTAATAAATATAACCCAGACACCTGAGCAAACAGGTAAAATCATTTGTACAGGCTTCAGACTCAAGCATGGACATGGGGGAAATGAAAATAAGATCTTCCCTTTTGGTTACACAGCACAAAAATTTAGGCGTTTGGCCTCCTAGCCTTAAAATGGGAAGGGAATTAAGAAAAGAAGTCACCTGGAAAAGTTAGGTGATTCCTCCAGCAACCTCTTTCTGATGATGACATGCAGCAGGCCATCAAAAGCCTAAGAGAAAAAGTTCTGATTGTTTTAAACCCAAGCCTCCAAGGGTGAGGGAAGGGAGAAAAGTTGCCCAGCACCCCCAAGATTCCCCTTCAACCCCAACTTTGTGCTGCATCTCCAACCCTTCTTATGTGACCTGAGGAAAAACATCATACCTCCCAGTAGCATTTGGGCATTTCTTCAACTTGGCACTATCACTGTGCCAACGTCCTTTCCCTCTTAATCAAAGTTTCATTTAAAGGCTGTTTTGAGATTTCCTGAATGATACTTTTCTGTACGAAATTAAAACATGGAATCATCTCTGGATGGTGACACCGAAAGTGTTATGGACAGCAGCCACTCTAGGCCAAGCTGCAAAGGAAAGCTGCCTTCTATGAGAACTTCAGGACTACCTCATTTTTCTGGCACATGCTTGTAAAGGTTTGTTTCCCCTTTTCCAAGTGGTACAATTCTAAACCTCTCCCAACTTCTTCATAAACAAGAGGCTGTCTATGTGTAGATTTATAGTTTATAGCTGTAGCTTCCAACAAGGATAAAATGATTTCCAGTCTCTATGAGTCTTTAAGGAAAAAGTATCTGTCAAATAAATTCCTAAATATTTAAGTTTATGGCATTGTTGTGACAGTTGTTCATCTATTGACTAATGGGATTTCTGATGCTCCTTTCCAAAGGCCCAGTGCTTGATTTTCCTCTGTACAATAGTCAGCAAATCAAAGCAGTTGCCTTGAAATCAATGTTTGTAAAAGAAACACGATGCTACTTCTAAAAGAAAGAGATAATGCAACATCTAACTGTAGAGGGGCAAGGGGCCTTCCTTCGAATACAAGAAAGATAGTCTTGCTTGTCTATTATACAAACATCACAAAAACAAAAGTCCAAATGAGAAGCTGGGAGTTACAAA
This sequence comes from Python bivittatus, assembly GCF_059951505.1. NCBI lineage: Eukaryota > Metazoa > Chordata > Lepidosauria > Squamata > Pythonidae > Python > Python bivittatus. Next base: position 55,384,637 of record NW_028277112.1, on the reverse strand, counting down.
AAGGTACGATTGTCAGCATTACAAGGTAATGGCTGCCATATTGGCTTTTTTACCCTATCGCCCATGGATGCCACCAGCACTAACAATGATATTCTTTCATCTTAAAGTTTGCAGAATCATTATGACATAAATATTAATAGATTAGGGAAGGTTTTACCAGATGCATAAATCATCTACAATATTATTCTAAGGTATACAGGTGGCAATAGAGGGGGCTTCCTCTCCCTCCACCTCAGATTTAGGGAGACTAAAATGTAAGAGGTAACCAATGTATCATTGCAGAACCAAAATTATTGCAAGAGAATACTTGACTGATTCATTCACAATATATTCACTGGGGTCATGTTTTCTTTCTAGCAGTACTATGTTCATTTAACATCAGTAGGAGAGCAAAACTCAGAGTGCTCATTATACCTGAACTGAAAGAAATCCATTTTGCAGATAAATTTCAGTTCAGTAAAATTTGTTACCAGAAGTTTGCTTTGACATCTTTTTATTAAAGGCACATGAATTTTGAGATCAGTCACTATGTATCCTGGAAGATCCAAGTGTTCTTCTATGAGTTTCTGATTTCTAACATTCTTGAAATCAAATGTGTTTGCATTTGTGTGTGTGCTGAGTTGAAAGCAAAGAACTCATATTACTGGAACACAATATACATCATATTGGAAGTTGAGCTGATGAATGAACCCTTGAGGCTGTGGTTGGTATTATTAGGATATGTGATACACTATGAGCAAGGAACTGGCCACTGGATTTGTTGCAAGGATTAGTTCCTTCCCAATAGTCTCTGTGTTTCTAAATGCCCTTGCTCACACATACATACATGCTCATCATTGTCATCATACCTGAAAAACAGGCAGATCTTTTGCAAAACTAGTGCTGCATGCTGCAATTTAATTACTAAAAGTCAACTGAAGAAATTACAAAGTACAAATATTTATAACTATACTGTAATAATAGATATGATGCACTCATCCTTACTTGCTAATCAGATAGTGTTCTGTTTATATCTTCCATTGAATATCAGAGGTTGCTGGGCAAGTCAGCCAGTATGATCTCTTCATAAGTGTTTATCTGAATGTGTGAATGCAACTGCAGCTCTTGAACGCATCTGAGTTACATACTAATTGTTTGGGCTTCATAATTATTAGGGGATAAATGAAATTGCTCGCTCCTTCCTTCCTTCCTTCCTTCCTTCCTTCCTTCCTTCCTTCCTTCCTTCCATAGTACTTTAAGATACATTTATTTGTAGTGAAAAGCTTTCAGCTGCAGTTCACAGGGCTTAAAATGTTTACCACCTACTAATAAACCTAATTCTCAGGCCAAGAATCTTTAATGTGACCAAATAAATGTTACTATACTATCCTGTCAAAACTTTTTCTGCAATATTGCTTGCACTGGTTCTGCAAATAGGTCCCTCTGGCATTGCATGTCCAAAATGAATTCTGGTATTTTTCTTGGAAATTGTGTTTTTCTAGAAACTGCAGTTCTTGAGCAATGACCATTATGATGCTGTAGCTACAAAAGCCAACACATTATAGCAAAAATCAAATGAAACAAATGTCTACTACTAAAGATCCAGATTTTATGCCCTTAAAAATATCATAAAAACTAATAGTTATTTACCACTCACTTTCTGAGTGATAGTTACTGTAATGTCTACTTAAGAGATTATTTTATCTTTGCAATCACTGCACTTGTATTATGAGATAGTATGGAAGCAGCTTTAGACATAGAAGCTCTGGAGACAGAAGTCTGGTTAGTCCCAGTTTGTACAGAGGTGGCTATGAGTTACACAGATTAATATATAGAATATATAATCTATGTATTTAAGTGGTAAAACCTGCAGGTGTGGAATCTTGCATAGGTAAAAAAAAATACAGTATGTTTTAATTAAACAAATGTACGTAGCAGCCCACCTACAAGAGGAACTTGTAGGCGGACTAGAACCTGGGTGTTCCCACTCCTAGGCCAACATATTCGTCACTATGCCACTTTTTAGGGCTTTAAGCATTTTCATCTGTTGCCAGCCTGAAGATATGGGCTACAACGCTGCTGTTTTTCCTCAATAGCACAAAATCTGGCAATACAGCACAAGGGGATCTAGGTCTGCAACTGGCCATTACGTAGCTCGCCCTTGGTGGGCTATCACTGCCAAAGGCTACTGTGGCTGAGTTGAGGAGTTAAGTTTATGATTTGGTTTGCCAGTGCAGTGGCTTGTAGGATTAGTAGTATAACTTTGAGGTTTTGAACAATTCTTTTTTTCTCCCTGGAAAATAAACTATTTTCCCCCCAAAGGAAAGGCAATACCAGGTGGTATATAGTAATGTTTCTGCCCTTACTTAGTTGTGAGCCAGCCAGAGGGTATGTGTGAGTGTTTGGTGTTTCACTGCATAATCTTCTCCCTATCTTTGGAGCCTCCCAAGCTTCTGTGGAATCACAAGGGAAGCCATAATTCCAGCCATACTTCCAGTCATCTCTGCTGCCTGGTATGGTCCAGCAGGATGGGCGCCCTCTAAATCCCATCAATTAAAGAATATCGTTTCACAGTACCCAGGAAGTTTGCCTCCTCTGTTGCAATTCTTGCCCTCTGGAATGATTTCTCCCTAGAGATTTGTGTGGCTTCCACATTTATGTCATTTATGAAATAAATGGCAGAACTCCTCCCATGGACCTTTAAGCTGAAGATGGGTGGTGAGGTATAAAGTGAATCCCGAAAAGAGACTCTCTGCCACCTCTTAAAGGAAGTTGAAATTCTAAAGGAATTCCAGAGCTCTGAGAATGAGGTGCAACATAAAACAAACCAAAACCAGAAAGTTCTTTTTCTAGGGGAAAAAATATCTGAGAAAATGGAGGACAGATTTCCCAGTGCAGTATTTACATGTAGTTCGTCATCCATGTACGATAGCCAACTAAAGTCTTTCTCTATCTATGGGGAAAGGCAAAACCATCTTGTCAAATACTACTCGGATCACAGCAATTGTATGAAGCTTGTGCTGGTCATTCATACCATCAATAACTAACCTTGAAATGACTGGCTTCTGTGGCAAATTTTATTATATTTTCTTCTTTTCTATGAATACCCACAATCTGGCTGAGAGAAAGAAAAAGTGGCTCCATTTGTGGTGTATAAAACATATCATTTTCATGATCTATATGGAAGAGAATAATTCCTGACAGCTTAGTGCTTTCTTCAAACTCACTGACGATCTGAGGAGGGGCAGGGAGAGAAAAAAGAAATAACTTTGTCTCTTTCGTAAGCCTTTAAAGCCTATGACAAGCTATATCTTATTTTGGCAGATGGAAAGTGAAATAAATGATAGCATAGCCATAATCATGAGGACTGATCGGCTGCTTTTGTAAGCTAGGGAGAATGAAACATTTATAACAAAAGAAATTCAGATTTATTTTCCTAAAGCCAAATGCAATTGTGTACACATTTGCTGAGTATTAAAGGATGACAGAGTGGATTCAGAATAGATTTCATATCCATTTGTCAATAAATATTAATTGAATATAGTTCAGCCTCTCAACAGCCTCGTTCTTCAAGTAAGCATTAAACAGATGTTTGTCTCTTACACTCAGTATTAGACGGAGCCTGGTGGAAGTTTACAGAATTGTCACTGGAGGCTTGCTGAAAACCAAAGTCAATGAAAATGCAGAACTAATATGGTGTACTAATTAGAAATCCAAAACAGGACTTAGGAGTCCCACAAAGTTGACTGGTTCATTTGGGGCAAATCAATGTATTTTCTTTTAAACTACTTAATAGAGTTTAAAGAGAATAAATAAAATGAGCAAGAAGAACTATCATTACAGATTTCTTGGAAGAAGGGACCACAGTGCATTTGGAAAAATAAATTTAATACAAAATTAAATTTCTTTGAGATCACATACCTGCTGGAGCTGAAAGATTTTCAGCCAGGCTGCCATTCCTCCCCCCACCTCCCAGGGGTTTCTATTCATGCCATAAAATCAAACAATTAAGGATAAAATACAAGTATGAGTAATGCAGTTTAGAAATAATCATACCGTTCTCAAAGTCTCCATCCTATGTGTAACCATTAAAATGGGGAGGGAGAATTTCACCCAAAATTCTCTGCAACAGAGATGAATTCTCCAACAGTTGAAAAATACAGTTCCTACCCAGAAAAAGCGATCATTCCCTTATTAGAAATGTTGGTTTAATGAATTCTGAGAAATCCAGACTCCCCAACATAACCACAGGATATAGCTGGGAATTCTGAAAATTTATAGTTCAAATTGGGGCTGTCCCAAAGTGTTATTTTAATTTATCCCATTTCTGAAAGTTTGGGGGAAACTAATTAAGGAGCAGGGCAGACAGAATTCCTGCAAAAGCAGAAACAATCTTCTTTTATACAAGACATTTTGTTTGTTTATAGTATATATTTCTAGACTGCCCACCCATCCACAACTCTGGGCAGTATACTAGGATTAAAACAGAGAACTATTACATTTATCTCCATCATTCATTCCCCTCCCCCCAAAAAGAGATTTATTTAATTTCTGCAACAGAGGTAGAAATAACGTACCTCTTTTTCAAAGAGTAGTGAATTTTGTGAATTCAGGAAGAGGATTTATTTATTTGGTAAATTTATATAGCCATCCATCTCACATATGTGACTCTGGGTGGCGAACAAAGTTAAAAAAGAACAGTAGAATATGACTGTACAAAATTTAGCCAGTTTTGGTTCCAAAACCAGTTGGGGAAGGGTGGCAAAGATAATGCAAGCTTGTGTGTGACCAATACCTTGCTCTAGTACTGTATGTTCTAGTGTTATTCACTTCCATTTCATACCTTAATTAATCCCTACCTATACTCCCTATTTTGAATTGTTGCTATGCTACTTTCCTTTAACATTTGTGTACTGTTGCTTGGAAATCCCAGGAAGAGAGCCCAACAATAAATAATTTAGGGTATCACCATTCGCGCAAATGTCACTAATGCTGTTTAAGCATAAATCAAATTTAGCTCTTGCTCTGAATTGTTAATTTGACCTTCCCTGGGAAAGCTTGCATTATATCAGGTGTAATTTGTTTACTTAGTCCATTCTACTAATGTTGATTAGCTTAAAAGGGACTGATGACATTTTGATACTTACTTTGTTGTACTAACAAATCATTTTTGTGTTCAAGTTCTAGTTATCTAAGGCTCGTTCTTTCTGCAGAATCCTTTCCCTTTCTACCCTGGAATGTAAGATGCTTAAAACATCAGATTGTTTGTAAACTGGGGAAACTTACAATATTGTGTATAAATTGGTGATAAACCATAAGAAAATAAACAAACACGGGGAAGTCCAAATGTTATATGATGGATCTCAGATTTCAAGGTCCATGAAGAAAATGATTCTTTTGCAGATGGCAGAAAGTCTTGTGTATGCAGACAGCCATACCTTAACTGCTGGTCATCAAGCAAGCTTTGCAATTGGAATGTGCGAATCAGCTAATTTTAGTTTCATGCAATTTCTCATGTTCCAAACAAATGTTATTTTTGGCTTGTTACCACATCTGTATAAGAATTCTGGAAAGAAAAATTCTGCATGGTTCTCAATTTTTTGTCATTTACAGAGTCCTTGGTGCTCTCTGAGTTTGGTTGTTTGCTTGATGACGTTTCATTACCCAACTAGGTAACATCATCAGTGAGTATGGGGTTTGCTCCCTGTTTATATACAGTAGCTTGCCCTGCCAGTTTTGGTGGGGGTGTGGTTTTCTCTTTGGTAGTTCCTTGATTAGGATACTGGTTTCTGCTTGATTGCTTGATTCTGTCATTTGTGTACTAACGCATGCTGTTTTCTGTATACAATAAGTACAAATCAGATAAACATATACAGTGGGGCAAAGAAGTATTTAGTCAGCCACCAATTGTGCAAGTTCTCCCACTTAAAAAGATGAGAGGGGCCTGTAATTTTCATCATAGGTATACCTCAACTATGAGAGACAAAATGGGGGGGAAAATCCAGAAAATCACATTGTCTGATTTTTAAAGAATTTATTTGCAAATCATGGTGGAAAATAAGTATTTGGTCAATATCAAAAGTTCATCTCAATACTTTGTTATATATCCTTTGTTGGCAATGACAGAGGTCAAACGTTTTCGGTAAGTCTTCACAAGGTTTTCACACACTGTTGCTGGTATTTTGGCCCATTCCTCCATGCAGATCTCCTCTAGAGCAGTGATGTTTTGGGGCTGTCGCTGGGCAACACGGACTTTCAACTCCCTCCAAAGGTTTTCCATGGGGTTGAGATCTGGAGACTGGCTAGGCCACTCCAGGACCTTGAAATGCTTCTTACGAAGCCACTCCTTCGTTGCCCGGGCGGTGTGTTTGGGATCATTGTCATGCTGAAAGACCCAGCCACATTTCATCTTCAATGCCCTTGCTGATGGAAGGAGGTGTTCACTCAAAATCTCATGATACATGGCCTCATTCATTCTTTCCTTTACACGGATCAGTTGTCCTGGTCCCTTTGCAGAAAAACAGCCCCAAAGCATGATGTTTCCACCCCCATGCTTCACAGTAGGTATGGTGTTCTTTGGATGCAACTCAGCATTCTCTCTCCTTCAAACACGACAAGTTGAGTTTAGACCAAAACGTTCTACTTTGGTTTCATCTGACCATATGACATTCTCCCAATCCTCTTCTGGATCATCCAAATGCTCTCTAGCAAACTTCAGACGGGCCCGGACATGTACTGGCTTAAGCAGGGGGACACGTCTGGCACTGCAGGATTTGAGTCCCTGGCGGTGTAGTGTGTTACTGATGGTAGCCTTTGTTACTTTGGTCCCAGCTCTCTGCAGGTCATTCACTAGGTCCCCCCATGTGGTTCTGGGATTTTTGCTCACTGTTCTTGTGATCATTTTGACCCCACAGGGTGAGATCTTGCATGGAGCCCCAGATCGAGGGAGATTATCAGTGGTCTTGTATGTCTTCCATTTTCTAATTATTGCTCCCACAGTTGATTTCTTCACACCAAGCTGCTTGCCTATTGCAGATTCAGTCTTCCCAGCCTGGTGCAGGTCTACAATTTTGTTTCTGGTGTCCTTCAACAGCTCTTTGGTCTTGGCCATAGTGGAGTTTGGAGTGTGACTGTTTGAGGTTGTGGACAGGTGTCTTTTATACTGATAACAAGGTCAAACAGGTGCCATTACTACAGGTAACAAGTGGAGGACAGAGGAGCCTCTTAAAGAAGTAGTTACAGGTCTGTGAGAGCCAGACATCTTGCTTGTTTGTAGGTGACCAAATACTTATTTTCCATCATGATTTGCAAATAAATTCTTTAAAAATCAGACGATGTGATTTTCTGGATTTTTTTTCTCATTTTGTCTCTCATAGTTGATGTATACCTATGATGAAAATTACAGGCCTCTCTCATCTTTTTAAGTGGGAGAACTTGCACAATTGGTGGCTGACTAAATACTTTTTTGCCCCACTGTAGATACACTCAAATAAATTTATCCTCTAGCCCTGTGTGGCAAAGGAGCAGCTGCTCATGAGGAATGAAGAAACATACAGTGAAATGATGTCAAACAAACTCACCCTGTGCTGTTGTTTCTGGACAGAGTCTTGTGCTTCTGTAAGGTCAGTTATGCCCCAGAGAGACTTGGGTTTGGGTAATAAGGTCAAAAGTTGCTAAAAGGTTGCAACTCTACCCCACAACTTTATCCTGGAAAATCTGTTCAAAAAAATCTGATGAGAGAAATCATATTCTTTCTAACTTCATTTTAAGGTTTCTGCACTGTAGGATAATTTTACATAAACACCTCTCCTGGTTGCCCATTCATGTGGTCTTTAGCTCATAATTCTAGTTTCAGGAAATGTGAGCACTATATATGCATGTCATCCTCTAGTATTCTGGATAATGCGCATAGATACAGATATATTTAATATAAACACCCTTTCTTAATGCTTAGTGTTCCATTGGCTGGAGGTATATATAGAAACCAGTCAATAAATTTCCATAGCCATATTCCCAGGTTCCAAGACTGCAATCATCACAAACACACAACAAAGACTTTGGCTTTCACTGGGACACAATACAGGTAGTCCTCACTTAACAACCAGAATAGGGACTGGAAAATTCATCATTAAGTGGGGCGATCGTTAAGTGAGGCATCATGTGACCACACCTGATTTTATGACATTTCTTGTGGTGGCCATTAAGCAAATCACCATGATTGTTAAGCAATTTACATGGTCATTAAGCAAATCACATGGTTCCCCATTGATTTCGCTTGCCGAAAACTGGTTGGGAAGGTCACAAATGGCAATCATGTGACCCCAAGACGCTGCAACAGTTGTAAGTGCGAACTGGTTGCCTAGCGCCCAGATCATGATCACATGACCACGGGGGCACTGTGATGGTCGTAAGTGTGAGGACCAGTTGTAAGTAGCTTTTTTTAGCACCACTGTAACTTTGAATGGTCACTAAACAAATGGTTGCTAAGCGAGGACTACCTGTAAAGACTTTAATTGTATACAGAGCTTGAACACAAGAATGGAGTACATCTCACACACCATTATATTAATAATCATTACCCAGATATTGTCCGTGAACTTAAGGGACACGTGCAAATGAAAACCCCTAAGCCGGCATTCAGAAGTCCTCTCCTTGGCTGACCACAAAAGAGATCATATTAATAATTTGAGATGCCATTTTTCTTTCTTCCTGAAGTTTGGCACTCTGTGCCTTGTCTCACATTGGAACACTGAGGGAGGAAAAAAATCAAGCAACCACTACATGGCAGTAAAGAGATATGGGGCGCGGGAGGTGGAGGAGGAGAATGTCTGTCTGGTGTGTGTGTGTGTGTGTGTGTGTATAATTTTACAGATTTTGAATGACTCAATTGCATTTAAATTAATGCAACTTATTTAAATGCTAATCAGTTCACTGAAGAGCAGCTCCAAGGTGGCTAGGATTATGTTCAAGGGCTCTCCAGATGGGAGAGCCCTTGAACATAATCCATATTCCACTATGAAAGCATTTATAGCATTTTCCTTGCAGCAGGGTTCTGGTTTTCCACAGACCCCTAACTTTCCTTTGTGGATACTGAAATGGTCTAGAAGGATTCATGTTCAGAGAAACTTAGAGAGGTGATGTTCTGATCACCTTAATCCCTGTTTGGAGAACAATAATCAGATGTCCCAAAATCGTTTCAGAGAGTTTATATTCTTATGCAAAGGGCTAGACATCTCTGGTCAACGGAAGTTGACACAGACGCTGTATGGTACAAATTTAAATATGAGATCTTTCTGCCAATTTGAATACATGTTTATTATCGATGTACAGTGGTTCAGATTCAGAAGACGGAAACAGTGAAATGGCAGCTGCAGAAGTTTGGACATCCTTGCAATTGATTCAGTGTTACTGGTTTTTGGGGGGTTTACTGTAAAGTTGCTTAATAAGGTCCAAAAAGATGATTAGGCCAATACATGTTGTAAAAGTAGCTGTGGATCTTGAACACAAAATTCTACTTTATAGCATTTTGAGATTGAGTTTTTCTGAGTGCTGATCCTGCTGTAGCAAAAATAACTTCATCTATGTGAAAGAGGAAGACATAACCAGTCATGAGGTTTGCAAAAGTAACAGAATGGCTTTGGGAAGAAAAAGTGTACAGGAGGGGCATTAAAAAAACACCTGAGGGATGCATGTTCAGAGAATCCTGGTTTACTAAAGGAAGGAAAACTAGAGAAGAAAGGAAGAAAGACAACCACTTTTTTCTTTCAGGGCTAAAGGGCCAGCCTTTGCATGCATATTGGCCAAAAAGTACTGGGTGGGCTCTAATGGAAAATTACTGTGGGTAATTTCCAATTTAGTTGCACCCAGCACACTCCCAGTCAGTTCCTATATCCAGATCAGAGCAAGCACTCATGCCACTCAAAATGGCAAATATAGTTTGATGTTTCTTTATTAACCATCAGCAAACACCCAAAACAGTTAACTTGCAAAAACAGAACAAAAACAAAGACAAGACAAGTTCAAAAGCAGGGAGACCTGAATAAGAGGCAAGAATTTACATTATCTATGTCTCTATATATGAAAGGGTACATTACCTTCCAGAGCTATTGGAAACAATACTGCAAGTAATTAGCCTGAACAGTCCTAAAGGGAGTACTGTAGTCTTTGATTATTGCAGTCTTAACCCTTTCCTGTAGATATCAGCAGCAGATTAGAGATGGAAACTAGGGCACCAGGTTTCCTGTATTCAGCACTCTGAAGGAAAGTTTTGGGGGTGGGGAATAATACATGCAACAGAGTCAGGACAAAAACTACATTTCTTCCTTTCCCTTCCCCCTTCCCCCCTCCCTTCCTTCTTTTCCATAGGGGTCAGGTTGTCCTGTTGAGAAAGACAATCTAGAAACAGGTGTGACTAATTGGCTGGAACACTGATCACTAAACCAATATATTTTTTTTGTAGGCACTACTTCTATTGTACTCATCCTTCAGGTCATGGGAAGTAATGTTTCCATAATGACACCTTTTGATGACACACTACATTTTAAACACACACTGTATATCATGCTTTTTTCCACAGTACCAGTCTGTGTTTGCACAACACATTTATCTGTAGTTTATCCATTGACTCAATTTTCTGCATTTTCATAATACTCTAAGCACACTGGTTGGTTTGATTAAGATACTAAGCCACAAACCAACCAAGTACTTTTTAATTTAATCTATTAGAAGTTATTCACTGTAAAAATCTAGATTACCACAAGGTGGCAGCAAAGAGATATAGACAACTAATTCCTTGCTGCGGCCTCTAGTGGGCATCTGGATTTTTGCAACCCAGATCTGGTAGCCTTCAATATGGTATCCTCATGCTGAAGCAATTAGATGTTCAGTTTAATAATCTCTCATAAGAGTGGGTTTATACTTGAAGAAAAAAAGGACAAGTTGTTAATGACTTGAATGCCAAAGAGTAAATAGTAAATAGCTCAAAGTAATTCAGTTGATCTCTACTAAATTTATTGATTATTGTTCAGTGATGAGAAATGAGAAGAAGAGTTTCTTTTTTGTAATAGTAGAGAAGGTCTTAAATTACTGTAAATGCTTACACTTGTCTGAAAGGAGGGGGAAGTCACTTTTTATATGTCTTTTTCTTTTTTTCGTCTTTTGCATCCTGTCTTCTTTTTATTTGTATATCTTTTCTAATTCTGTATTATCTTTTAATTATGTGTAACTCTAATAAAAACTTTATGAAAAAAATAAATTTAAGCTGTATTGTGAAATCAAGAGAATGCAGTCTGAGTCCTTGGATCTGTGGTGTTAGTTAAAAAAATTTACACTAACCTGCAGGCATCCAACTATTGTGGTAGATGGATGGGTATATTTTTGTATTTTTGAACTAAACAGCTAATACAACTATTGCTTCTGAAGTAGTAGTCATGCAGCGGTGTGAATAAGAAGCAGTAGAAAGGCCTGCTACAACTGGATAAAGTTCTGATACCATTGTAGATTTTAAAAAACACACCCATATATTTTATTTATTTAGAAAATTTATATCACCATCCATACTAAATAAATAACTTTAGGGTGGTGATATAAATTTTCTAAATACATAAATAATGCATATATGCTTATGCAAATTCTTTGGTGCATTGTAGGCCTCGAGTAAGGAAAACGAAATGCCCCGTTTTTGCTTTTTCAGTTTTCTTTTTAATCTTTCCAACACCACAGAATGTTGGAAAGAAACATTCTTTCCAACACCACAGAATGTTGGAAAGAAATCATGTAAAGAAGCTCAGACCCTTTCTGTCACCCCGGTAACTCTCCAAAAACAGAATAGAATGGTATCAGATTTGGTACGAGAAGGAGGTAAAAGCTGGCAAAAGAAAGACCAAGTTTGCAAACAAGCTGGGTCAGGCTGGGGACTATGGAGAAAACAACTCCAGAGAATTTCTCCCCATCCATCCCCAGGAGAAGCAATTGGACAGCTGCTGAGAATGTTGCTAATGCTTCCATTCTAAACCCGCTCTTCCCGGTCCTGTGCTTTCCAGTACACACCAACACAGAAACATAGAGGTAGAAACACACACATTCACAGATGCAACATTGATTCCCTTGTGTTTATCAGTCTCTCAAGCACACACACGTATGCACAGAGGTGTCAGCACCCATGCTGATAAGACTCACTCACTTACACAACCACAAACACACACCACATATGAACAGCTCCTGATTAGTCCCTGGGGAGAAAGTGCATATATACATGCACACACGTACACACTGGGTGGCATCATGTATTACTTTGTTGCACAGGATAAAATATAGACACTTAGTATGACTGCTACTGGAGGAATGGGAAGAAATGCCAGGAGCCAAGTTCTTCATGCTTTCCCTACCTTGTTTACATATGCTGTACTACAGACTTGATTTCAAATCCAATCAGCCCCTGTAAGATATGAAACAGATGAGAATGGTAAGGTACTATGTCTGAGATGATTCTAGTAGAGCCCCTATCTTTGGGATGTAGTAAAGTCCCATCACATACTATGATCCTGACTAAGGGAGATGGAAGTTTTTGTTACAATAGCAAGCACTGTTCTCCCTCCCCATCTCTGAGTTATGCTTGGCACCTTTATTATGCATGAGTAGGCACAGAAGGAAGAATCATGTTTGATGGATAAAGATAAAATGCATAAAGTCATCCTCTTTGCAGATTATATGTTGGTATTTATTGATAAACCCAAATATCTCATACCAAAATTAATAACATGAATTGATTGTTTTGGGACCATTTCTGGGTACCATCAAATTGGCCTAAATTTGAAATACACATTTGGAAACTACTAATTTATCATAATTAGCTTTCTCCCCAGATAGAACAAGTTATTATTATTGAGCTAAGAGTTCCTAGAGATAGTATCTTAGGTGACTAAATCAATTTTATTTTTTTAAAAAAAATTAGAAATATCAATAGCCATGGTTAGATGAGCCTTAGGTTGTTCTTCCTTCTCCTCCCACCCTGTGCCATTCATAACCATTTTTTCCCCAGGAGTTTGTCATGGGTTCTTTTTTTGAACCATCAATAACCAGATTGACTCAGATTCAGTAGACACAAAGCACTGGAAACTTGGAGAGTTGCTTGGGTTTTTGCATCTCCCTTCAGAGGCTTTTATTTTACAAAAGGAAAGTTTACAAAAAAACAAAACCCAAAGAAATTGTAAACTATAAATGCCTTCAAATAGTTCAGAAATTAATCTGAATAATAAACCTATTTTCTATTTTAACTATTTACTATAAGCTCTTTATCTACACTATATTCTTTAAAGTCCAATTTCAGTATATTCTCATATCTTTCTATTCTGTATGTCTAATATATTTGTTTATTGCTGACCTGTAATCTTAATCCCTGTATATCTCTATTGTCACTCTCTCTAGAGCTATACTCCTTTTTCTAAAGAGCTCAATCTGTCTTTTATCTTTTTTAGTTTCTGCTTTCTATTTCTGTCCTGTCAAAGTCTTTACTTTTTCTTCATCTTTTCGGCTTGTTTATTCCTGGTAGGGCTTCTTGATTCTTCTCTTCTTCCCAGTCTTTGCTCCATCTGAGGGAAATGGCTAGAAGACCTTTTCCCTCATGCCAGCGCTGAGGGAAGGGAAAAACGCCTCTCCCTTTCCAGTCTTCTCAGCTGCTGCCTCCTTTCCTGCTGCCTCTTTCTCATCAGGGCTGTCTTTTAGTTTGCTTCTTTATTTGACTCCTGGGCCTTGGCTGTTTTCATTTAGCCTCTTCCTCATAAAGCCTGTGGCTGCAGAGCTCCCAGGCAGCCATCTTGTCTTCCCTCATTCTCACCTCCTGCCCAACACTGCTGTTTAATTGGTTGCTGCTGTTTGATTGGCACATAGGTCATCCTGACAATAGGGGAGGGCCAAGAAGGGAGGGGAGGAAGGAGCCCAGGTGCTTATAATCTGCTCAGGCAGGCTATCCTTCCACAAAGTTCAAGAGGCTCAGAGTCTTTGGGAGTCAGCATCCAAGTTTAATATAGGTAGTCCTCGTTTAGTGATCACAGTTGGGATTTGTGACAAGTCACTTGTTAAGTGAAGTGGTCACTAAGTGAAACAGCACAATTTTATGATCTTACTTCCACTTTTCTTTGCTTTACAGACCTGCAAAGACTGTAAATGTGAGGACTGGTTGCAAAGTTATTTTTTTCATCACTGTTGTAACTGTGAATGGTCTCTAAACAAGGGAGTCGCTAAACAAGAACTACCTGTAATAATAAATAATAATAATGGCTTAGATGGTCTTCTCTTTCATTTTGTCACCATAAACACAACCTGTGAGGCAGGTTGGCTAGGAAAGAGAGTGACTAGCTCAAAGTCACCTGGTGAGTTTCCATGGCTGAGGGTGGACTAGTACTTGAGTTAATTACCTTAAACAACAGACCACAGTGTAATTGGGATAAAAATCAATCCACTGCATAGTAATAATAATCTGGGATAAAAATATTTTAGAAATAAGAGTGTTACCACAAATAATTTATACTACACATGGTATACTTCCAGAAATATAATGCACATATCAGAGGTTTATAGTGCATTTGGAAAGTATTCAGACCCCCTTCACTTTTTTCAATTTTGTTATACTGCAGCCTGATACTACAATTGTTCAAATTCATTTTTTTATCATTAATCTACACTCAGTACCCCACAATGATGAAGTGAAAACAGAATTTTAGAAATGTCTGTAAATTTATTAAAAAAAAAACCTGAAATATCACATTGGCGTAAGTATTCAGACCCTTTACTCAGTACTTTGTTGAAGTACCTTTGGCAGCAATTGCAGCCTCGAGTCTTTTTCGGTATGATGTGACAAGCTTTGCACATGTGGGTTGGGGGATCTTCTGCCATTCTTCTTTGCAAATCCTCTCAAGCTCAATCAGGTTGGATGGGTATTGTCGGTGGACAGCCATTTTCAGGTCTCTCCAGAGATGCTCAATAGGGTTCAAGTCAGGGCTCTGGCTGGGGCACTCTAGGACATTCACAGAGTTGTCCCTAAGCCATTCCTGTGTGGTCTTGGCTGTGTGCTTAGGATCGTTGTCATGTTGGAAGGTGAACCTTCGGCCCAGTCTGAGGTCCTGAGTGCTATGGAACAGTTTTTCATTGAGGATGTCTCTGTCCTTTGCTCCATTCAGCTTTCCCTCAACCCTGACCAGTCTCCCAGTCCCTGCTGCTGAAAAACACCCCCACAGCATGATGCTGCCACCACCATGCTTCACTCTTGGGATGGTATTGGGCAGGTGATGAGCAGTGCCTGGTTTCCTCCAGACATAATGTTTAGAATTGAGGCCAAATAATTCAATCTTGGTTTCATCAGACCAGAGAATCTTGTTCCTCACAGTCTGAGAGTCCTTCAGGTGCTTTTTTTGCAAACTCCAGGTGGGCTTTCATGTGTTTTGCACTGAGGAGAGGCTTCTGTCTAGCCACTCTGTCAGAAAGCCCAGATCAGTGGAGGGCTGCAGTGATGGTTGTCCTTCCGGAACTTTGTCCCATCTCCACACAGGATCTCTGGAGCTCAGTCAGTGACCATCGGGTTCTTGGTCACCTCTCTTACTATGGCTCTTCTCCCCCAATTCCTGTTTGGCCAGGCAACCAGCTCTTGGAAGAGTTCTGGTTGTGCCAAACTTCTTCCATTTGAGCATTATGGAGGCCACTGTACTCTTGGAAACCTTCAGTGCAGCATAAATGTTTTTGTAGCCTTTCCCAGATCTGTGCCTTGCAATAATCCTATCTCTGAGCTCTGCAGGCAGTTCCTTTGACCTCATGGCTTTTGCTCTGTTAAAATATGCATTGTCAGCTGTGAGGCCTTCTGCAGAGAGGGGTGGGCCTTTCCAAATCACGTCCAATCAATTTAATTTACCACAGGTGGACTCCAATCAAGGTGTAGAAACAGCTCTGCAGTGATCAAGAGAAATGGGAGGCACCTGAGCTAAATTTCAAGTGTTGTTGCAAAGGGTCTGAATGCTTATGCCAATGTGATATTTCACTTTTTCCTTTTTAATAAATTTACAGACATTTCTAAAACTCTGTTTTCACTTTGTCGTTATGGGGTACTGAGTGTAGATTAATAAAAAAAAAATGAATTTGAACGATCGTAGTATCAGGCTGCAACATAACAAAATTGAAAAAAGTGAAGATGGTCTGAATACTTTCCAAATGTAATGTATTTGGAGAAATTTTGGAGAGCAGTTATTTCACATATTAAATTTATTCTAGAAGACTCACTGGTTTTGTAGATGCTTCTGTTCTCTTAATTATATACCAACAGTTTGGAAACTAACAGGAGGACAGTAGAAATGGAGATCATGTACTTTCATAATCACACACACAAAGAGGATATTACTAATTCAGTGAAGCACCTGTTCTTCTTCAATAATACTATGGGTTATTTCTCTCTCCATGTTTGAATAAGTGTTTTATTTCTGGGAGTCTCATTTGAAGAAATATAGTTATGTTTCCTATTTTTGTTATTGTTCAGTAAATGAATGCTAATAATTTATTATGGTCATCTGACTAACAGTAATACTTACTGTTACATATAGATATATGCATGAGGAATATTCCACAAATATTTACATCAAGCAAGACAGCAAAAGACACTGACAAATTATTTGGGCACTAATAGCAGATGGCCTATCCCACAAATGACAGAACAAAATTTGGCTACAATGCTGGAGATGCTCCTGTACTTCTAAAAGATAGCTGACATAAAATACCCTTAAAATAGGAGTTACAGTTAACATACAAGAGTCCATGTAAAAGGGGCAGTACAGAAGGACATGACTCATAGATTCAGCTTCATTGTGATCAAAAGTGCAAATTCATTTGGAATAGTACATAAGAGTGCCATGTTTTCATGCTTCCCTCTGCCCCTTCTTTTTTGCATATACAGTGAAATTTGTTATTCCAAACTTCAGTGCAATGGACTTGCATGCAAGGACCAAATTTCAATGTGATTTATGGCATCTGAATTAGGATGATCCAAATAACGCAAATGATGCAAGTGACATAATTTTCATTATTTACATCATCATAATCACATAGTGTCCGAGTTAGCAACCTAGCCTCCCTTATCATTAGTCTATTAAAACAGGGCTTTACTGTAAATAGTAGCAATAATAATAATAATAATAATAATAATAATAATAATAATAATAGTAGTAGTAGTAGTAGCAGCAGTAGTAGTAATAGTGGTCTGGACAAAGAAATCACTACAAATACCTGGGCATCCTTCAGGCTGACAACATCAAGCACACTGAAGTCAAGAAGAAGGTTAGTTGTGAATACATCGGAAGAGCAAAGAAGATCTTAAAGTCCAAACTAAGTGGAGGAAAGCATCAAGGCAATTAACACCTGGGCAATCCCAGTCATTAGATACAAAATTGGAATACTGGACTGGACTCAAGCTGAACTAAAAACCCCGGATAGGAAAACCAGAAAAATAATGACAATGAATCATGCCCTTCATCCATGCAGTGACGTTGACAGACTCTTCTTACCAAGAAGCATAGGTGGGCATGGAATGTTACAAATCCACCAGACAGTTGAAGAAGAAAAAAGGGCATTGGAAGAATATCTGAAGGACAGTGAAGAAGATACACTGAAGGTATGATACCATCAAGGCTTATGGAATACTAAAGAAACCAAACTGGCCTATAAGAAAGACCAAATGAAGAATCAAAAAAGACATGGCAAGGCAAAGTATTACATAGCCAGTACACAAAAAAAAACTAGCAGGCAAAGCAGATAACCAAAAGACCTAGCAATGGCTAAGAGCAGGAAAGTTGAAGAGACAGAGGGGCTAATTCTGGCTGTACAAGACCAAGCCTTAAGAACAAATGCATACAAAGCCAGAATCGTGAAGACAGCAACAGACAGCAAATGCCGCCTCTGCAAAGAAGCTGAAGAAACAGCGGACCACCTAGTTAGCTGCCACAACAAGATTGCACAGACTGACTACAAACAACGGCATGACAAAGTAGCAACAATGATGCATTGGAATATCTGCAAGAAATACCATTTGCATGCAAGCAAGAACTGGTGGGACCACAAAACAAAGTAATAGAAAATGAAGAAGCTAAAGTGCTCTGGGACTTTAGAATTCAAACAGACAAGCACCTGCCACACAATACCCCAGATTTAAACAATTGTTGATAAGAAAGACAAACAAGTCTGGATAGTGGACTTTGCAATACCTGGAGACAGCAGAATGGAAGAGAAAGAATTGGAGAAAATCACAAAATATAAAATAAAGATAAAAGTAGAATGATTATGGCAAAAGAAAACAAAGATAGTACAATAGTTATAGTGCCTTAGGTGCAACCCCAAAACATCTGGAGCACCACTTGAAGATCACCAGCACTGACAAATCACCACCAGTCAACGCAAAAGGCAGCTTTACTTGGAACAGCTTATATCCTGTGGCAATACCTTTAATACCATCAAACAACATCTGCCTATCCCAGGTCCTTGGGAAGGATTCGATAGGTGGATAAAAATGCCAAATCCAGTCTAAACATCTGGCTGACTGTGCGACCAACCACAATAACAACAACAACTCAATGTGAATGAAGGCCAACACCAGCTAAAGAACTGGCAGCTGTAATTTCATGTTGCTGTGTATAATAATAATAATAATAATAATAATAATAATAATAATAATAATAATAATAATAATAATAATGGATTATGGAAGTTACAGTCCTAGAAGATCTGAGGATCTAAGGTTAGACATTGTGATACTACATCTGCTTTGATGAAGCAGTACAGGCAGTCCTTGGGTTACAACGGCAATTGGGACTGGGATTGCGATAGCTAAGTAATGCTGTCATAAAGTCACAAAGAGATGTCACATGACCACATTGCTTAGTGATGGTAATCCTGGGCTGTCCTGGCTGTAATCATAACCCCAAGAAGCACAGGTCATTAACCAGGAAGAGGCATGAGTCCCAGGTAAGGAGTGCAGGGGTCTCGTGGGGGTGCCATGGGGAGTGGGGGGGGGGGTTGCAGAGGGGTAGGAGAGGGCCTGGGAGCACCAGTGCAGGCCATGTGCAAGTTGTGGGAGGCTAGGGGAGGGTCTGGGAGGATTGGCACAGGCTGAATGCAGGTTGTGGGAGGCCAGAGAAGGGCCTAGGAGAGCCGGTGGAGGCTACAGGCAGGGGGGTTCTGTGGGTGGGTGGGTGCTGTGGGTGGGAGAAAAAGTGGGAGTGACTTACCGAGGCAACTTGTGACCTTCCCCATTGACTTTGCTTGTGGGAAGACTGTGAGGAAGGTCACAAATGGTGATCCCATGACTGCAGCTCCCTGCAACATTGTAACTGCAAGCTGGGCACCCAAGCACCCAGATCACAATCACAGACCATGGAGGAGCTGTGATGGCTGGAACTTGGAGCATTGGTCATACGTCCATTTTTTCAGCACCATCGTAACTTTGAATGGTCGTTGAACAAATGGACATAAGCTGAGGACTACCTGTAGTATACTGGAACTTTGTGCAGTAGTGTAGACCTTAGAGACAGTGATTCACCACGTACTTTGTAAAGAGTATCCAATTCAATCCCTGACATTTCCAAGAAGGCTTGGATATTATGTTGAAATGTAGAGAGCTGCTTCCACAGACAGTGTCCTACATTTCTATGAACTTTTGTGTCTTCAACAGAATTCAGTGGTACTTCCCCTTAGACTCTGAAAGCCTTTTGTGGTGGATGTTGGATCAAACTAACTTTAAGCATTTTTTGAGCTTTAGCCCTATTCTTCCCCAAAAAGGGGGAGTTTAGCCTTTCTCCTCTGCCAGTGGTGTCTGCAGTGGAGCATGTGTGTGAAAACAGAGAAGATGGTGATCATGGCATCTTGATCAAAACCTTGTCTCATGTAGTTACATCAATATCACATACACATACAAAGGCGGTATATGTGTGTGATCACAATGCCATGATCTCTGTCTTCCCCGTTTTGATCCCCACTTTCAGACCCTGCCATGCTTTTAATTAAACCATCTCTCCCCCACCCCAGTTTTTTTTTTTTTCCTATCAGGGAAACATCTATTGGATTTTATCAGAGAAGGATGCTAAGACGGACCCAAACTTTCATCCTTTTGGCTCTGTGAATGAAGCATACTAGTATATCTTTTGCAGCCCTTTGAAAAATACGCAGCACACATCAGCAGAACCATAGAGTGAAGTGATAAATGGAGTGATGATGTGAGCTGCAGTTCATGAAAGCTTATGCCTTTTAATACAATTTGTTAGTTGGACAAGGTGCTACCAGATTCTTTTGGATTTTTTGTGAGGGGATCATGGTTTTTCTTCCCTTACCTTAGACCTCACTCAATCAGTCCGCTAACTTCCAGGGGACTTGCACTGTGTTGGAAATAGAAAGTGTAGGGTGGGAGGAATCAAATTGCTAGCAAGTTCTCACCTTGTCTTTTTTTTGTGAAGCTGTCATCCACTCCAGTGCACACTCATGCTCAGGACTTATCGTGAAACAAGAACAGTTATTGACCAGTCAGTTTAGTCAGCAAACATCCTGGCACTATGGAGCTTAAAATTATGACTATCAAAAGACTAATGAAAAACTGCACCCATTACAATACAAATTGGATTGCATTTTACACTGCATTAGCAGCACTTGAATAACAGCAAGAGGTGGTCATATGGAAGTGCTCTAAATCTGAGCCAATCATTCTGATCATAATTTGCAAGACTGCCTTTTTGTAAATCAGGAAAAAAAAAACATGAAAATGTCTGGTGTTACCTTTTTTAAGCAATCAAGCTGAGTAAAGATAAATACTGAGTGATATTTTTCCTTATTTTTATTTTTTGGTAACCATTGCCAGAAGAGAGATGTAGCATCTATAAGAATCAAAGAAGTCTATAATTAATGAAAACCTTATATTCCAAATACAGGCCAAACACCTTTGATGACTGAGCATTTAATTTGTTTACTCACAAGATTTCAAGGTGTCTCTACTTCAGTATGCTTTAAAGATACTTTGGCATTGAATAATGAACTTTTAGCTAAAGAATATATAAATAGCTATCCTGTTCAAAGCCATTATTACTTCTTCCTAATTTATAACAAATATTATCTTGTAACTTTTCAAAAATAAATGCATTCCCATAACTACCAAATTCCAACATAGGAAACCATTAATGTGACAGTGTTTCTCCTCCATTACGCTTGAAGCGTTTCCCCAAAAAGAAAAAGATCCATTCACCCACAAAGTTTGCTGTCTTTTGGCCTAACTTACTTCACCAGACTGTGGTGAGAAGAAAATAATGGGGGAGGGAGGAGGAGAGAACCAAAGAGCCATCTGGAGCTCCTTGGAGAAAAGTCAGACAATAAATGAAGTGAATGTGTTTCTGCTCAGTTAATACCACACTTTGACAATGAAGTTAAGAGTAATCCGTAAAGATAAGAACATAGTATCCAAATCCAAATCCCATCCCAGAAATGGGATGAATGCTATTATAAATAATGTACTTCATGGTGAAACCATCTTGTGACCTTTGATCCCACAAAGGAGGTTCATTTGCTCTTCCCTTTCTTCAAGCGTGATCATCCCAGGCTGCTTCTGAATTGGTTCTACTACCCATCCTCTCACTGGTTGGATCTATTTGGTATCAACACATGTTGATTTCTCCTAATGGAACTCATTTTACAGCTCACATGCAAATCCCTTGTGAGAACATCTTTCTCCTCTAGTCACACAAACTGATGTCCCCTTGAGGAATAGTTAATATGTTTTGTGGGGTGTAAAAAATAATAATAATAATAACCTGCCTCAAGTAGCAAAATTCGTTAGGATCTTGTGAGCCTGTGCTGTTAAGAGAGAAATCTGTTGCTGCATTTTATGATAGGAAATGCAACTGTGAAATGGCTTCATTTGTTTTTTACTGCATTGTTTATTTCTAGAGGAACACAAAATAATACATACCACAGTCATAGATGATTTGATTAGCTTATGTGGCAAATATATTTATAGAAAACCATTCTGCCTCCATTTGCATCCAGTACTTCTCTGATATGTATGAGTAACTTTTATCACAGGTGAAACAGTTTGCCTGTTTGTCTTTGGCTGTCTTTTCTTCCCCACCCAAGGAATTAATTGCATGAACAACCACTGTGGAACTCTGCAGTATTAATTTCAAAGTACAAAATGGAGTTGAGAGCTTGTCAAGTATAATTATTCTTAAAGAAGAAAAATATACCACAATCCCTGCTTGGGGTGTACCCTTGTATTTACTTTGACCTACAGCATCCTCACTCTTGTTGTCTCTGTTGCATTTCTAAGTCAAGTCGTGAAGGCTAAGGACACTCCCCCTGCCCCTCCCCCCGCAGCTGCCAATTTCTTGGGAACAGATTTCAATTAGCCTTAGTGGAAAGCATGCCATGGGACATGTCCCATGGGGTGATCCGGTCCCACCGTCTGTCATAAGAAAAAGTGGACTCTTATTTTCTGCCAGAGAGTCACATTAAAGTTGAATATTCAGAGAACCTTACTTGAATGCATGAATGGTACATATGATTTTCAGGGACAGCAATATGATAACTGTCTGCCTAATCTAACTACCCATATACAACACACATACACATATAATTTAGCACTACTATTTAGGGATATTCAGGTGAGTCAGATGCTACATGCATTCATGAATTATTCAGTTCATATTTCAAAGCAGTTTTTTTAAAAAAATTATATTTATTGAAGATTTTACGTGGAGTAAAAGACAAATCTTAAGAAAGAGACAGGAAAGAAAGAAAAAAAGAAAAAAAGAGGTGCAAGAAAAAAAAAAGAGAAATAATACTGAAGTTCTGAAAGTTATGGAAGAGTATTGAAATTGCCACAATGGAGGAATAGAAAGACTGGAAACCTTTTATGGACTTTTTGCTAAAAGAACAAAAAAAAAGTGAAATCATGATTTATATATTTAATGATTGAAACAGATGAGAATTAAATAAGGGGTTGAAGGGATTTTGGGAAGAGTTAAGAGGGAGGGAAGATGATAGGTTTGTTAATATCTGTTAAAGGGAAGGTTGGAAGTCATTATATTTCAAAGCAGTTTTTTTTTTTTTAAAGATCCACTTGAAGGTACACTGCCACAATTTATGCAAATTTAAAAACATAACTTATCAAACAAATGTCATATAGCTTTCTTTCTTTCTTTCTTTCTTTCTTTCTTTCTTTCTTTCTTTCCTTCTTTCTTTCTTTCTTTCTTTCTTTCTTTCTTTCTTTCTTTCTTTCTTTCTTTCTTTCTTTCTTTCTTTCTTTCTTTCTTTCTTTCTTTCTCTATACTTTTTTTTTCTCCTAAATCAATGAAATCTTTTGTGGCACCTTAAAGAATAATACATTTATTCTATCAATCAATGATTGTAACTCCTTTTCTATGCAACTTTCCCTAACAAAAGCTTTATTTAACCACAGAAAAATCCTAGTGTAATGCTACATTTTAATGTAACTTTCCAAAAAATATACAGATTTTACATAAAGTTCCCAAATGTATGTTGGCCTTTACAAACTTTTCTCCATTTGCTGTGGCTGGTTATACTGAAGCAGTCTGCTTTCACAGAACAAAATGTTTTGATGTAAAGGTAATCAATATTAGATTTTTCCATCACGTCTTCTAGTTGTTATTTGTGGTCGCTCTTCATTTTGATAGATCTCAAAGCCACACTTCCTTTGTATACGTGTGTGTGTGTGTGTGTGTGTGTGTACCTGCATGCTTGCAAAGGCCCAGGGAGAGGTGATTCAGGGTAAGAAACCAAATATCCTACAGTTGCGTCATCTTCATCCCACTCAAGAATTGAATGCTAGGCTGGAATCTACCTTCCAATCTCTCAGATGTTTTCTTTCCTATGAAAGAGGCTTCTGGTTGTGTACAGTCTTCTTCAGATGCTTGAAAATTGCTTCTGACTTTCTCTTGGTAGTGTTTTTTAGCTTTTTTTCTTGTCACTGTTGGAGGTGACAAGGAGCTACTTGCTACTCCTATTGTTGTTGCTTTCTGTTATACATACAGTGGTACCTCGGGATACGAACTTAATCCGTTCCGTGACTCTGGTTGCAACTCGAGTTGGTCTCAAGTCGAGGCAAATTTCCCCATAGGGTTCAATGTAAATCCGGTTAATCCGTTCCGCCCTCCACCCAAATTTGGTCGCAACCCGAGGCAATTTTCTCTTCAGAGCCTTACTCCCGCCAAGCCTGCTCTGCATTTTCTTTGGAGCCATGCTAACACGCACAGCAAAAACCTTCGCAAAACACCGCAAAACACACCACAAGCCTCACCAAACGTCTCCTTGCTACCGCGACCTCGCCCACAGGAAGCCGCGACCGCGTGGCAGCAGGGAAAATGGCCGCGGATCCGGTTCGTAACTAGAGGCGAGTTCATAACCCGAGGTAAATTTTTCCTGCCGAAGCTGGTCGTAACCCGAAACGTCCGTTAGTAGAGGCGTTCGTATCCCGAGGTACCACTGTACTTCTATGACTCCAAAGCATCCCCACTTCCATATTTTACCCTCTGAGAAAGTTCAGGTGCTGTCCTGAGAGTTAATTGAACTTGAGAAGCCAAGGAGGCTGCAGATCACAGAAAAAGTTATTGGACAACGAAACCAGAACATTCACACACATCCTTTGGGCACCTTGTAACTAAGTAAATGTAAAAAAATCACATCCACCCAGGAGATGTTCAGTCATGAGGCTTTCTTTCTCTTTGGAAACTAACTCTGAGAGCAAGTTATCTTTCATCAAAGGAAAAAACAGGGGATGGATGGATAGATAGGCACTACAAAACCCATCCCCATTTATTTATTTATTTATTTAGACTACTTTTATGCTGCTTCAACTGAACAACTCTAAGCACTGCATAGCAGCAGCATCAAAAGAAAACTGGACAATAGTTCCCCAGTATAACTGGGCCAAAGTTGGACCCTTAAGGAGAATATGTGCTAATGTCCTCTTAAGGATACCAGTCACTCTGTCCCCTCCTGGGCTAGCAGTACAAACTGGATGGAAGAAGGGTCGGCTAATAGATGACGCAGCTCATCCCACCAAGGGCTCTGTCCACTTCCTCCTCAAATTTTTCCAGATAATATTGCAAGATATCTCTCTCAGTGTTTCCTCTCTAGCCAGCTCCCAGCAAATGTGAGTGATCTTATTTTAGCTAACTGATCACTGGAGCCCGTTAATGGCTATGCCAGCCCGTCCTCCTGTAAAGTGGTCCTGGTCACTTAAAAAGAACTACTGGATGGCACTCCATGGATTCAGTTAAGGTAATTCCACATGGCTGCCTTTCCTGCTATCTTATAGGCTTGAACTCGGGCTCTCACCCATATCCAATCCAACTGGCTTCTTGTCTCCTGCCAGCATTACTCTAGGGATCTTCTCGGGTGGCTTCATCTCCCAGAGTTCCTTAAGAAACAAGGAGTCCCCCACAGTCTGCATACAGGGAGAGGCCACTCAGGAGCAATCCTGTTGTGGATCCACATGGCTTCTGGCTGCTTCCAAGAAAACAGCCCCCCAGATTTCTGGGACATTCTCCAAGTGCCCAGTTAGGTCCATCAGATCCCTGGGGCAGACTATTCAAACAGGCCCTGCCTCCCTAAGGAAACATGTTGAAAAGTTATGTCTGGGTGATTAAAAAAGGGTCAGCTAATGCTTTTTTCCTGTTGCCATTTTCTTCTACTTTACAGGGTTTGCTTTGGCTCCTTATTTTTCAGCCTTTGCTGTATTCTTTCAGATTGTGATCTGTGAGTACTTGGTATATGGTATTTACGCAATAGCTGGTAAGAGGGATAAAATGTTCATTGCAAGGACCAAACAGTAATATTCCATGTTAGGCGTTTATTGCTTTATGTTGGATCCTGCTTTCTGTGTTTATATTTGCTTCACTGGCAGTTTCTGTTACTACTTTCTCTTAAACTTTTTTTTTTTTAAGCCTGACTTTCCTTTCCCTCATTTGCACCCTTAGGATTGTGTTCTCAATCTCATTTATACTGTAGAGCCAGGCCGGGCACGCCTCATCCACAGCGGGAGCACGAAGATGGTGAAGGTCAGCTGGGGTGTGTGGAGCACAGGGTGGCAGGGGCCCTGGAGTGCAGGGTGGCGAGGGCAGCTATGGCTTTGCGCCACACTGCTGGACTGGGCTGGGGCTGGGCTTCGTGCTATAGCTTTTTTGCAGCCCCAGAGCTGTGGCACGCCAAAAAGCCCCTTTGTGCTGCATTCCTGGGCCAGGCTGGGTCCGGGCTTTGTGCTGCACTGCAGCTCAGGGACTGCTTTTTGCCAAGGTGCCTTTTGACATGCCACGGCTCTGGGGCTGCAAAAAGCAGCCCAAGAGATGCAGCACAACGCAAAGCCCAGCCCCAGCCCAGCAGCAAGGCCGGGCGTGCCTCATCAGCAGCGGGAGCAATAAGTGAAGGTCAGCTGGAGTGGCAGAGTGCAGGGCAGCAGGGTCTTGGAGTGCAGGGTGGCGAGGGCGACCAGCTGGGACTGGGCTGGGTGGCTGTGGCTTCCCAGGGCATGGCAAGCCACCCTAGAGCCACATAGTTCTGGGGCTGCTTGCTGCCTGCAAGACAGGGTGCACGGCAACCAAAAAAGGCGGTGATGGGAGGGAGATAGGTGAGGGGGGGGGAATTGAAGGCAGTCCCTTGCCTTACTGAGGCTTGGGGCTGGGAGGGACCAAGCCCAGATGGATTGGACAGGGATAGTCGTTGGCTAAGTCGCAATGGGAAGTGCCAGGATTGCCATCACTTAGCGATGCGGTCATGTGACATCTCACTTTATGACTGCATTGCTTAGCGATGGAAATTCCAGTCCCAATTGTGGTCATAAGTCGAGGATTACCTGTACAGACAAGATTTGGTAAGCCTGTAAATGATCAACAGGGAAGCTTGACAATACTGATGTCTAGACAGGCAGCCATTTTGGATTTCCCCTTGGAAGAGAGAAAAAAAGGGAGAGAGATGCAGAGAGATGTTAAGACTGCCTGCTGTGAGTTATTAGAAAGATTAGAGAAGTTGTTGAAACCATCCTGGTAGTGATAGTGATTCTTTCTCATTGTGTCTTTCCCTTTTTGCCAGGGTCATTTATATTTCACCCAATGACATGCAGTAAAGTCAATCAAGTTGCCATGACCCAAAGCAGAAATAGAATTGAGTCTCAGAGACCTAATTGAATTGGACATCTTAAATAGGAATGACTGCCATTCTGCACTGCTAGTAAAGCTTTTTTTGCTTGGAGATAATCACAGATAATTATATACAGATGACATGACCGCTACCTAGTGCTGTACCTAACAGGCTGTAAAGAGAATGAAATTGTTTGGTCTCTGGATACCTCTGGAAACAGCACTGGAGACAACAATTGCTTTCAGACTAGTCATTTCATTTTGACAAACCCCATTTGCCCATTACTTTAATGCAGAATCCAGACAACGTTCTGCTAACATGGTGGTGTGTCTTCCTTAAATCTTCCTTGACCAAATCGTTCTTCTTCCTTGTGGGAGCCAGACTATATTGAATGTTTTCATCTTGCTCTCAGAGCAGTAACTAGTTTTGTTTTACTATTCTATTTTTAGGTCTCCATCTTTTTTCAGATTTTTAAAGTGAGAAGGAAGGTGTATCTGAAGAGGAAATGACTAGTAGGTCCAGGGATGTCTGCTGGGGTGGAGTGGGGTTTGGGTGGGGGTAAAAATGTCAAGATGGTGGATGTGACTACATGATTGAAACCTCCCTCCCTTTTAAGTATGTTGCAACACACCTAAAAATGAGGTGGGCCTTCAATTGCATGGTCATGGTCACCATTTTGAATTTTTTGACCTCACCACAGATAACCTGACTACATCCTATGCTTCCTCATCATTCTCAACCCCCACCCCACCCCACCCCACCCAAGTAATTGATTAAGGGCAATTTAAGAATACAACAGCAACTGAACAGGAAGAAAATAATTTGGAGTTTTAAAAATAAAGAAAAGCAGGGAAAAGCAGAATCTTTGATGAACAGGTTTTACTTCTGAGTAACCAGATACAGGGATGTTGTCCAAGCAGAATCTTGCCCATGGGGATGGGTTTAAGCAGATTTTAACTTGGCCAGTTTTCTGGAAACTCCCAAATAACTATGACAATAAAATCCATACATGATACATAAAAATTAACTCCCACAATCCTACTTAAGTTGATTAGATTTTCCTGTGTTTCTGATTTACCTGCAAATTGCATATTTTGGCATTTTCTTGATTCAGGAACTTTCTGATCACCCATAATAGGTAAATTCATGTTGTGTCAATAAATATTATACTTCTTGAATCCTGGTGGGTTCAGAAAGGAATTGTAACAAGCCATTGGTGGAAGAAAAATTGCTGACCTTAATAGGACATTTCCTAATAGGAATTACTATCTTTTCTGTCTCCTGTAGGATATTCTGACAGAACAATTCTTTAAACTTTTGTTAGGACAAGAACTAAGAAGGCCTTATAATTATCACATCCTTGTTCGGAGATTCTATGTGTTTCTTGTTAAAGTGCTTAGAGGCAAAGTAGAAGCAATTGCTCCCCTTTTTATTTTTAATATTGCGCAGGGAGAGGAAATAGCATTCAGTTCTGGATTATGCCATTGGGGATGAGCTGTTTTCTTTTGTGCCAATTTACTGATCAAAATCTCTTCTCCCCCAAACTGCTTTATTCCTTAAGAATAAACTCTTGCAGGTCTGCATATAAATGTGAATCTTGGTTTGCTATACATCTGCAAAGATATACTATAGAGATATTGCAGAAAGAGCAATAAAGTGTTTTTCCTGCACAAAACCTCTTCCTGAGATGGTGGCTTTGGGAAGGAAAACTATTGGACTAGACTGGTGTCAGAAGTGCCAGAATCTGGCAGTTGTCAAAATTGCCATGGTAGAGGGTCCACATGTGGGCAGCCAAAGCCGTAACTTTTTGTTTGCCACAAAATAATGAGCCTCCTCAAACTCATGGCACCAATCTGACTTAGGCAGAGTAAAGTGGCAGAAGGAGACTTGGGGAGTAGGTTTTTTGGGGGGGGGAGGGGGACAAGGCACACAACCCTCGCACGCACACAAGTGCAGAAGATGCTGTTCTGTCATCTGCACTGAATACTAATATATTTGTGTATGTTTTCTTGCTACATTTCGGGGGGGGGTTGCTACATTTTAGGTTTACACACAGCTGGCTCTTTTTATCTATTCTTTTATCTATTCTATTACTCCAATTACAATTTACTCCCAATTACAATAATTCCTAACAGCCAGCTCTTGCCCATCATTTCTAGGAGCAAAATATCTTGAGCAGTTCTGCTTCCACGTGTCAACAGCTCAGAAGGGACCCTGTTGCCTTTGGCCTGAGCAGCTCCAGGTTCTTTTGCAAAATGGAGATGCTCACCCATGTGACCGATGGCAGTACTTTTTTCTGGGTATGAAAGTGAACCTGTCCTTGGGAAGTGGGACTCTTGGGCATGTTGGCAGACCCCTAAGTGGGACCCCCTCCTCTAGCATTGTCAGCATTTTGTTTTCTAGGTTAATAAAATAATGGTGACCAATATATGGTGAACTTTTTATACCTTTGGTTTCATGGATGCAATAGCATCTGGTGCAATTAAGATTTACCAAGAGGTTCAGTTTCTGTAGGATCAGGGAAATGATTAAGTGGTCCACCCCAGGAAATGTAAAATTTTTCTGAAAGGAAAGTTTTAAATCCAGTTTTTTTCACCACTACTTTTTGTGCTAGGAGTCTGCTATGACATTACAGGGAATTTACTTGAAGAAGATATCAATAATTTAGCTTTGCTTTTGGAGGATTGGAAAGTATAGGAAGAAGGAAAGATGTGGAATCTAAAAATCTGTGGTTTTATAAAAATTCTCAAATATTCCTGACAAAAAGTAAATAAGCAATATATCTGTGAAATCAGTGTGGTAGGTTGGTGGCCTTGTTAAATACATAGGCAAGGAAATATTATCTGTCAAATGTTCCTTATGGAAGTGTTTGTGCATGCATATACATAGCCAAGAATATGAGGTGAAGTTCATGTTATAAGTAATTTAGGCTATAACTTTTGTCATGACAAGATAGATATTTCAAATAGTTCCTCTGTATGGTCCAATGTGATGCTAGGAATGGAAGTTATGGCGATCCATAATACAGGCTAAAAGGAGTTGTCCCAATGCCTCACTATTCATTGATATATTTTGCCATTTCAGAAGTCTACCAAACAATGCATAATCTGGATTTGGATTAAGGCAGAGAAATTACAACCTCAATCTAGCACCACTATCACATTTGCATATTTATTAACTTGCATCCATCTTTCACTCACTGTAGGCCCCCAAGGCGGCACTGTTGCCAAGTAAAACTTTCTGCATCCATCCGTGTTTATTAATTGCATTCTTTTTAAAGAAATTTCTAAAAATGCCTTGATGTAGTAAAACCAAGATACCATATGTCAGTTATCTTGGAAGTATAATATTCTAATATATTGCTGCATAAAAGAAATCCTGAAGATGTATAATACCTTCTGAATATATTATTATATATTATCTCTTCATCTGAATGATGTCAATTCATGTACAGTGCAAGTTTTCAGGGTATTTGTTAGGCCTTAAAAACTCTGCAAGCTTGAACAGCTTCACTCAAGAACAGTTTGGCACAGCAGTTAAGTTGGTGAACTTGAAATTTGGAGACTTTGAGTTCTAATCCTTCCTTAGGCTTAAAAGCCAGCGTGGGTGACTTTGGACCAGTTACTCTTTCTCAGCCCAAGCTGCATCACAAGGTGGTTGTTGTGGGGAAAATAGGAGGTGGGGGCATTATGTCTGCCACCTTGAGTAGTATAAATAAAAGTGGGATTTAAATCTAATGACAAATAAAACAGTTTACATCTCATACTGAACCATATAAAATGTACTTTTAATAGTTGGTAGAACATGAAAGTCTTCTTCAGGCTACCCCCTCCAAGTGTTCAGAGATACACAGATCTTCTGATATTTAGTGGCAAGAGACCCACTCAAGCCTTGGCAATCCATTTTGGTGCCTCAAGAGGAGAAAAGAGAGTGCCTCATCCCACTCTACCTACAGGAACCAACTGGACTAACAGCTTAACCTGTGATGGGATAGATTTTTCACTTCACTTGAAGCCTAGCTACCTTAGCATGCCTTGAAGATATAGCTCTCCCCTCAAAGAGAAGGAAACAGCAAGGGCTTCCTTTTGCAGATTATCCAGCATCTAACACTGGCTAATAGAAAGGCCAGCCTTGACTCCAGTCTATAAGTATTCAGTCAAGGTAGGTTGTTATGTAATTCATGCTGCTCCTGTTTTATTTAAGAGTAACATGGGATCTAATTTATTTAGCATTAATGACTGTTTAATTAGATCAACTCTTTTATGGATGGTTAATGTTGTAGAGAAAATTTGAGGCGCATTCTGTTCTGATATGCTTCCCATTGGAAAGCATGTTCTTTTTCTCTTCATCTGAAGTTTAGGTGCAATTTGTGCTTCATGACAAAAACATTCATCTTAACATGAACATTTGTGAGTTAACCAAAAGAAAATAGTAGGGTTTAGTACTTGGTGCACTAAATTGTGAATACGTGATGTTTCACTTTGCGACCGCTTTGCTTAAAGACTGAGTTGCCAGTCCCAATTGCAGGTGCTAAATGAGGACTACCTGTATTTATTTGTATTTATTTTACAGGGCTTATAGGCCACTCCAATCACAATGGACTCTTAGTGGTGACTGCTCCAGTCTGCACTATTTCATATGCACTTTTCTTAAAAACAAATTAGCCCTAATATACAATTTTTAAAATTCAATTTTACAAAATTGATATTGACTTTTTTTTTGGTAACATCCTGAATGTCTTATGGTTTGGAGAAGAATGGATGGCAGTGGATGCCAATCAAGGCTACCAGCTGAATCCACTTTGGATGATCCTAGCATTTCAAAATCCATATTTTATATTTCTACTTTCAGACAGTGTTCTCATATGGAGGCTCTAAAAGGTCAAGTTTTGATTAGGTAGTTGATGAATATTCCATTGGCTCTTGCTTGGTCATAATTATAAACTGATTGGCTGACAGATCAAGAGGTGGTGTCCTGGGTCAGTCTCTTCCTCAGGACTCCAGTGAGGAGTCAGCAGATGAGCTGTCCCTGTTGGACTCTCAGGAGGCTGAGGAAGAAGTGGCAACAGAAGCACTTCAGCCTCGCAGCTCATCCCCAGCTCTCAGCCAGCATCCAGCTGAACCTACTCAAGCCCTCAGCTCTCCAGAATCACCTGTGGGAAGATGCAGGCATCGGCTGAGGGCTGAGTTAAAGGAATGGCGACGTAGTGCTAGGCTTATGGCATGCAGACATCTGACGCAGGACTCTGAGTCTTTCCAGGATGCATCTGACAGTCTGCCAGCTGAAGATAAACACGAGGAAGACAGAGCCGGTTGTGGATGCAAACTCATGCATTCCTGAGCTGAACTGCTGACACTTTGAATCTGACTCCTTGGCTTCTTGACCCTTAGACTGGACTCTGACCTCTGCATTCCTGATCCACAGCTTGTGTTTTGACTACGCTCTTTGGGCGCTGAATCTCAGCAGCTTCTGGCCTTGCAGCTGCTGTAATCTGATTCCTGGCCAAGCCAGCACAGGTGGTTAAAGATACAAAGGGGGCATTAGAGCATTTTCTAAGTCACTGTGGTTTGGATGGTAAGTAAAAGCAGTTTAAACAGCACCAGCAGTGTCTGAGAAGGAAGATAACCCAAAACTACATTATTAATTAGGGACATGAGCTTAAATAACAATTTAACAACTTCCCTAAAGAAGCAGTGTAAATGTAAGCAACCACTGAAGACTATTGGTACCATCTAGCCTTAAATGATATTGATCTACATTCTAAATGTTTTACTAAATATCAATATACTTGTTTATTCATGTGTGCTTATCCCATTCTAATTGTCTAATATATTGTTAATGGATTATCTGTAGTGTGTGAAAGGCATACATATTTATCAGAAATATCATGAGGGCAGTTACAGTTAGTTCTGTAAATTCAGATTATGGCGATCTGCTTTAGACTCCCTAGGAAAGTTGTTCAGAGGATAAAACCATTTACTAGGAGTGAAAGCGCTCTACTGCATCACTCCAAACGCAGTCTGGATTTTGTTTTCACTTGAGTGCAATCTATTAGTGCCATTCCAGAAAGTAAGCCAGAATGGCAACATCCAGAAACAAAATAGTTGTGTTCCAGAAATAATGGGTATAAATTGCAGCTACCTAGATTTCATTTAAATATAAAAAAAAAGTTCCTGACAGTAAGATCTCCCCAACAGTAGAACATTCTCCCTGGGGAGACTGTAGGTGTTCCATCTCTGGAGGTTTCTAACAAGAGGCTGGACAACCATCTCTCAGGGGTGGCTTAATCGGTTTTCCTGTGCATTGCAGAAGGTTGGATTAGGTCAGTGTTGTCCAAACTTGGCCACTTTAAGATGAGTGGACTTCAACTCCCAGAATTGCTGGCTGGGGAATTCTGGGAGTTGAAGCCCACTCATCTTAAAGTGGCCAAGTTTGGACAACACTGGATTAGGTGATTCTTACAGTCCTTCCAACTCTATAATTTTCCATAATCAATGCTAATTATAAATTGTCCTACTATTGTTAGAACTTAGAAAAAGTTCTGCCTCTATGATACTGACATGATATTTTAATAAAATAACCTGAGATAAGTTACTGACCATGAAGATGATATTCAGCCCTCACTGTTTATTAGCATTATGCTGGTAATGCTCCTTGCACCTGCATTTCTGATGGGTGGCGGTCTAGATCTGGAAGATTGTTCCTTTTTTAAAAGCTTTGATGAATCACCTGTACTATCTCCTAGAAATTACTGATCCATTCCCATCACAAAGCTGGGGGGACGCGGTGGCACAAGGGCTTAATGGAGTTTGCAGGTCAGAAATGGTCGGCACTCCAGTGGTTCGGACCCCGCTCCGTGGGACGGGGTGAGCTCCTGTCCCTCGTCCTAGTTCCTGCCCACCCAGCAGTTCGAAAGCTATTTCATCTGCAAGTAGATAAATGGGGACTCCCGTTTAGATGGGAGGAACTAGTGGTGCTGCACGGGGGAGCAAAATACCGGCGCTGGCCGAACTCCGAATGCAGCCGGCACGAGCAATGATTGATGTGAGTGGCGAGAAAGATCTACGGAGGAGGAAAAAGCCCGGATGACCCCCTAGCGACCCCTGCTGGTCACATAGCGTAATAGATATAGCACTAATTGTAAAGATTTGTCACTGTTGGGTGTATATATGTACTTTGTGAGCCGCCCAGAGTTCCCCATTGGGGGGAGATGGGCGGAGAATAAATCAAATGTATAATATGTATAAAATAAACAAGTATTGTGCCTTAATTGCTTTTCACATTTTTCTGAATAGTTGACCTGGTGAGCACTGCTCACTGCTAAGGTGCTGAGAAATGTAGAGCCCAGGCCTAATGCTAAAATCAACAAAGGCTGATTTTATAGAGGTTAGGCAGGTGTCCATGAGGGAGCAGAAGACTGGACCATCTTGTTCAGGCCTTCACCATTAGGATGCTGACAAATTCACAGTTAAGGCTTTTGATGAGTAAACTGGCTCCTTGTAATTGCATGCAATTATTATGACTTTTCCTCTTAGTTTTGATCTGGCTGCTACTCACTATCTTTCTCAATTTTATACCGATGTTGTGGTTTTCTTACATTTTGTACTGGGCATATTTTAAATCTTTTTTTTTTTTTTCTGTGTAGGCTGCGGAGAGCTATTTTGATTGTGGGGGCAAAAAAATAGGATAAATAAGCAAGCAAGCCAGCCGATTTCTGGATAGTTTTATTGTACTGATATCTTATGAGCCTTTGTTAAGCTGGATGCCACTCATAGTAGAAAGGCAGCACATATTTCAGATAAAAAATATAGAAAATGTCTGTTAATGCTTTTGGACAAAATGTGTGTTTGCTGATCAATATCATTTGTGATGTGCAAAGATCAACCCTGTGTTAGGATCCAATGATAACATTAGATCATGTAATAGAATTATTTTTTTTCAAATCTCCATACACAGAGATCTTAGAGCCAAAGTATTTCTGGATATTTTATTAAATGTATGAGAAACTATTTTAAAAATCCTAAAATAATTTCCACAAGAGTACTTTATTAATGTAGTAAATTGTACTCACATGGGGACTCAAGATATCCTCCAACAAAATAGAAAACATTTTTTACTAGAAGATAACTTTAAATTTTTTATGACTGTGCAGTGAGATCAATATCAGGTTTATCTCTTTTGATTTTACATGTTGGAACACTACAAGGCCAGAGATAAACTGCTTTTCTGAAATTGCCTCCATGTTGGCAGCCTGTTTTATACGCTTCTGTAATTTTATTACACCCATTTATATATATCCAATATGATTCCAAAGAAAGAGTCAGTCAAATGAACTATTTAAGTAGCAACCATTTAAAGTATAAACATATTGATCAGATTGAAATTGCCAGTTAGCATGTACTTCAGGAAAAAAAAAACACTCAACAGGTTAAACAATTTTTTTTAATACTAGGACTAGTCAGCGTTTTTTCCCATTGATGTGCACTTGTGCAGAATAGGCTATAAAATATTTTGACATGATACTATGAGGAATGAGAACCAGTTTTTCTTCAAAAAGGTATGTATGTATGTATGTATGTATGCACTGTATGTATGTATTAAATTTATATGCTGCCCATCTCCCCCAGAGGGTGACTACGGGCGGATCACAATTAAAATTGTATTCTAGTCCATTTGCAGATGGGCTTAAACAGCCCTGGATTAACCATTAAGCAAAATAAGCACATGCTTAGGGCATCAAAGGAAGGGGGCCACTACAGAGGGTGCTTTTCCCCCCAGCTGTCATGCCTTAACTCTTTCACTGCCACATCCAACATTAATCGTTTTTTTGTAATTGTCCTTATCTGCCATGTTCAACTTTAATCTGCACTGTTTAAAATAACAACCACCACCAAAAATACTATTTTGTGTGTGTGGGGGGGGGGTATGGTGAGTGACTGAAGTTTAAGTTTGCTTTGAAGGTGTCATTAGATCTCATATTTGTTTCCATCTCATGGTGTGAGAGTTTTGCTTCCATCAAGGGGCACCATTATTGGGTTGTGCTTAGGGCACCAGTTGGCCTT
This sequence comes from Python bivittatus, assembly GCF_059951505.1. NCBI lineage: Eukaryota > Metazoa > Chordata > Lepidosauria > Squamata > Pythonidae > Python > Python bivittatus. Next base: position 55,348,437 of record NW_028277112.1, on the reverse strand, counting down.
AATCCAGCCATGATGGGCTTGTGTCTCATTAAATAGTTGGATGGGGAATCTCTTTAAAAGCCAAGTTGTACAACCAGCATCCTCACCAAATTTCCACTTTGGAAAGCAGGCCAGGAGTTACGGAATCTGATTTTAGGTTCTCAGCAATATTCTGAAGCTCTTCTCATCAATGGATGGTTGATGGCTTCAGTGGCCAAGATGATATTGCAAAATGGCTTAGTTGCATGTATACATGAGCGGAATCAGGATTTGGGCTGTTGGTGGAATTTTATTTTATTTTAAAGCTAGGCTTTATTTATTTATACTTATAGTATACTTTTTGTATCTTTCCCGCCTCAGCAAGGAGGGAAATCAAATGGTGGTGGCACAGTTGCAGGAGCTTCATTGACACCAACAAAGATTGAGGAGTTACATGCAGCTCTGAAACCCTAGATTGCTGACCCCTATCATTTGGTAATGTGTACAATTTCAATTCAAACTTCCACCAACACATTGGTTTCCTTCTACTCCTTCCACTGAATTGGGCTCTGAATATCCACCTTAAAGTCCACTAGTAAAGTTGAATGCACCAAGGACAAAAACATCCCCAAATCAGGAAATTGGCATGTCTTTTTGGCATGTGTCAGAAGTGGGTTGTTCCAGCACTAGATACCATAATGGCATGATCCCTTCAGGTCAGTCATGACCATCAGTGACTGTCTCAACAACCAGAAGGATAATTATGACATTCTTTTCCATTTGTTGCTACTTATTTACTAAGCAATTTATTACAACGTTCTCATTCAAAATCTCTACTAAAATTAAGAACATCATTACCTAATTAGAGGGATTTAAACTATTTCTTCCATGTATTTCATCTATTTTTTCTATGTATTTCAACTAATTTTTATACATATGTGTTTCTCCCTCTCTCTCTCTCTGCATATAATTATTTAATTATAATCATATTTATTTATATTTCAAATTTGTCAATGCCCATCTCACTGCAGAGCGACTCTGGATGGTCTGTTTAATGGTTTATACTATTTAATGAATCCTGGTCAGAAAGAGAAACCATGCTTGAAGCATGAAGCAATACACACCGATTTTAAATTAATATTTAAAATAATTTCTAAATAATCATAACAATTATAATAGCATTTCCCTCATCCTGGAAATGTTTTTCCTCTCTCAACAGCCATTTCAGCTGCTGAAATGGTGCTGTTTCACCGTGGAAAGAGTTTGGTGCCATTAAGCATTTCCTTGTCATTCCATAAAGTTTTGCACTAAATTTGGCTCAGATTTTTTCATGTTCAGTGAGGTATTGCACCAGTAGCTCTCCACTGAGAGTGGGAGGCTCTTAATGAAAAGTTAGCAAGAGAATCTATTTTTTTTCTATTAAGGAATTCAGCTCTGAGTATCAGCTCCGAATAAAATGTTTGTTTAAACAATTTCTGAGCCGCCCCATCTCATTCTTATGGCTCTGGGCAGCTGACAATTCATTAAAAACTAACACAGAAAGCCAAACAATAAACGTTAAAAAGAACTATAACAGCAACAACACATTAAAACACCATGCAATTTACAGAGCTCCCTAAAACAACATCTTTCACTCAACTGCATAGATTGGGCTCACTTAACCTCCTGGCCCCAGCTCCTGAGGGAAGAGCCAGGTTTTTAAGGCCTTTCTAAAGGCTAATAAGGTCAGGGCCATTGGAATCTTGGGGGGGGGGGCGCAACTCGGTTTCACGGGAGGCACCTGGAACACGCAATATTAAATTTGCTTCATTCGTTCGTTTCTTTCTTCTCTTTCAATCTGTCTGCTTGTTTCAGCCCTATTCAGCAAGTTAAGCTGGCTAACAATCAAATTGTGGTTGCAGCAGGGAAGATAGACGCCAACCTGAGTCTGACCTATCATCTCCCAAAGCATTGTCATAACCTCTGTACCCCATCTTGAACAAGATGGATCTGCCTTCTCTGTCCTTGTCAGACCAAGGCTGTAGAGTTAGTCCCATTCCCTGGAGGCTTGGCAGAAAGCACGACAAAGTGTCCAATCCTTATGCTGCTTAGCATATGAACATTTGCTTTAAAAAAACATTGCCACTATGTAAGTTATATATCAGTATGTGTAGATACTGGTTCGGAAAAAGCGATGCTGTTTTTTTCCATAGGCAAACAGAATTTCTGTTCCTGCATCCTCATTTGATGAATTCCAAGTTGTTGACTAAGAATAGATATCGATGGTGAAGGGAATTTTTAGTAGGATTAAAATCTATATAGCGATTTCTTTTAAGTGCTTTAAGTACTTCGCATACATCAGCCGCCAGACAGCAACCTCATTAGGTATGCCTGGAAGTTAGGCTAAACTTATTATCTTCTCATTTAAATATATGAACCAAATTATTTTGCACTTCTTAAACTAATTCATAAACTGTAATGCAAGAAATCTTACAGCTTTTGCATTTCTCTGCATTTTGTAATGCAATTGTCTGCTGTCTTTTTTTAATTTATTTAATGCATACTTTGTGGAAAAGTGACATACCTAAAGTTGTATATAAAAGTGAGTTACAAATAGTGTACAGATGTCCATGTATGTGAAAAGGCATGTGAAATCTGGTGTAGGCTTTTTAAAATGTGTAAAAATATGAATACTAGAGATAGCAAAACAGAAGGTTCATGCTGTAAATATTAGCTACAAGCAGATGTCATGGTTTGCTTAAGACCATCCTGTAAGTTCATGGGAAGAGTTTGAAGTAGGAATGACCCTGTGGCCTTTGTATCAGGCCATTATTCTTGTCTATATCAATTCTGTCCTTATGTAAGGCTTTGCTTGCCTTCCGCTTTAAATGTTAAAATTCCTAAAAATAATTGCCATGTGCCAGAAGAAAGATGCATGTTGTTTTTGCTTGCAGAAAAAAAAATTGGAATTTCAGCCACATAATATAAATGTTAGGAACTTCCAATGAGATGTGTTATCAAAATGCGTTACAAATGTTCTGCCTTAGGAAAAAATTGGCATTAACTTTTTAAATGAAGAGCCACATTCCATCAGCCACAGAAACCATGTATATTGCATGTTCTAGGCACAGCCAGCACATATGATATCCTTGCCAAAACTTTTATGTGCCCTTGTTTGTCACTACACATAGCATTTGAGTTGGTGATGCATTTTTGTATAAAGGGGTGGTTTGGAAAATATTTCAAATTCCCCAGCTTCATTTAAATGCTTATGTTTTTCCTATACTAGTTCATGAGCTGTAGATTATCTTATTGGCTCAGTTTTGACACAGCCTTTGACCACCTCCTCTTCCTGGCTATGTGATCCTGGCCATAGACAAAGATTCAGCAAAGTGCAGGCCCTGCTCAGTTAATTCAGGGAGATGCAGGAAGCATTGCTTTTATTCTGACTGGCGAATTCTTCTTTATTTTTCCCAAACTTTCAAAAGATAAATCTTACAGAGGACAAAAATGTTGAGGACGAAAACCCACAAGTAGAAGCTCACCTAAGATTCCTCTGTGACCAAACTTTAACTGAGGAATTCCTATTAAACTCCTAGAATCTTGAATATAATTTGAAAGCCAGACATCTAGTAAACATTGTCTCAAAATGTATTTTGAACCTCACATCCCAGCTTCTGATTTGGCCTTCCACAGGTCAGTACTAAGGTGGAAAAATAGGAGTTTGCAAGTGCAATCCTGTTCAATTTTTACTACTAAGATTGCAGAAATAAAGGTTAGAAAGCCCTGCTTTGCAAATCTAGCTATGTAGTAAAAGGAGATGCTGGGTGCTGTGTCTGTTTGATTGTTTGCTGGCTTTTTTTCTATTAAAAGAGCAAGCCCTTTTAGGCCAGGACTTTTATGGCTCTAATTAAAACAAAATCTCCACTTCTCTTTCCTAAACTAGAAAATACGAAACTGCTATTGATGTGGTGGCTCAAATTATCTTAGAAGGCAGGGATAAATACTCTCTCATCTCTGATAACTACCTGTGCCTTGCTATGCCCATTCGAATGAATAACAGGTCAAGGAGGCAGAGCATCTTTAATGTCCCCAGACACCCTGCATACATGTGTACCTGAGGTGTCCACAGAATCAAAGGCTTTCATCACAATGAGGAAAAGAACATGACACTATTATGACACAAGCTCCGCCCATTTTGTTCAGCATGCGACATCACAAAGCATGTTCAAAAGGAGAGGAGTTTTCATTGAGAAACTCCAATTCCGCCTTTGTTGTTCCTCCCTACACCTCCCCCTGGGGAGGCTTCAGATTTCTATGCACAGCAAACCTGCTTTTGTTCCTACAAATGCCTGATTTAAAGAGACGTTATGATGCCTATCATTAAAATTGTTTTGAAGTATGCATTTTATGCATACTGTAGTTCAAACCCTGCCCTACATTACAGCTGCTCCTTATAGGATTAATCTTTTTGCATTTTGGTTGCCATACGAGGCCAAATTGTCTGTCTGTCTGTCTATCTGTCTGTCTGTCTGTCTGTCTGTCTGTCACCAAGGAAAAGTATTTTATTTAGAGAATTTGCTACCTACTCCGTTAAATGTAGAATGTGGGTTTTTTAAAGATTGATACTATATCATTCTCTTTGGATAGAGTTCAATACACATTTATCAAGGAGTAAGACCCTTTGCATTTAATAAGATGTACTTCTATGTAGACATGCAAAGAATTGCATTGTTTGTTATATACTTATAAGTACTTATGGCTGAGACAAGGCCTTTCTAATGTCATAGTTTATCCACATTACCCATTTCCTCCGACCCCCAAAGGCCAGTTTTGTCTACAGAAAAGGATAATGTCCTCTATTAATCCCCCACTCAACATCAAAGTGACCTCAGGGCATGTTTTTCTACTCCACTTTTTCATGTTAGGGTACCTTGAATCTCCTGTCCACTTTGGACGGGGCATTTCAGTTTGACGAAGCAGTGTACCACTGGACTTAAGAAACAAACAAACGAGCAGATAAGATCAGTAAGAAACTCAGGGAAGGATTTTTTTTTAAATCTGCAAGATTTCAAGCCAGCCTTTTATTTACAAGGTAAGGATTATAACCATTGTGCTATTACACCATTCGTGATAAACATAGCTCTAAAAAACATTAGAAAGCAGTAGGAGCAGTAAGGTGCTGTTGTGTTTGCATGTATCTGCCTCTGTGTTCATTTTGATGCTTTAACTTTGCACATAGAAGTCTGTCTAACTTTGTGTATATATGTGTGTGTATGCAAATGTGTTTGTGTGTCTCTATTTTTACACTTGTACACACACACACACATATACACACACACATATACATATATACACACACATACATACATACACACATACTTAAGTATGTCCAGGAGGACCTGCCCACAGGAAGAAAAGTGATTAACTATTGGTTTCTGGAGCAGAGAGGTAGGAGGGCACAGCAGGAGGGGCAATGTCCAATGGAGGGTGTGGTCACCTGCTATCTGGACTGAGCAAAAGTCAAATACTGTTGCACTCAGTCCAGACAGGATTTTCTTAAGCTGTTCTAGAGTCAGCATTAGCACAGGACAGGAGCAGCTTAAACAGTAAGTATGGATATACCCTTGGAGTCAAAAGCTCCTCTACAACTTTGCCCAACTCTTCCCCAATTGAGCCTTTGATTTGCTTGCCTTGCAGCTTGTCACAAATTTAGACAGCTACAAAAGGAGCCACATGACACGATGGTGGAACAGAGAGTTACACAGTCAATTATGCAGTTCATTCTCTCTGTCTCAAACTCTGCTGGATTGCAGGAAGCACAACAGAAGGAAGAGAAAAATAAAGTCTTCTCAATTGTATAAAAAAACTCAGGGATGTGTTTTGTTCACCTGCACCCAGCATAATAGGTAAATTTAATCTAGTGTGAAAGCTACTGCACTAAGGTGTTGATACAAGGGTGTATCACCAACTGCACAGCCTGTGTCTACTTGTAACTAAAACACCATAATAGAATATTGATTCTTGGAATGAATCTAATTGTGTTTACATGTACAGATCACAACTTTTCAGTAACACATATTTTTTAGATGTTATGCATCTTAGTATGGAAAGGAAGCACTGTGTATTTTGTGTGTCTGTGCCTATTCACATGCTAGTGCTACAAAAGATGTAAACCTGCCCCATTTGAATAAGTATTTTATTTTCGGGTGCTCTTTTTTATAGCCAACTCCCTCAAAGTCAGACTGAGAACAGAGTTTGGAAAGGAGCAGTGCCTGGACACCAGGGCACCTTTTGAACGACCAAAGAGAAGGAACAAGAGGGCATTCCTTCCATATCATCTGGCTACTGCAGGACAAGCTGTAGGGCACACTTAACTTCTGTCCTTCAGCAACAGGGAACAGTCTGGACTCAGGAATTTTGCTGTGGCAGTGAGATGTCTTCTGCCACTGTTTCCAGCACTGGCTGCCTGAGGCAGCAATTCCCACCTGCCTATTGGCAAAGCCAGCCTCTGATTAGAACCTACTTAGTGACTTTTTTTTAAAAAAGGGAATATTAAATTGTGAGACTGTTATGGACATTCAAAGTATTTTTTTCAGCGATATTTCAAGGGCTTGCTTGTCCCTGACAGCAGAAATGGCAACAACATTCCTGCCGCCGCCATCATCATCATCATCATCATCATCATCATCTTATTCCACGGAGGCAGCAATGAATCATAAAAATCCTCAGACTTTATTAAACAGGCAGGCTTTATTTAACAGTAGCAGATTAATTTGGGTCCATTTCTCATAGTCCCGTTGATTTGATGTACAGAGAATGTTGAATAGAGGACATAGAATAACTTGATTGTAGAGTAGTAAAGTCTCCTTCAATTGTCGTCCTGCATATTCATGAAGTTTTCTTGGCATGATGTGGAAATGGCTTGCCATTGCCTTCTTTTTTTTAAAAAAAAATACAAACTTCCTAGACTAGCCTACAGCCCTGAACTTCTCAGATGGTTCCTCCTGCAAGTCCTAACCAGGGCCAACATTACCTAGCAATCTCCATTAGTTAAGATCTGCTAGGCACTGCTAGACACTAATTATAGACAAAGGAGTATTTTCCTAAACCATGTTCTTGAAGGCATCTTTTATATCCATCACCTGACTTTGGGCAGTTTGTAAGTTCTGTCCTCCACTTGTCCGTCAGGCAGACAATTTAAAAATGAAAATAAACTGCCAGAACGTATTTCTGTCCAAGCGTTTCTAATTCTAATGTTATGGATTTAAAGGTGACCACACATCCACAGCACTACAGATTGTGCTACCTTATTATTTTTGCATACCGCTACTTTTAAAAAGGCCTATATTTAGCTTTGCTGCAGAGGAAGAGTCCTTGGAAACTCCCCAAACCAGATGTCAGCCCAGCAGGTCTCCAAGGGAACAATTACAGGAATCACAAAGAGAGCTTTTCTAATAGGGGGATATATGAAAGATTATTTCTTTCCCATGAACTGGCAGGCTGCGTTTTGCTAGCTGTAACAAGGCTGTGTGAACTTACAACTCCAAAAATAACAAACACTCCTAATTTGATCTCAGTCTTTTCCACTATTTTGTGTGCACGTCAGAGGATTGTTTGCATTTTCTTTTGCATCAGCTTCCTTCTCGTCATTTCAGTACTAAATGTCAGGTGCAAATAAATCTATCTGAGAGCAACTTCAGGAAGAAATGGGAAATGCCACATGGCATGGTATTGCCTATGTGGAAAGCATACTGACTTCAAATTATGTCCTGGCTGTTAACAGCTTTATGTTGCAGGATTCAATTTTTTAGCTGGCTTTCCCAGGATAAAAATGGCATTTCCAATCAAAGTGATGCACTGTTATGTGTAATTGACGCTAATGCGATAAAATGGTGATGGGAACAGCAGGAATTGCAGCACATCACTTTGAACGGATGGGAGGCAAAGAACATCTGCTGCAAAATTGCAGTAAGAGCATCTCCTAAACAAATGCCAGCAAAAATAAGGAATGTCTCTTTATTTAAAGGATTCAAAAGTGCTCTCCAGCAGCTGACATCTGACATTTTTTTCACACAGATTGCGCAGCTCAGCAGGTAAGACTCCCCAAAGAATATAAAACGGAGCAGAAGCCTGAGTGTTCAACAATTCTACCTTTCATGGATTTTGGAAGGCATTTAGCACAGACCTGGCGTTCAGTCTTATTAATTCCAGCTCCTCACACCACATTTGTAGCTGTGTGGAAGACACTGAACCTGTAACATAAGCAGGCAAGCCACAAAAGGAGAAACCTCTACTGTGGCTCATTCCCACATGGTGTGTCCTGCAAGCAGTATATCTGGAGAGGAATTAGGGGTCTTCCTTAACATGTTGTGAAATACAGTGCATTCAGAAAGTATTCAGACCCCCTTCACTTTTTTCAATTTTGTTACGTTGCAGCCTGTACAATTGTTCAAATTCATTTTTTTCCTCATTAATCTACACTCAGTGCCCCATAATGACAAAGTGAAAACAGAATTTTAGAAATGTCTGTACATTTATTAAAAAGGAAAAACTGAAATATCACATTGGCATAAGCATTCAGACCCTTTGCAACAACACTTGAAATTTAGCTCAGGTGCCTCCCGTTTCTCTTGATTGCTGCTGAGCTGTTTCTACACCTTGACTGGAGTCCACCTATGGTAAATTAAATTGATTGGACATGATTTGGAAAGGCACCCCCCTCTCTGGAGAAGGCCTCACAGCTGACAATGCATATTGTAACAGAGCAAAAGCCATGAGGTCAAAGGAACTGCCTGCAGAGCTCAGAGACAGGATTATTGCAAGGCACAGATCTGGGGAAGGCTACAGAAACATTTATGCTGCACTGAAGGTTCCCAAGAGCACAGTGGCCTCCATAATGCTCAAATGGAAGAAGTTTGGCACAACCAGGACTCTTCCAAGAGCTGGTCGCCCTGCCAAACTGAGCAATCGGGGGAGAAAAGCCTTAGTAAGAGAGGTGACCAAGAACCCGATGGTCACTCTGACTGAGCTCCGGAGATCCTGTGTGGAGATGGGATAAGGTTCCGGAAGGACAACCATCACTGCAGCCCTCCACCGATCTGGGCTGTATGGCAAAGTGGCTAGATGGAAGCCTCTCCTCAGTGCAAAACACAAGAAAGCCCGCCTGGAGTTTGTAAAAAAGCACCTGAAGGACTCTCAGACTGTGAGGAACAAGATTCTCTGGTCTGATGAAACCAAGATTGAACTGTTTGGCCTCAATTCTAAATGTTATGTCTGGAGGAAACCAGGCGCCGCTCATCACCTGCCCAATACCATCCCAAGAGTGAAGTATGGTGGTGGCAGCATCATGCTGTGGGGGTGTTTTTCAGCAGCAGGGGCTGGGAGACTGGTCAGGGTTCATTTAGTTAGAAAGCACTTGGATGATTTTATATGGGCTTGAAAGTAAGTAGAACAGCGTCTTGTTCATATTTGGATGGGACACACCAGGAAAATCAAAAAGCAAGCCAGAAGGAGATATTGGTAGGTCTCAATTAGTGTGGTTAATGAATCCCACAAAATGGTCGCATTATTCAGATTCGTACCGTTCAAAGTGATATTTCTATGGAAAATACGGTAACTTATCCAGCTAAACAGAAATACGCAATGAAAAATTTTAAACTAAATTTTTATATGTATATTAATGAAATATTACAGTAAAGGATAAAAAATATACTCATAATTTAAATTTATGGTTAACAAAGTCACAGAATAGTTATAGAAAACAAAATAAAAACAAAAAAATTCCACTGTAGATTCAGACATTCCAACATCTCGTCCTATTTTAGCATTGCTATAACCATGTTCATGTTCTTCAATTATATCACATTTTTGCTCTAATGTAATAAGCCACTTCTTATTGTACTGTTTTCCTCTGACGGAATCTTCCTTTTCTCCATTTTGCACGCACAAAGATTAGCAGCATTTCAACCCCAGCTGCAACTAGCCTCGCATTAACTGAATTTTGGGTTGCATTAAATACTACCTGATATCAATTTACAACTTGCACTAAACTGAATATCACATTATTCAAACTCACACTAATTGTGACCTACTTGTAATGGCAAACCATTTCCGTACTATTGCCACAAAAATACATGATTGTGTCCTTATAGTTACTCATAGCATCTGTACTTAGCAGCACGCCACCTCATAAGAGATTTCCACTACTCCTGCAAAATTGTACACAATATGATGTCAGTTTGTTACTCAGTTTTTTTTAGTTCATAGTGTTATGTTTTGTTGTATATATTTCCCATTGATGTGGATAATGTATTTGTCTTCCACTTGGGCCCACACCTTTTTACCTTCTTGATCCTTGTTTCTGCCAAAGTTGTTTGAGTGGACTCATTCTACCAAGGCACTTACACTATGCACCTGAACAGCTTTCCTTAGGGATAAAAAGGATAGGTGCTAATTTTAACGAGAACTAAACTTTTGAAGCCGAGATTTATGGTTTAGCATTTTATAGAAGAAGTCAAGAGGTGGATAGAAAACACCCCCAATGAGTAGAAGATGGGGAAAATCTCTGATTGGTGGCTGAAGCTTTTTTTACATTAAAGCAGCATCAGTAGGTTCTTCAGCTGTAATAGAGAAATGTAATATAAAGCACTGAAGAATTTAGCTGCATAATGTTTTTAATTAAAACTTATGAGACAGGAGCATTTGTCTTCTTTTGTCTCAGCTACGTTTTGGTAAGTCCTTCATGCAAAGTCCAATTTAATTGCATTCTTTTGATGTCTTCTGGCTCACATATGCAACATGTGCTAAATTAGGGACAGCCCACTCATGGGGCAGACAATTGGGACCAGAAACCTGACTGTCTATCCCCTGCTGGTTCATCATCCAGGAAATTTACACATCCTTGTGCCTCACAGTGAGAAATCCTCAGGTGTGCAACTGGTGCAGGCAGATGATTTGCTTAGCTGGACCCATCCAAATGATTTGGTTTGATAGTCTGGGGTGGTATATACTCCAGAGAAGATCATTGTCTATTTCCTTGCTTCAGCAGTAGGGAAGTGGCTGGCAGATCCTTTCAGAAGGCAAGTGAGAGCAGAACACTGACCATCCCCTTGAGGACCTCATAAACTGTATGGAGAAGCTGTACTATGCAGCACTGGAGTCTCTGTAGCCACATAATTCATGATGAGGACCCTTCAGGTCTATAAGTAAAAGGGGAAATCCTATCTGGACCCTGATTGGGATCTTCCAAGTTCCCCCTGCAGCCTCAGTTGCACATGAAGGAATTCCTTATGGGATGAGGTTTCAAAAAGTTTACTCCATGGTAGAATGTAACCTGAAAAGGGATGACTTCAGCATACAACCATTTTTTCCTCTTCTATCCTTTTGGATGATCAGTGCTGTATATATGCCAATTTGGCACAAGAATTAGTAAACTAATTTCTCAAACTCCCATTTTTCAACTACACTTATCCAGCAGCTGCATCTCAGTTGCACAAATCTGGATTACCACTGGACAGCAACCAAGAGAGACAAAAGGCTAACTCTTTGCTGCCAACCAGTGGTTGATAGGTTGGTAGGTTAATAATAATCTTGGAAAATGGTTTTGAAAAAAATACGTGGATGTATCTGAGAGTACCCCATAGCTAAACACTTCCCTCACACACCCCAAACTCCCTTTACTGAACTCTGGCTCCAAGAACACTCTTGCAGTGATGGCATCTGAGGTGCCCAAATCCAGACACTTCCTACTCTGCAGTGAGGTGAGCTCTTTGCTACCATCTAGAGGTCATTAGGTTGATAAGTCAACAGGGAAACATACACACACACGCATGCACATGATTGGATGGAACACCTGGATTTTATAAACACCAGTCTGGCACACTTTTGGTACAATTGTTGGTGGCTGTTCCCACCGTTGGTGATGTTCAAATTTCAGCCAGGAAAGCCCACCAGTCATTCTCCTTACAGTCTCACGAAGAACAAGTAGGGACAGCAACACAGCATGGCCTCCTTTCAGACATGTGTTAAAGGGCATGCTGTGGCAGCATGATTATGTTGGCATCCCAGCTCTGCAATGACAGGAAGCCCAGCAAAGTGGCTGCAAGGATAAGCCCTCAGTATAAATCTCCAATTCCCCAACCATAAAGTTCAAAATAGGGAAGGAACACAAATATTATTTGCTCCAAACTTAATTGAAATTAAGCTTTAAAGAAATTCAGACCTCTCAGTGAAAGAATTTCCAGGGAAGCTAATACTGTTTTGCTAACATTTGCAAAAAGGGTTTTCAGTTTTTCTTATCTTGCTGTCAAATTTTATCTATATTGAAATTTGGAGTCATTTCCAGATGAGACCAAACATCTGAGGATCTTGGAGGTAAGTAAAGTTTGAATATGAGAAGCAATATTTTTGTAGGAGATGAGTGCTTGTGCATACTAATTTCAATCATGGGCTTTGCTTAACTGTACATGGCTCTCACTGCATAAGGCCAGCCCCTTTATGGAGCGCCTACCATAAAGCCACAAATCTGGAATAAATAAAGAAATGAACGCATTCAATAGTTTTTCTCTCTTCTGATAAGCAGCGTAGATAGGAGAGAGATTAAAGCTCAGTTATAATTGGTGCACACTGAACTGTATAAAATATTGATTTCCTGGCAATTACTAACAACTTTATTAAGAGCTATGTGAAGAAAATATGAGAATTAGGCATAAAACTAATGATATTCAAGCACAACAATTATACTGATATGATAGAGAAACATGAGAATAAGCTTTTCTTCTATTACCTGATCAGGTGATTGTATCTAAACAAGGTAAGTTTTGTACGGCAAACCTAGCTACATATAAGCATAGTTAAATGGATGTTTATTTTGAAGACTTTACAGCAGTTAAGAAACATGTTCTAGAACAGTAATCTGCACAGCTAATTCCACTTAAGCAACAGCCTCCAATGCTTTATGAAAATTGCTTCTGAAACCGCAGTAATATGATATGGGGGTTGCTGTCAACAAAAAAAAAAAATCAGCCAACATCCACACTGGGCATACAACAGTGCTTAGGTATTCAACTGCCCAGCACTCCACTGCACCATAACTCTTCTCAAAGAACTGAGAACCCAATGGCGATTAAATCGGGAGTTGGATATAGGAGAACTTGGTCCCAGATTCTTCTTGAAGGAAAGAAGAGAGAATATGAGAAGATCTGATCGATGGCAGGCTATTCTCACTGTGGTCTATCAGCCAGTACGTATGACATGAATATGGTAGCTGTACATTCTTGTATGTTTCTCCCAGAGTCCTTGACCTTCCAGAGATGAATGAGATCATTCTGTAGTGGCTTAAACTCAGTCAGAAACATCAGAAAGGGGCAGGTGCAGTCTAACTTCTTATCACATGAATCAAATGATCAAAAGATTCGTGAATGATTTTTTAGCCATGTCCTTCGGAGGAGGGGATTCTTTGCCTTCAGATTGCATCTAAATAAAATTAGGTTCTTGCTTTGTAAAGATCAGGTTAGAATTAATGGTGGTGAGCTGAAAAAGACCTGGAAATGTCCATTTGTAGTTGACTGGGTGGCTAAATTTCTAAATATGTCAGATGTTATTCCGACAGAAGAAGCAACTATATTTACAAATGTCCTCTAATTCTAAGATCAGAAAGGCTATAGGCCATTATGAAATCCTCTTAAAAACTCTTTTAAAGTCATCCTAAATTAAAGGAGTCTAAATCCCAAACCCCCGCACTTTCTTCTTTGAAACTGGGCATATCTACTGTAGTTCCCAGGAGAGAGGGAGACATGTATTGCTTCCTAATGCTAAACAGGAGGAAGCTTTGGTTTTTCCATATAAAATCTGGATTCCAGCTTTCAGCTGAAAATTGTTTTCAGCCATTTCCCAAATTCCAAATTTCTGAATCAGGTCTCCTCGCGATTCCTGTTATCATTGTAGAGCTGCATCATAATCTATAATTTTGTTCTTGAAAGCCAAGCAAGTAGGTGTTCATCATGGCACTTTGTGATAGTGAATTCCATAATTTAATAATGTGTTTTATGAAGAAATGTGATGAGAGCTCATTTGGTGTAGTGGTTAAGGCACCAAGCTAGAAATGGGGAGACTGTGAGTTCTAGTCCCACCTTAAAAACAAAGCCCAGGAAGTAGGCAACAGCAAACCACTTCCAAAATCTTGCCAAGAAAACTGCAGGGACTTCATCTCCCAGAGCTTCTTGGAAAACCAAAGTGCACCTTGGGATTGGTACACAGAGAGAAGCCACATAGAAGCAATCCAGTCCAGGGTCTTGGTCACCCACCTATTCCAGGCTTTGATTAAATTGTGGATGAGGCTGGCACCACCAAGAATCCAGTTACCTCATCCTGAGGGTGAGTACTGAGGAGAAGGCATCAGGATCTCTCTCAAACAGGGTTCCAAACATCCCCAAGTATGCCATATATACCTCTGCTCATCATGTTACCAACACCCTCTGTCCTCACATCTTCCCCAGTCCACCTTCAGTTTCTCTGTCCCAGGGCCATACCCATACATACCTATTTATAAATTATATACATGCACTACTGTATCTGGAGGTTGAGTCATGGTAACTGGACTTCTTTTCTTTTAGAGAAGAAGTCCAGTTGCCATGACTCAGCCTCCAGATAATTCCACCTCGATGACTAAGAATCTTCATCAACATATGCCCTACTGTACTAATTCATTTGGTACATTACATATTACACACCCCAGATACATGACATTTTGTATATTCGGTATGCTAAGCATTAGCGTAGTTTAATTTCATTCTTATTTTTTAGACAAAAATTAAAAATAAAACAACCATGCTTTGTTCCTGAACACCAATAGATTGTCCTGTGCACCCTGCTACTGCTCTAGATTACCAGCCTGATTACTGTTGTAGATTACTTTCTAGTTTCTCATTGTGCTAGACACTTTTTTCAGCCTGAAGGCCACACTTGGACTCTGACTGATGTCAAGTAGAAAAAGCAGGAGGCCCAAAGCAGAGACAAGAGTGGGGCCAGAGCAGACTTAATTTACATTTCATTTCAATTCAATACCATTAATGTGATCCAGACCCTTGGATTCTACAATTTCTCCCTTCTGTAACTTGAAAACTACAACTTGCTGGTAGTTGGGGGGGGGAGAGGAGGGTCTAGGAGGGAGTAGTATCAAAAGATTGGGGGGGGAGATGGCAGACTGTGTCCCTCTGCTGAAATGTGAAAAAGAGATGGAACTCAGGAGTGAGTTTCTGTTTTGTGATCTCCCTTCTTCATGCCTTAGCTGGGTCATATTTGTCTTCATTTTTCAGTGCCAGATTTCTTTTCTTTTCTTTTTTTCTTTGTCTCAAAATTCAAAAGACCTGGCCACTTAATTGATTGCCTTGCAATTTTGCAGTTTAAAATTTAATCACACACGTGCCTGCCTGAATCATTTTTTGGCTATGTGACATCCATTGCAGTAAATCAGGCTACTCACCTTCATAAAGTTCTTTGCTAATCTCTGTGAAGGCAGAGGAGTATTTTGAGGCTGTCTTTTACCTTCATTTTCTATTTGCATTTTGATTTGCAGCAGGCAAGCTTTTTCTGTTCCTCTACGCAACTTCAAGCTGCCAAGCCACAGTCCCAGAGAATCAAGGCAATAAAATGGAAAGAATCAATCTTTGCTGTGGCACTGGAATACATAAGAATACCATGAGGCCTATTCTTGTGATCTTTGCTACTTGGTGAAAGTGACCGTGAATATATGTGCTTGTTAGTGATGGATAAATTACGTCAGAACATTCCTGATAGGAACAGCTAAGGTACAGAATAGCTGATGAGTATCTCTGAAGAATTCAGATATCTTGTTTAGTCACCTTGTGAGCAGGTCCCTTCTAAGTTTCTCAGGGTATTTCTAAGGAAGTCATGAATATGGACATTTTTTCATTTGCCGTTTCCTAGAACTAGCCTTGCAAAGACCAACACCTTCTCCCTCTGTTTCTGTTGTCAGCATTATTACTTAACTTCCATCATTCTTTATGATTGGGTGGGGAGAAAGTTGGTTCAGCTGGAATTTTTCTTGACACATGTCCAATGTGGGAGAATTTTTGATGAAGCAGCTAAATCCCAGATGGGCAACGTTGCTTGGAAGAGTTAAGGATCACAGTGGATAAAGCAGTAATGTAAATGGGTGCGGCTTTATTAAACATATGAGAAAGATCAGAATTTTCTATATTTGTCTCTGTGTGTGTGTTTTTAAAGGGGGATATTCTTTTTTTTTTTTAAACTATATTAGAGTTTGCACTTTACTGTTCATGTATTTCCTGGTGGGAAACTGTATTTATGCCTTTTATTATATGGAAAATAGGTCAGTGTGTGTAATGGCTGTGTGTCTTGTTATGTATATGAAGGCAGGCCTTTTGGCATTTTGGGACGTGTGTACATGAGAAAGAGAGAGAGATCAGAGGTCATCCCCCCTACTTGTTGCTTTGTTTTATGGGAACCCCACCATGTCCAGGCAAAGGTAGCCATGAGGGACTACAGTTATAGGGCAAGAATCTTAATCTACCTTAATTCATAAGACATCACAAGAAAAGAGTGTGGGATTGCTGTGATGCAGGTGTGGCCCTTTACAGGCGTTTTGTGAAGTTAGATAGTCCAAGAGAAAGTCTGGATGTTATAGACGCTTCTTGCCTTGGTCTGTATAATCATCTCTGCGTTTTCATTGATGTTGCATTTTTGTTATGCCTCGAAATGTATCTTTGGGTAGATTTTATCCAGAAAGGCAGCCAATACATATTTGAAATACAGATAGCAAAATCATGTGTGAGGAAATGGCATAGATACAGCTTTTGCAAGCTGCTATTTTTGACTCCACAAGCCGTATTACCTTCCAAGTAAAGATATCATAGTGACAAAGATTGTTGCCAGGCTGACAAAATGCCAGGCTGACAAAGATTGTTATGAAGCTGCAACATCAATTCAAAGTCATCACATGCCCACCAAAGGAGAGGATGAGCCCATTTGTTCAAATGGAAGTATTTCATACTTAGTAATAACTTCAAAAAAATCTTGAGGAGAACCATTGTTCAATAATTAGATCATATTTTATATATAAAAGAGTACAAATTCAGCCCCTGGCATTTCCAGCCAATCTGAAAGAGAGAAAGAGAGAAAAGCAAGCTGAACAGAGCCATGTCTGACTCAAATTCCAGGTGCTCATCTGTGTTCACCAGTGACTGAAATGGTTGAATGCATATGCTCCTATAACCTTGCCCAAATTACTATTATATAACAAGGTTGTTCACTTCTTGTGGAGGCCAAATATTCGCCTTTAATCTCATTGTGGTCTGACAGCAGATTTATCACTAGAAAATATTGGTCCTTGCCTTTTGCTAGGTAGTAATATAAGACTTATGGATTTCTTCTTCTGTTGGTCCCAGAAGACAGTTTTGGAATATTGCCTGTCATGAAATAAAGCATTGCTTCATATTTCCCACTTCCATGACCAGCTGGAAGTTCTGGGGGTAGGGAAAGCCTTGTATGGGATCAGTGTGCAAGAGAAGAGGGCATTAAACACTCTTTAGAAGGGAACTATGCTTTTTTACAAATCTCCAAGTTAAGGATGGGGAAGCAGACTTCAAAAAAGTTGTAGCAATGGTCTGCAACCTCCATCTTTAGCCCAGGTAAGAAGAGTCTCTCCCCGGGACAGAGGCTTAGAGACCTCAGTAGAGGTGGGTAGGATTTCTACTACAGTCCTGAAGCAAACAGTAAATGAAACAAAGGGAAGGATTCTGTTGTTCTCTGCTTCACATCTGATCTCCCTGGGAGAGTTTTCTTATAATTCCATAGGGATAGAGGAAGGAAGGACAAGGTTGGGAGATTGAAAGGCCATGTAAGGAGAAGAGAAGTTAGTCAACTTTTGCTTATCTTCTGGTTACTCCCTTACCCAGATGGACTTTGGTAACTATTCTGGCCTCCCCCAACCTAGGTGGTAGTTTTTGCCAGACTGGTGAATAATCAGATTTCCCTCATCCGTGATTGATTTGGAATGGGAGAGCCAACAAGAGTTGTGTAGCCAAGATCTGGATCAAACCAAGGATGCTAGTCTCATACATCTGAGTTCCCCTGAGTACTCAGTGCAACATCAGATCATAGGGTCATGGAGTGGGAATGGCTGTATTTTATAGAGGTTTTCTTTCTCTTTCCAGGCTTCTAGCATTGTTCTAGAGTGGTCAGTTCAATTCTTTATTACAGGCATTGGCCAATATAACAGGCAAAATATAACAATCGTTTGCACAGACCAAAGAGAGTGGGGAGAGAGGGAGGGAGAGACAGAGAGCGAGAACATTAAAAACACTAAAAAAAATGGACGTCAAGCCAATTGACATTCATAAATTATAGTGCCCTACAGCAGTCAAACATTAAGATAACAATTAAGATAATAATAGAAATGAATCAGCTGTGAATCACAGGTGGATATTAAAAGCTATTGCAGAGAATTTGGCTACATTAAACACTGTTTTTGAGTTCTGATGAGTAAAAGACGCAGAATTCATCTCATTGCTCAGAAAAGAGGGTTAAATAAGGGGCGACAACAGCCTATTACTGTATGGGTATTTCTAAAAATCACAATATCAGTTTGAATGTTCACATCCAGAATCCTGATGACACCGCTCACCCCTCCAAAGATGGTTCTAGAATATTAGAAAGTTTTTATTGGGGCTGCTGCATTATTGTTTTACTTTATTGTTTCTGTGTTATGTGTTTCAGTTATTGTGCTCTAATGCACATTTTGTTTAGAGTTTTATTGTGGGATTTCAGTCTGTTATAAGCTGCTATGGGAAAACCTGCTTTTGAAGGGTACCATATTTTTTAAAAAAATAATAGGTAAATAAAAAGAATAAGAAACAATGCTAGTCCTCAGAGCAACATTACTTCTCCCCAAAACAAACTGTACACCCCAGCAGCAATCCAAGACTTTCTCATTCCAGACTTCTGTCTTCTGCAGAGCAATAGCTGGTAACCACCAGCCATCAATAGCAATAATTATTCACTTAATCAGAGCAGCCACCAATACCAGTAGAGGATCTACCCTTAGTTTCTGTCATCCCAGCTTTTAACTAACTAAATCACTATTAATGCTTCAAACTTAAAAGTCTCAGCCCTCATTTCTGATATTTCTCTTTTTTGTAGATGCACTTGAGATATGAATCATTGGTTGGCAAGTGGTTAAAAAAGATCTTCATTTTTGCAAGGGTACCTGTGTTAGTCTGTTGGAGTCTGTCTGACAAGTCTTAAGAGATATGTGAAGCATGACAGAATATAACAATAGAAAGACTTCCTTTATGATTTTGGGTAATTGCATCTTAAGACAGTGATTTACAGAATAGATGAAGCAAGCAGTATTTAATAGTATCAGCAAGCATATAAGGTCTGGACTATAAACAGTTTGATATATTTTGGCACAGCTGCCTACTATGCCTTTTAGGTTATGCATGAAAAATCCCCTTTGATATTTTGTTAATGGGTGCACTTTTCCTTTCTTCTGACATGTCTCACTAAAGTTCAACTAATCTGCAGTCAATTCAGGCAGGTTCAAAGTTCAAAAAGATTTTGATAAACTTGAACATTGGGCTCTATCCAACAAAAATGCTGTGAAATGGCAAAAAAATGGCACTTAAGTAAGAAAAAAACAGATGCAGAGGTATAAGATAGTTGCTACGTGGGAGCAGGACTTGTGAGAAGAATCTGGGATCTGTGTGTCCTGGTAGACCCCAAATTAAGCACAAGCCAGCAGTGTGCTGCAGCTGCCAAAAGAGTCAATGAAATCTTGGGGTGCATCAAGAGAGGTACAGTATCAAAATCTTGGGAAGTGATTGTACTGGAGAGTACGAGGGGAGAGGAGAGGAGAGGAGAGGAGAGGAGAGGAGAGGAGAGGAGAGGAGAGGAGAGGAGAGGCATACATGCTACCACAGTGAGAGTTGGTCTGCTTTTGTTGTAACCTATCCCCTTTATACAAACTGGCTATCCTTTTTAATATCTTACAGGAAGAACCTAACCTTTAGAGCAGACAAGGAAATTTGGATATTATTTTATCTTTAGAGAAGGACCCACCCTTGGGAGAGATTAATTATCTTCCCCAAAATCTACTTTTCTCATTTTGGCCATTTTGGTTTTGGCACCTATATTTAATTTCGAATAGTTTCTAAATGCAGCTGTTAAAGAGATATGAAATAGAGCTATCCCGTTATTAATGAAGTCATCAATCTGTTAAGTACAATCCAAAAGCATGTGGGAAATATGTTTTTCCTCATATAACCAATCCTATTTTTTTCTTTGAATTAGTTGTAGTGTTTATTATGGACAGCCATATAGTGGGGATTCAGGGGGAATGAAACTTTTCTCAATAACTAGCTAGGGATCAATATGGGTGCCATTCTGTATTGAGGGCAGGTCCCTCTAGCATTTGCTGTGAATGAACAAAGATCCTTTACATTAAATTTTAAAAGGTCTTACTTACTTACTCACCCTACTGGCAAAACTGAACCTGATCTGTCTGGATTTACCATTCAAATGGAATAAAATGGGTAGAGTAACTTCAACTTCAGGAGTCAAAATCAATTTTTTAAAGAAGTATTTTCAGTATATATTTCTAGGTTTATGCTTTATCATCTGCATACCTATACCTATACCATCTGAGAGCTATCTTATCTTTAGAATGGTGGTTGGTTAAATCAGGAGAGGATGATTAGGTAAAACTGTCCTCAATCTCAGCCAACTGCACTATTCAATGCATCAGAATAGCCCCATTAGATGGAACTAAAAGTCCATCTGGTTCATCAACCAGTTTCCCAAAACAGATATTTCCAAGAAAACTACAATGAAGATAATAGCTTCAATTTGCAGAAGATGATGCTATTCCACATTTACTCAGCTCTTTCACACAGATACTGATTTTGTTCCCCTCTGGACATCTATCCCCAACCATAAGCATGATTTTGCTCTTCCTTAGCATCCAGTGACTGCCTTTTATTAAAATTGGCTACAGTACCAGAATCTTGCAAGTGTGAATGTGCTTCTCCTCTTCCCTCTGTTATATTCATGTAAATTAGGGGGGTGACTGAGAAGTTTTTGTAATCATCCCCCCTTGTCTGGGTGTAAACATCTACTATCTACTTTTTGCCTTGGTAATAGTTCTTCCATATCTCCATCAAGGTCATCCTTTTTAATCTCTACCCTGCCCTCACCTTCTGTAGAGAGTAAGGAAGATGACCTTGATGGAGATATGCAAGAACTGTTACCTAGGCAAAAGGGGCTGAAGCATTTTTTAGGTCCAAAACAGCCAGATAACCTTCAGAAGCAACTCAGACAGACACCTCCCTAATTCACTGAACTATAAGGAAGGGGAGGAACAGCTCAATCAGACTCTCAAGATTCTGTTGTTATAGCCAGTTACAATAAAAGTAGTTTTAGCCTTCCTGTGGAGTTGATGTCCTGGTCTGGTCTATCTCGAGGGACTGATGCCTTCCTTTGGAGATAGAGGTAAATCCCAGGGGTGGAATGAGAAAAGGGTGTCCCTTGCCCCCATCCACACTTCAGCTCTAGACGAAGTGCTACAAACTGTTGTGGGGGTGTTTCCAGTGTTTTCTCAACAGCAACTGAGCTTGTTAATTTGTGGAATTAATGGCTTATATTCAAAGATCACCAGCCTCCTCTTGGCATCACATGGAAGGGGCCTCAGACAACAGATGGGCAATTCAATCAAGTTTATTTTTGGTTCCACTTCTCACTTTGCTGACAGCAGGTTGGTATGGCTTCAAGCTGATACAAAATTCAAGAGTCAGCTGAAAGTAATCCACACAAATATCTGTATGTGTTGTTGTGTATACTTCTAAACTACACATTTTATGTGCTTTTCCTCAGATGTGTATTTTATTGTTATAACTGTATTGATTTTTTAATTTGGTTTTATATTTTATGTAAGCCGCTGAAAGTTATGGATTGCAGTGGGGTAGAAACGTGGTTAATATATAGATAAAATAAATAACTAAATGAATTATGCAATTTGTATCAATTGTGTCATGACATCATGGCACAAATGACATATGAAACTTCATGACATTTAAGGAATGACACACTTGCTCCTACAAAGGAGGCAATAGTAACATTATGACATTGCCAGGAAAACATAACTACCTTTCTTGAGTCTATTTTTTATTTTCTTAAAAAATCAGTTGTGCTCTTCCTTGTGATGTCACAATGTCTTATTAGCTTAGTACTTAGTCAGCAAGCTTTTTAGTACTTTATTCATAAAGTGGTTTTATAATCCTGCTGTTTTAATATTTAAGGTTTCTTTTATTGGCCATGTTTTTTTAAAAGTAGTATTCAATTATTTGTAATTATAGCATTATAGTGAACTATTTCTTTTACTTTTATCAATTTCAGAAACTGGTATGCTTTTTAATTTGAACCTTGCAGTCTTTTATAATAATTGTATAAGATGTTGGTCAGTCATCACAGCAATAGGGATTACAATTTGAATCTATTTTTTGTAGCTTGTTGGGATCATTCAGAGTGGTGAGGACAACAGGAGACTCCAGAGACATGCTGCTACCCTATTTTTTCTTATTTTTAAAAGTACTCCAACCCTGCCCCCAATAAAAATGATCGCAATTACAACACTGAAATTTGGCCATTTTGTCACCAGGTTTTGATGGCATAATCTCCTGGTGCTGAAGAGCCCAAGTGGCATGCTAGGAGACCACCAGGCACCCACTGGCCCCAGGTTGCCCACCCTTGCCCCATATCCATAGTCATCAGTCTATTTGTATATCCAGATTGACGCAACCAGCTCCTCAATTAGTCTGGCTGCTCCTGGTCCAAACAGTGTGCAGAACATATTTTGAAGGGCAATATTATATTCACTGCAATTACTTACAGTGTTGTTCACATGACCCCATTTGCAAGCACATTAAGTGATCTAGTGAGGCGCAACTCAATCCAAATAATAAAATCCAAAGTCTTTGATAATGAGCCACAGAAGTAGAGTTTCTAACCCCTTGAAATGCACTGACCCATGAGCGAGTTATTTATTTATTTATTGGCTTACTTGCATCGATCTAAAAACACCGGATTCTAAAAGGAACAATAAAAAAGAAACAAGAGATAGGCAGTTTCTTTGGGAGTTACATTTGCCCAGGTCAAGAGGTGAGCCTGTTGGGGAATGCCTGCCATTAGAGTTATGTCTGTGTTAGAGGAGGATTCACAAGGGAGATCAGAGCCCATTGAGCAAAAAGTTGGCACATGTTACCTTTCACCAGCAAGATCGTTTTTTAAAATATATAGACCACAAGGGATTCTTGCTTAAGAGTTCCTGGCTAAAAAACTCTGAAGGCTATTAGAAATCCTGCTGTGGAATTTCAGAAACTGAAGCGAAGTGCCATTGTTTCTCCTTCTGCCCCATTATATGCAAATGTGAATAGAGCCATGGGTGGGGGTGGGCAGGGGATGATTCGAGGTGAAGGCTTGAAAAGGCAGATTTTTCTTCGTTTTTTAAGCCATACCTTCCCTGAAATTTAGAAGAGTGAGGGGTGGACCCAGCAATAATTTCCATAAGGATGAATGGGAAACCATTTGGCCAAGACCCTTCATAGCTTTGTAGCATTTGAATCTCATGTCACAAAGTATTGCCCACCCCACAACACTTTCCATATTAATCACTGTGAATGTCTGTAAGAACTTGGATAGAAGTGGATCTGGCTCATACTATGTTGACTAAGAAAAGGGCCTTCTTTGTGGTGGCACTCAACTGCCTGCCTGCCTCTCCTCTCCTCTCCCCTTCCTCCCTCCCTCCCCGTCTCTTCCTCCCTCCCCGTCTCTTCCTCCCTCCCCGTCTCTTCCTCCCTCCCCGTCTCTTCCTTCCTTCCTTCCTTCCTTCCTTCCTTCCTTCCTTCCTTCCTTCCTTCCTTCCTTCCTTCCTTCCTTCCTTCCTTCCTTCTCTCTCATCTTTCATCTCTCTCTCCCCCCCCATTCCTAAAGGCTCTACGTCATCTAGATTCAAAAAACAGCTTAAGATACCTTGCAACAGCTCTCCTGGGACCAAACTGCCTTCAAGCTCATCATCTTGTTAATTTGTTTTTATTATTATGCAGCTAAACACTGTAATTTTATTGTTTTATTGTTGTGTTTTCTCAAATATGGTTTTATTGTTTTGTGTACTAGGCTTCCTTGAATCATCATCATCATCATCATCATCTACAGTGGTTGATGTATGGATGCAGCAACATAACTGAGTTTTTCCTGCTCTACCTCTCCAAACTGCTATTTTCCCCCTTAATTTAAGTTACATTTATCTTGGGTGCTAAGTCTCAACAAAGCTTTTACTTCCTGAAAACCTACCCTCCTGTCTCCCACCATTCTTGTAAGCATCATGTTAAACCCAGAACACATTTTAGACAGAAAATGAAGTAGGGATACTTTGGGGGTGGGGTGGGGTGGGGGGAGGCATCAAGGAAGCTGGGAAATCCAGTGAAAGAAAGAGAAGAACAGAATGAAATTCTATTCTCCCTTCAAACAGGGTTGGCTTGAGGATTACGGAGTGCCTCCATGATGCCATGTGATGGACCTTCTCCTCTTCCAGGAGGCCATGGCAGCTGACTTAGTAAGAGTAGTGGGCTTTAGCAGTATGGTGGCACCTGAATTTTGTTGACATTGAATTTTCTTCCTATGAAATGTCAATCATACTGACACTTTTTCACTAGTTGACATATCACAAAAAGGGAATTTCGTTCCCTAAAGTATATGTAATGTAAGGGTGAGGAAAGGTTTTTTAAAATACATAATTTTCATTAAAATGCTTTAGGTCAGCTTCACACATAATACATTCACAATGCATAAGAGTACTTCCACTTAGGAAATGATGTTCTCTAGTTCTGTTACTGTAGCTCTGATAATACTTTTCCTACTTTACTTCCTATCAAGAACCAAGTCATTTTACAGGCTAACCTTCAGAGGCTTCACCCACAGCAGCCTGGGACCTGGTTTTGTGTGATGTGATTCCATGTGACACTGGTGTGTGGGCAAACTCTAGGACCGCATGAGTGAAATCAGTCAAGTGGATCATTGGACTGCCATTATCTCTGTGAAAAATGGTGCAGGTTTAATTGGAAAAGGAACCCAAATTAAAAATGCACTTATGCTAGTATGATATAAATTAATCCCCTTGAGAGATCTTCAATTTTTCAGATTTCATCAAAGCTTGGTTTCAGCATTCCTCTTCTATTTTATCTGCTAAGGAATTCAGATTTCACGTGTAGCTGCATCAAAAGGTGAATGACTGATATGCGTATAAATGGCTAGGTTTCTTAAAAGTTACTGTCAGTGCAAGCAGTAGTTAATCATGGCTGCTACTGAAAAGCATTCACCACTGGATGGATTTTTTTTTCTTTCATTCCCCCCATATTTCCTATTCCCTTTCTTCCAAGCCAAGGGATCTTTTGGAGTTGATTTTGACAGTGCAAGGGGAAAGAAAATAAAATAAGTTTCCATTCTGGAAACAGAAGTTCACCTGGCAATACTAAATGTAGCCCCAAGGTTCTGTTACTTTTCAGATGACATCTACTTTGCCATTTAATCTCTGGTATATTTTGCTATTAAAATCATCAGCTGGAAATAATGTACAGTAAAATCTTAGTGCTTTCCTTTTAATGTACCCAAACATCTCAAATAACAAGAAGAAATACAATATTATCTGCTACACCACTCAGACAAGCATCACAATCATCACAGGAAATAATAGCACCAGGAAATCACACTATTTTCATTTTAATCACTCTTTAATGAATTAAAATGCACATGCTGTGTTAAAAAAAAAATAATGAACTAAAATATGCATATATGGATTAAGGTATTTAGAAGCAGGAATGGATAAGAATTTGCGTATTTTGGGTTTTATCAAAATTTCCAAAACAATTTGCATAAATAGGATAGAAATAACTTGATTTTAAAGAAATGCAGGACAAATCAAACTAATAGAGTTGTCCATATGAGCAAAAGGTTGTTAATTTTTCAAATCTTGCTTCGAATCCTGAAAAAGGAGGGAAAGAGAGAGAGAGAGAAAGAGAGATTTGTTATAGTCAAAGACCAGCCAAACACACATGCTCACACACACACATGCTGACAGTATGTCAGTTACATGAAACATAAAACAAAGTTCCAAAATGATGTCAATAAAACTACTTGATTGCTGTCATTCCATAATAGCAATTGTGCAAAATGTGGCCATGATATTCATCCAGCCTGCCTGTCTTGTGATAGACAGGAGATGGTAAATTCTGCAAAAGGAACAGCACAAAAGGAGAGATCCTACCTTGCAGCAGTGATCTGTATAAAAGGAACAACAAAAAGTATTACACCTGCTCTACTTTTTCATTTTACATGAACAAGTTGAGGCAGAGCGATATTGTGGTTTTCCTCCAGTAAGGCTAAAGGTAGAACCTTCCTAATTTAATAGTGTTTCTTTTATTCACAGCTATGAGTTGATAGGGGTAAAACTTGTTCTAAAAGTCACCTTTTTGAAGTAATTGGGCACAAGTCCTTCCAAATCCAGTATCCTGTACTCATTTAAAGGCCAATTTAGCACTTTTGACATTTAACAATGATAAAAAAATGAGGAATAAATTCATATAACTGTGTTTTCCCTCCAGAGATATCCTCCAAGCAGGTTTTAAATTCCTGCATATACATTCAACTATGTTTCTTGCACTAAATTAAGGATGAATTCTCTCTCTCTCCTTCTCTCTCTGACAGTTCTTCATCTTTAGCAGGAAAACAGGAAAATGAATTTTTTATTTGTTGCCCATAAGAATGTTCCAAAATGTGAAAAATTCTTCATAAATGGTATCCTGGAAAGAATTTGACATTTAAAATAATAAAGTTGTATGAGATGCATAGGAGTCATTATTTTCAACAAAACAGGTAGCTTTATCCCTGTTTTCTTTGTGAGGAGAAGTCAAAGAACCCTAACTGGAATTTGAGGATTCCAATTTTCACTTTCCATTTTCTCCTTTAAAAAGCAAAAAACCACTCAGCAATGCTCGCATGTGGTAGAAACGTCTCTTCCTGCTTTTTTTTTTTAAATTACCTGGCTATGCGGCATTTCATAGCTAGATAATGGTTTTTTGAAGGAGACATAATTAGAGACCCTTCATGCCACTTCCAAGTGTGTGGCTGGGTATGGATGCGGGTGTATGTGGGAACATAGGCACATGCTCTTTTTAAGGAAAGGAAAAGAAATGGCAAAGCTAAGATGGCCTCATCTTCCCTCAACTCCTGCATTCTGATTGGAAATCAGAGCCCAACCCATTAAAGCAGTGTTTCTGAACCTTGGCAACTTTAAGATGCGTGGACTTCAACTCCCAGAATTCCCCAGCCAGGTGTGCTGGCTGGGGAATTCTGGGAGTTGAGGTCCACGCATCTTAAAGTTGCCAAGGTTCAGAAACACTGCATTAAAGATTGCTTCACTTCAGTTTTGCTTCTTCCTTCATGCACAAGGATGAAATCACCATGGAACAATCTTTCTGTCCAGCACTCATTTCAAGCTTGTATCCACGGAAGCAAGCTTTTTGGCTATGTCTTACTTTCTGATTCTTCGGTCATTTTCACATTAGCAATTCATTGCATCTTTTAGACTCATCCAACCATAGTTGTTCCAAAATTACAGTAATAGGGACACACTTGACATCATTTCAAGTGATGGCTGGGTGATGCTATGAAGACACAATAAGTCACCAGTGCAGAAATGATCTTGTTTCTGAAACTGGTTAATATGAGTGGATGTTCTTGGATCATAATCCACATCATCTAAAAGGCTAAACTAATCCAGCCTTTGGACTCTTTGTGTACCAATTCACTGCAACGACTTTCATTATTTTAGGTTGTATTTTGATGAGTTGTACACGATAATATAGCTTGCTGTTGTTAATGGCCTTTAGGGAACTAATGGGAATATGCCTTTAGCCCACTCAGTGGTTGCCATTTTATGTTTTCCTTTATGCATTCTTTAGTTAGTACATTTATTTGAAAATCAGGTCTCATTTATTTCAAAATGGCTTGCTTCCATCTGGATGTGCTAAGGCTTAGAATTTGATGTTTTTTCTTGTTGAGAATTGTGATTGATATAATGATCTCTGTTATCCCTCAGACTAGTTAATCCTTCCAGAAATTTCACAGCTGAAACATAATCTTGCTTAGAAATTCCCAATATCTACTTATGAACTGAATTAATACCTCAGATGATCTAAAAAAATAGCTTAGCTTTCCAGCAGTAAGCAATTTAACATCTATGACCCTGTTATTGTTCTTCAGTTTGTCTGAACAGGCCCCAAAATCTGTAAGTGATTCTGCAAATCTCCTAAGGCTGTGTGAATTCTCATTCATAAGAGTGTGATCTCCCAAAGAGTTTGTAATTTGTAGCTGTTTATATATCACCAATAAAAGCACATTTGAAAATTGGCTTAGATTCTTCAGTAATATCATTCCAGAAGTAGTGATAAAGTCCTAATGCGCTAATATAGCTGACGGTTAATAATAATCCAGAACTCTCATTTTGTAAGGAATTCTTAGAAAAAGTGAATGTCCTATTGACACCAGAGATCACTTAATCACAGCTTATGAACTTTCTGGTAACCTATGATCTGGGTGAAAACACTGGGCTATTTCCTTTTAGATTCCCTCAAAATTTCCTGCCACAGAATTCCAGAACTGTCTTAGTTGGTTATTTCTCTTATATCTTGCCTTTCCTCCAGGAAATTCAAGATGGCACACCTGGTTCTCTTCTCTCCCATTTAGGTTTAGAAAATAATCCAGTGCTGAAAACCTGCCTAGCTTTATGAAATCCTACTCCCAGCTGGCCATGTCATACATATTTCCATCCTATGATAAATAAGGCAACTCTGCCCCAGCATAAACCAGAAGCACAACCTTTCTGTTTAACCTTCTTCCATGTGTGAATCATACCTATATGACCATGGACATTTATAAGCCCCCAATATCATCAATACACATTATATTAACATGCTGTCTTCCAGCAGTATATGGAAGTATCATTCCAATTTGAGATGGCATTTATCTGAAAGAACATCTTTTTGGTTCAATGGGAGTTACTTCCAAATAAATATGCTTAGAATTGTCGCCAATGTGCATAGCGGGCACTAGGTGGTATTGTGATCCTTCTATTTCCATTTGGTTCTATTTCTTCTTATGCATGTATTTTTAAAAAGCATAGAGTGTAAGCAGGTCTTTAATTTTTGGGTTGCAGCATATGCTTTACCTAAAAGCATACAAGGGAGGGAAAACAGGACCAGATGATCCATAAGTTAAAAATGTGTAAGACCTTCACAGGCAGTAGTAGGTCAGATATCCAGTTTTATGAGTCCCACTTTGACAGAGTAGCATCTGAAATTATAGAAAAAAACCCAGGTTTTTCTAAAGCTGTATCATGTACAGGTAAAGACATATGACTTCAGATATTGCTGAATGGTAATTTCCAGCATTTGTTATCACTGGCCAGATGGGGTTGCTGGGAATTGTAGTTCAAAAATAGTGTTCCCCAATTATGTTTTAATAGTTGAGATGTCATTTGAACTGGATGTCACAGCCATTTTTCTAGACGGATGTATTCAGTATAAAATAGCTAAAAAGCAACTATTTGCTAAAATACAACTATTCTCCTTTCCTCTCATAAAATATGTAGTAATAGTCTAAGTTTAGATCACACAGCCACATGCTACAAGCACATTTGGAAGGTGAAAGGATTTGAACTTTTGGCAAATATACATGGAGGTATGGTGCATAGGTAGGATTGGTGCCGACATAACTCTTATAAATAAATAAACAAATAATCCACTCAATGTGCACTAGTGAATTAGAAATGTAGGTATTTCTACTTGAAAATCTTGTACGATCTGTAGAGTGAGGTGGAGTAAGAGCTTTCTTTTCTGTTGCTATAGCTGGTTGAAACTGCGTCTTGCACAAACCTTCTTTTTCTGCATGAGTTCAAAAAAAGCATCTGTCAATATAATGAAACCTGTATAACTGGTGAAAAGTAATGAAATAAACAAAGGAGCAGAGCATGATGAAGACAGGAGATTTCTTATTAAAAAGGTTGAAGGTGTTTGTACATCAGCCCAATATGTCATCTCAGGAGGGAAATAAAATCTAGTTGTATCAAACCAAAGAATTCTGTTTCCTCTGACAATGGATCTCCAAGACTATGAAAGAAAGATAGTGAAGGAAGGGAACACAAATGTTGTTTTCATCTTTCTTTTCTGTCAAAGATCAGGATATTGATAATGAAAGCTGGATATCAGAACAATTGGCAACAGAGATAGTATATGAGTGGGAAATCTTTGGTTTCATAGACTATGGACTACGTTATTAAAATCACCCTTGATGTATTTCACAGTTTTTGGAAAGAATCATTTTGTAGGAAAATCATGAACCAATTCATGAGGCTTTTAAACTATGTCTGGAATCAGCAAAAGCCTAGAGCTAATGCCTGACCCAAATAGTTGGGGCAAAAATAGGATAAACAGAGAAGGGAAAATAATGAAAGTGAAGCCAAATAATAGAAGTTTTAATACCAAAGGTAAACCAAGTAGGTGTAATATGCATGAATTCCACTG
This sequence comes from Python bivittatus, assembly GCF_059951505.1. Lineage (NCBI taxonomy): Eukaryota > Metazoa > Chordata > Lepidosauria > Squamata > Pythonidae > Python > Python bivittatus. Next base: position 55,317,829 of record NW_028277112.1, on the reverse strand, counting down.
TCTATATATTAACAGTATAGAACACAGGAAACAAACTGGATGGTAATTATTAGCTAAGATATCATAGATACTTAGTAAAATGAAATCCATGTTTGGTATACTGAAAGTGAAGCACATCTTTTATTCAAAAGAAACAGATCTAATGGGAAAAAAAGGAGAGTTGTGTTATATATAAGTAATGCACTTACGTGCACATAAATCCATTTCTAAGAGAAAAGAAACTCTGTTGAAAACATTTGGGTATGGATTAAAGGAATGAAGAACAGGAGTAACACTTGTGGCAGCACACTGCATAGCACAAGAGTTTCACAAGGAAGAAGTACAGATGGATATTTACTTAGACTTTAGGAAAGAGAACTTCAATCTATCTAGATATTATGAAGGGGAGACAAAGATGGGAGATACTGACAACATGATCTCAAACTATTCTGAGAAGGAAAACTGGCACACATTTTAAAGAAAACAGGGGATCTGCACAAAGAACTCTCAAAGAAGCTGACTTTAAAAAGACATATATAAAAGATGGAAGGAGAGTCATAAAACCAAGGAAGAGAGCAGTAAAATACTCCAGACACATAAGGAAACCCTAACCCATGAGGAAAGCCAAGAATGAGAATTAACATTAGCTTGTACGGAACACTAACAACAAAAAAGCTTTTTTGACCACAGTGATAAACAAGATGGTCAAGGAGTGGGTCAGTCTCCTCTTTCCAGGTGATGGTGGATTGTTCATAGATAATAGAATCATATAGCAGCAGAAAACAAATGATCACATCAAGAAGAAAAATGCCAAAGCCTAGCATTCAGCTTACTAACATGATAATAATGTTGGCTGAAATGCTCTTCTATGATTTCCAGGTACAGTTTAGTAATGTTTATCTTGGTACTTTGCCCCTGAACTGCATCTAGATATTTGCTGATGCATGAGCAATAATTTTGATAGTATAAGGTACCGTAAATTTGCTGATGAAAAAACAGACCAACAGTAAGAAAGAAAACAAAATGTATGTTCCCAATACTAAAATATCCTTTTTGACAGTAGCACAAGATGAAGAGGATTACATAGCTAGTTGAGAAGACAGTGTTTGGAAAATGTTTGGGTATGCCGAAAATATCAATCATGTAGAGATGATATAACTTTTTTTCTGGATTTATACTATAATTTATCTGGTTGTTTATTTACTGATCATATTTATATAGCCAGCCATCTCACAAAAAAGTGACTCTGATTTCCTGCCCTATTTCCAGCAAAATTGCCATATTGAATGCAATGTATTGCAGAGGCACAATTTCCTACCATTATGTAATTGCTGAGCCTGGCTTTACAAATCTAAAACAATAAAAACATGATACCTACAAACAACAACAATGGCAATAATAATAATGGCTCCTGGCTGCCCCAAAGTTGCCTATATCTACAAAGGGCTGCCTACATCTGATGTGGACTGGGAGTGAGCTATTTACCACCTTGCACACTTTGGCAGTGCAGAAAAAAATTGTAGTATGTTTGTATGTATGTGCACACATGTATATGTATATATGTTTATGACATGTTTAGAAAGGCATGCTTTGAAAGAGCAACAGTATTTTGTTGTTGTTCAGTTGTTAAGTCGTGTCCGACTCTTCGTGACCCCATGAACCATATTGCGCCAGGCCTTCCTGTCCTTCACTGCCTGACTTTGCTCAGTTTCATGCTCATTGCTTCAGTGAAGCTATCTGACCATCTCATCCTCTGCCGTCCCCTTCTCCTTTGGCCTTCAATCTTTCCCGGCATCAGGGTCTTTTCCAAAGAGTCCCCTCTTCGCATTAGGTGGCCAAAGTATCTGAGTTTGAGCTTCAGTATTGATCCTTTAATTCACTGATTCCCAAGATGTTGATGTTCAATCTTGTCATCTCACATTTAACCACATCCAGCTTGCCTTGATTCATAGATCTTACATTCCAGGTTCCTATGTAATATTGTTCTTTACAGCATCGGACCTTCTTTCTGCTTCCAGATACATCCACGACTGAGCATCCTTTCGGCTTTGGCCCAGCCGCTTCACTCTTTCTGGAGCTACTTGGGATTGCCCTCCACTCTTCCCCAGTAGCATATTGGACACCTTCCGACCTGAGGGGCTCATCTTCTGGTGTCATATTTTTTAGCTTTTTGACATTGTCCATGGGGTTTTCTTGGCAAGGATACTGGAGTGGGTTGCCATTTCCCTCTCCAGTGGACCACATTTTGTCAGAACTCTCCGCTATGACCTGTCCATCTTGGGTGGCCCTGCATGGCATAGCTCATGGCTTCATTGAGATACGGAAGCCCCTTCGCCACGACAAGGCAGTGATCCATGAAAGGAAACAGCATTTTAGAATGTATTAAAATATGAATCTTCATGTGGATTATTATTTTCAGAAAGAGGATTGGAACAGACATATGGGTAAACATATGCTAAAGTACCATAGATGAGAAATTGACTATTTACTTATCTTTAATGACAGGTTGCTGTTTGAGTGAGAATATCTCCTGTTATGTTTCAGTGTACTCTGACTTGCAGAAATTACATAGACTACCTACCATTTAATTTCTGCATGAGAAGATGCTTGCCTAGCTTTATTTATGTATGCCCCAGATGTGTAAGGAAAGGCTCCGGGTCTTCAGACAAGGATTTTGAGTAAACTGGATCATAAGATTTGGGCTTGTTTGAAGAGCTGAATTGGCTTCTTTTGGTCTTGTACCAGTTGATCTGAGATGGGAGAAAAGCTGAAGGGTGTTTGGATATTTGTTTTCCAGTGCTGGGGCTGAACCAAGCTTGCAGGGAGTGTCATGTTCTCATTGAAAGGAACTCCTCCTTCACTCAGTTTTCTAGCTCTTGGGCTCAAGCATGCCTTACCTCTGTACACCCCCAATCCCCCATAAAGGCCTGGAGGTTGTATCATGCATTTATGTTCCCACTTCCTCTAAGACTTCTTCAACATTCAAAATCTACAAGCAGGGAAGGTGACCGCACCCCATGTTAATACCAGATATATCTAGAATAGGAGTTCAGCTCTAACAGAATAGCACAAAGCCTGGAACTCTCATATAATAATAGAAGTTCCTGATTATATGGAGCTCTCTAATCACATACTGCAAAACAGAGTTATCTTTTCTCTGCAGAGCTTCAGGGTAGTCACACAGATGTTATTGGTCAAGGCAGGTGATAATGTTGGTCCCCATCACCCATCACAGATTTCGAACTCTGGAAGAGAGCTATAATTTCTTGTGTTTGTCTTTTTCTCCCACCATGTATTAATTAAAGAAAAACAGAAGAGCCCCTGAATAACATTTTTATTGAATAATTGTTACTTTCAACCAACCACCAATAAGGAAGGCAGGAAATACAGTACAGTACAGGGACTCCCCAGTTTAAGAACGAGTTCCATTCCCAAGGTCTGTCCTTAACTCAAATTTGTATGTAAGCCGGAACAGTTTTATTGTATAATATTGTATAAGTAGTATTGTGTAATGAACTCAAACCATTGTGGATTTAACTCTAATCATTGTGGATTTAACTTGAATTTTGATACAATAGGCTCCGTTCTTAACTATGGGTCTATACACCTGGGGGACTACCTGTATGTTGAAACCTTAACTATTCTGGTTTGAAGAAAATTAAACAATAAAGGAACATTGTCACCTAAAAAATAAAATGTTTGCCATGGTAACAAAAAAGATTAAAATATCTGCATTCTCCTATTATTATTCTTTTTTTTTCTTTTCTTTCCCAGAATACTATTTTATCTAACTGTAGGATGGATTCTTGAGGCTGCTTATTCTTTATCTTACTCGAGTGGCTGTCTCCACAAATCAAATATGATTTGAGAGCTGAAGTATAGCAGTGGTGAAAGAATACAGCAATGCTTTTCAAACTTTTTCAGCAAGCGGGGTGGACAGTGCCTCCGTATACTTACAACCTCATGATCTTTCCACAAAAATGAGGAAGGGCTTTCTTCTAATTTGGGGGCTGGGCTCAGGGCAGTCAATTCAGTTGAGGAATGACTGAAGATTATATCTGACAATAATTGAGGAGGCCTCTTTTTTTCCTTGCTCCTTTTAAAAACTTTATTGAAGACTATTGGCCACTGTGGTAAGCAAAAGCAAAACCAAATCAGCATAAGCAAGAAGCAGACATGACTTAGCATGCATAGGAACTCAGTGCTAGAGTGGTACAAAGTTGTTTCCTCAGACAATACCTCTGTGGAAGAGTGCTAGGTTGTCACATAGGAGACTTCCAAGAGCATTGTTGAAGGGGAAATGGTTGTCACAAAGCTCTACTGGTTTACTGTTGCCAATTATTTTAAATTGATAGACTTTCAAGGAATTCCAAGGGTTTCTGGAGATTTTGAAAACTACTTCCAAGTGATCAAAAGCAGCCCCGTTATCCAGCAAAGTAAAGCATCTACTATAGATCCTAAGAAAGTAATGTTCCGATAGAGTTGAAGGTAGATTGAACACATGGAGGAACTGGCCATCAAGTTCTTGGTACAAGTCCTCTTGGTCCTATATTAGCAGGGCTTCAACTAGAGAAGGATAGTTAATAATGCCATGTTTAATGTAGACCCTTGGCAGCCTTGTAGGATGAATGGTCTTGACTTAGTTCTCAAGAAGCGTAGGGCTACTATATCTGGGCTGCAAAAATCTGGATGGCCAGTCAATGGCAACAAAAAGATATGGAACTTCTCATTCCTCCCATCTATTGATCATCCAGATGTTTGCAGCTCAAATACCTGGTCAAGGCTCCATTTTATTGTAGGGGCAATCCAGGTAATTTGAGACTCTGGGTTGCTTCATTAGACATCCATGCATTGTGTGATGCACAATTAACATTTCTTTTGATGCCTTTCATGCTGAAGAACTGCTTCAAGGTATCTCATATGATAAAGGAAAACAAGCAAGGAACAACTATTCGCTAGCCCTGATTTAATAAAACAAACAAACAAACAAACAAACATACGAACAATCCTACCAAAATTCAATGAAGACCCTGAACATGCAGGCACACATACACAGAAAGAAACAATGTAATTGGAAAGGAAAAATAATTAAATAAGAAGACAAAAAGGATGCTAAATATATGCTGATATCTTTCTGAGTTTGAAAATGGGCCAGCTCTGGCCAGGGGCTATGGAGAAAACATTCCAGGAAAATCTCCCTCATGGAATGGGAAAGGCAGCTGGGCAAAGGCTTGGGAATCTTATCAAGTGCTCCATTCTAATCTTCCTCCTTCCCCCCCTCTTTTTTTTTTTAACTTTATTAACTTTATTAAATTTCAACCAAGAATAAAATATAGGGGGAAAAAAAGAAAGGAAAAAGAGAAAAGATCAGAAAAAGAGAAAAGATCAGAAAAAGAGTACAAAAGAAAAAAAGTGAGAGAAGAAAAAAGAGATAACTTCTGAATTTCTTTGGTACAGGCACAGGTATAAAATACATTCACCTCTTACTCTAATATTTAAAATAATACAAAGTGAATCTAGATCAATAAAAAATATAAGAAAAACAATACAAAGTATTTCTATCATTATGAAATATATCAGTCATCAAACCCCAAAATCAAAGTTTCATTTTTTTCAGTCTCAGAATCACAGACACAGGGATGTCCACAGGGGAGGTAAAAAAGAAAAAAAGAAAAAAAATCAAGATGGTGGTTGTGGCCTCAATGATTGAAGCCCTGACCCTTGTTACTTGCATCATGTGTACGACCCGCATAAAAAAGGAGCGGACCTTCAATCTTGCAGGCACAACCACGATCTTGCTTCACCCACCAGCAGATGGCCCGTTGCATTCTGGAGCACCTCTTCCAGATGAAATCCAAAGCGTGGGACAACACCTCTTGCTGTTTCTAAACAGCAAGTCTCACTCAGGGACACGGGCAGGCATTATCTCTCAACCCACCCTTTCTCACAAGGATGTTGTATTGACAAAACCACCAGAAACTCCAAAAAGAAAGATGGGATATGAATCACATCAATAAGTATATAAATAATTGTTTGATATTGTGTGTCTGTGCATATGGATGGATGGATGGATGGATGGATGGATGGATGGATGAAATATATAAATCTTGTTAGGATGTCTGCAATGGCATTTGGCCAGCCCAGGAGTTTTCTAACTTTTTCAGGCCTTGGAACCCTGATCAAGAGGCAAAGCTCTAGTGACAGAAAATTGGCAGTGTCTGAATGAACTTCCCCCCCTTTAGTCTTCTTTGGAATCTCGTTAAGTTCTCATGGAACTCTAGGATTTAGCGGAAAACAGTTTGAAAATCCCAGCCTTAACCTGTTGTAGTATATGCAAAAAAGGAAAGCAAAAGTTAACAGACACTGATATTATTTTACCGGACATGGAAAAAATGTCTATACCCTGCTGAGCTAGTTCACACACATGTATTTCTTGCAATGTTGACAGTTGGGATATGTAGGTGAGAACAAACTATCAGAAATCCAACCCCATAGATGGTACTTGCTATCAGCTCACACCTCATCCACAGACAATGCTTTTCATTGGCATCATTTCAAATATTCAGCTTACCAGTCCTCAAGCAATGCATATATAAATGGAAATTAGTTCATTACATATGCCACATTGTGTGAGTTGTGCTTTCAGAAATGTATGCAAAAATGTAATTTTTAATCTCAGCTGGCTTTTAAAATCACAGTTACATGAAAGGTAGAGAAGAGCACTTTCTGCATAATTTAGTTAATAGCTGTGATTCTTCCCTTGCATATATTAGACTTTTAATTCAGAGACTTGAGAGAAGCCTGCTTTGAATGACAGATTGGAGACATAACCAAAAATATCTTTCAATGTTGCCTCTGCATTCAGCATTGTCTCTTTTCTTTGCTTGCAGAGCCAGCAAATAGAAGGAAAGTAGGATAAGTTCAAAGTATCACATTATGTATGTATGTACACACACACACACACATTAAAACGGATCATGCCCGTCTGTTCAGTGTAGTTATGACAATGACCCTACTTTGTGACAATGACCCCCTTTCTTATTGTGCTGAAATGCAATTTGCACAAAGGCTTTAATAAACATTTATTTAATGTTGCAGTTAAACAGTGTGCTTCAAAAAGATTTTTTAAAAATATGAATGCAAATTTCCTGTTTGCTTTCCTACCACAGAAGCAGAAAAGGATATGTTTCTTGATCGCTTTGCATCCTGCATTGAAAAAAGAAGTTGCTGGGCTACAAAATGGAATAATGTTCCTGAGCTAAAGTGTTCACTGGTGTGTGTGTTTCAGCATTATTATAATCAGGGTTTGTTTTTTTGCACTTCCTCAGCTGCAGATTGCAGGCAGTTTAAGCTTGAAGACTTAAATATTTCATAAAAATGCACCTACACTCAAGGTGCATTTCTCTACTAGATTGACTGATGGGGAGGGACATCACAAAATTAAGCTGGTGATCACAACCATGTGACCAAAGCGCCACCCCTTTTTTAACATGCATCCTGGATGCCATCTTGACTTTCTTGACCCCTCATGGATACCCCTGAATAGGGGGAAGGAGCAAAGCAAAAGAGAGGGAAAAGAAGTTTGAAATGAGTTCAAATACTCCCATCTCCGAACATTTCCAAGAGAGATGGGTTTCATTTACTACGGAAAAATAAAAAAGAGAGCCGAGCTATTCAGTTTGACTCAGTGGCAAAGGGCACCTAATGGTTCTCTGGTGAAGGAAGGGTTAAAGTGTGGGAACAGGAGCCACCTGCTGGCTGAGGTGACCTGACAAGGAAGGTGCAGCCTCTCGATATCCATTTAATTTTTCAGCGGATGGAACAAGATGCTGGGAAACACTGCATCAGTCCCAGTGACTAGCACATTGTTCTGTTGGATCTTGTTCTTTAGGGCTGGACAGACAGAATGTATAGGGCAGGGGAACGCAAATAAATAAATGAAGCACTGCATGCTGTTCTACGTGCAGCACATTGAATAAAACGTATTTATTTCTCATACATACATGTTGGCAAGCATGAAAAGTGCAGCTTTTATTTCCCCCCCCTCTGTTGTTTTTGAAAAACTGTGCAGGAAGGTTTGGGGCTGGAACGTAACTCTCTTTATTCAAAACATATTCAAAGTCATTCAAGGATGTACAAAATATGTCGTTAATTGATGGCCCATAAAAAAAAGCTGTGTTTTTGAATAAAGTTGCTGGAAGTTGCATATGTAAGTCTGCATGGCTTATCTTCTTAAGCAGGAACATCTTGGAAGGGGGGAAATAGAGAATGATCAAGATGGCATTAAGATTGAAAGTCAAGGTTGAACTTCTTTATGTATGTCATAAATGCAACCTATGTAAAAATCAGAAAGAGCTTTGATCATGTTTTCCTGGCCACCATCTTGACTTTTTTGACATTCTTGTCCCATGGATGCCCCTGCTCCTGAAATATAAGCATGGCTTAATAAGTGAGGCTGATTTCTGAGATCCAGTATCTTGAATTTGGTATTTGTTTGGACTCAGTTCTATCTTGTTGACAGACTATAGGAAATTAAGCTCCATCCTCAGCAGCACATACCTCCCTAGCACACCTCTTTATCTTTGAGGTTTCTCTGTCCTTTGAGAAATTACAATGTATAATTGCACAAGGACAGACTAGGGAAGGGGCAAAAGGCAGTAAAAGCCATGAATTTCAGTTGGTATCATGGGCAAAAGGGGAAAACCTTAGGACTAAGTCTTTAGTTATTTTCAAGTATCCAAATCATTGGAATTTAGTACATTTGACTATCCAACTTTTGAACAATGGCGGGGCAAGTCAAAGGGTGCTTCCTACAGTGTGGAAACCAGTCAAAGATCCTGTAGTTGTCACCTAGATAGCACCTGTTCGCCTACTCAGATGTTGAAGTCAGAGCTGTGTCATAGAATAATAGCAGCTACTAATTAGATCAGAACATACTACTGAGCTGCAGTTCCTGGTACCCTACCAATCCACAGTTAAACTGTGATGACGACAAAATGTCATGTACAACAATGTCAGTTCCAAGGTCTGATGCAAGTTTGTGTCATTTGTGTGCAATTTTTGTCTTTGCCAACCCCCCCTCCCTTTGATTCTCTGTGGACGCCTATGACCCTTTCCTTGCTGCTATGGCAGAACAGAACAGGTCAGTGATACATCTAGCATGCCAACAATGATCACAAGGTCTATCGTGACTGATGACCACACTAGCAACATGTTGTACACCGAGTCATCTTCTCTGCTCCATCAGGGCACTGGATTCTGGTAGCCTAGTGGCCTTTCACAAGGGTCACCGCTCCACAATAAGACCTAATTTAAACACTTAATACACTATAATATCATGCAAATCCTTAACATGTCTACTCAGAAGCCCCTTACGTTCAGTGGGATTTATTCCTAGGTAGATGAATTAACACTATTGCAGCCATCTACTCAGAAAAGTTCTCCCCCTCTTCTTGCAGTCTTTTTTTCATATCAAGGATAACTTTCATGAGATTTGTTTTTCCTTTCATTCAATAAGATCTGAAGAATAACAACGTACTCTGGGTAAGAATGGAAGTGGCATGTTGGCTTGCTAGATCTTCCTGTGGAGATGCTGCTTGACCTTCAACGCTCCAAAGTGAGTGACAGATTGAATTTGTTGCCTTTTCCTTTCTCCCTTGCAATAGCAGAGGTTGCCAACACAACTGACCCTGTGGTCCAATACTACTGTGGAGCTTTTTAAAGGACAAAGTGTTTCCTTCAATTACAGAGTCAATAAATATAATATTCAGATAAAACTTTGCATTCAAATAACCCTTTCAGGCTGAAGCTTAGGGTCTCACCTCTCTTTAACAAAAGTTGTCACCAAAAGGGCAACTGAAATTCACACAACTTCTGGAGGCAAGACTGTCTTCCATGAATGGATTTTGGAGGAGTGCCAAGGGAAAGCTAAGGTGTTTGTGCTTATTATGAGCAGCACAGCACAAGGAAGTATGCTTGACATATTGGCTATGATGAACTAGCCACAGCCAGTCTCCCAAAGATCACATTTCTACCCAGAGACCACATCTTTTTCTCCCCCTCCCCTTCAGAGGGACTCTACATCTGCATCACCTGCATAGTAGGCAGAATGTAACAGAAAGATATAACCAACTGAATGCAGAATGCAGATTTCCAGAGAATAGCAAGGAGAGATAAGAAGGCCTTCTTAAATGAACAATGCAAAGAAACTGAGGAAAACAATAGAATGGGGAAGGCTAGAGATCTCTTCAAGAAAATTGGAGATATCAAAGGAATGGGCATGATAAAGGACAAAAAAGGCAGGGACCTAAAAGAAGCAGAAGAGATTAAGAAGAGGTGGCAAGAATACATAGAACTCTACGAGAAAGATCTTAATGTCCCTGATGTCCATGCTGGTGTGGTCACTGAACTTGAGCTGGACATCCTAGAGAGTGAAGTCAAGTGGGCCTTCGGAAGCATTACTAACAACAAAGCTAGCGAAGGTGACAGTATTCCAGCTATGTTATTTAAAATACTAAAAGATGATGCTGTTAAAGTGCTGCACTCAATATGCCAGCAAGTTTGGAAAACGCAACAGTGGTCACGGGATTGGAAAATGTCAGTTTACGTTCCAATTCCAAAGAAGGGCAATGCCAAAGAATGCTCAAACTATTGCACAATTGCGCTCATTTCACATGCTAGCAAGGTTATGCTCAAAATCGTACAAGCTAGGCTTCAACAGTATGTGAACCAAGAACTACCAGATGTACAAGCTGGGTTTTGAAGAGGCAGAGGAACTAGAGATCAAATTGCCAACATTCACTGGATCACGGAGAAAGCACGAGAGTTCCAGAAAAACATCTACTTCTGCTTCATTGACTATGCAAAAGCCTTTGACTGTGTGGATCACAACAAACTGTGGCAAATTCTTAAAGAGATGGGGGTACCAGACCACCTTACCTGTCTCCTGAGAAATCTGTATGCGGGCCAAGAAGCAACAGTTAGAACCGGTCATGGAAGAACCGATTGGTTCAAAATAGGGAAAGGAGTACGACAAGACTGTATACTGTCACCCTGCTTATTTAACTTATATGCAGAGTACATCATGAGAAATGCCAGGCTGAAAGAATCACAAGCCAGAATTAAGATCGCAGGGAGAAACATCAACAACCTCAGATATGCAGACGATACCACCTTTGCAGAAAGCAAAGAAGAACTAAAGAGCCTCTTTAAAGAGAGGGTGAAAGAGGAGAGTGCGAAAGCTGGCTTGAAACTCAACATTAAAAAAACTAAGATCATGGCATCTGGACCCATCAATTCCTGGCAAATAGAAGGGTAGAAATGGAAGCGGTAACAGTCTTCCTTTATTTGGGCTCCAAGATCACCGCAGATGGAGACTGCAGCCATGACATTAAAAGACGCTTGCTCCTTGGGAGGAAAGCTATGGCAAACCTAGATAGCATATTCAAAAGCAGAGACGTCACCTTGCCGACAAAGCTCCGCATAATCAAAGCTATGGTTTTTCCAGTAGTAATGTATGGCTGTGAGAGCTGGACCATAAAGAAGGCTGAGTGCCGAAGAATTGATGCCTTTGAACTGGGGTGCTGGAGGAGACTCTTAAGAGTCCCCTGGACTGCTAGGAGGTCAAACTGGTCTATCCTAAAGGAAATCAACCCTGATTGCTCATTGGAAGGATTGATAACGAAGCTGAAGCTCAGATACTGTGGTCACCTAATGCGAAGAGAGGACTCTTTGGAAAAGACCCTGATGCTGGGAAAGATTGAAGGCCAAAGGAGAAGGGGACGGCAGAGGATGAGATGGTTAGATAGCATCACTGAAGCAATGAGCATGAAAGTGAGCAAAGTCAGGCAGGCAGTGAAGGACAGGAAGGCCTGGCGCGATATGGTTCATGGGGTCACGAAGAGTCGGACATGACTTAACGACTGAACAACAACAACAACAACAGAAAGAACTTTGCTCAATTCTTGCAATTTCATTGTGAAGCGATGCTGCTGTTGTTGCATTTGAGCAGCAGCTGTAAAGTATCATAATGTGCTTAATTTCTAACTGAGAGCCCTGTGGCTCAATCTTAATCTTGAAATCAATCATTCAAAAGAGGAACTTGGAGGGAGGGAAAGAAATATATAGTGGCTGAATTTGGCTAGAGGCAGTGAGTGCTGCAGTTTTTCTATGACAATGGGATACAAGCAGGATGCATATACTCAAAGGAACCCTTTGGTCTTTGACACAGTTTCACTTTATGCTCCCCAAAGTGTAGCCTAGCACTAAAAGGATGAAGTCTGTGGATAGGAGACCCTCCTCATCCTATTCTGGATAAGTCACCTTCTAATCAGGGGCTCTAAAACTTAATCAGGTCTAAGGGCCATAGTATTCGACCTTTGGGTGACATGGCAAAGGCTGCACTCCCCAAAGGAATGGAAGGGACGAAGATGAAAACCACCTCTGATTTAATTTCATTTACATTGCATTTTAATCAAATTAAATATCATTAAAAATGATCAATCTCTGGCCACACTATTGACTCATGTTCTTGTTCTGTCATGTTAATAATTACAATTTGGTTATTGTTTCTGGAGGGTTTTGACAGCCTCATTCAAAACTTTCAGAGGTTTCATCTGCTGGGTTCTGCATTTGTGTTCTAAATTTTCTTCCCTGCAGTCCAGGGAATGGGTATCTCAACTCACAGCTGTATCCAGAACTAGAGTCCTAGGAAGAGAAAGGGAAAGAAAGGGGTGGTATGGGGAGAAGAAAAAATCTGTATAGAGGAATATGTCCTTTAGATATTCTACAGCAGAGGTGGGCATCCTTTTCACAGAGAAACAGGGAAAGAACACTTTTGAAATTAGTATGGCCTTCTCCATCCTGGTGCCTTCCAGAACTGTTGGGACTCTCAGAATTTTCTAGTGGGGCGCTCTGGAGGCAGAGAAAGTATTTTTATTTTTGTTGCTGTCACATTGAGCTAAATGAAGGCTTGGATGTGTGTCCCCAGGAAGGGAAAGCTAACACATATATGATAATATCATCACACAATGATGCAATGTACATACTTGTATCCAATGTCATGACTGCAATACCTACTTGCAGCATCTTCATAATGGCATCATCTCACATCTGTGGCATCATTGTGGTTTACTATAGAAGCCACTGGATGCTGAATTTGTTTTTCAGCAGAAAAAGGTCATTAAAAACCATCCTCCCATTTCTTGTCAGTTTGTTGCCGAAATTCAGCAATATTGAATCCACTGATGAACCTACTAAACGCAGAGAAAAGTATGTTTCAGGTAGTCCTCGTTTAGCAACCACAATTAGGACCAGCAACTCGGCCGCTAAGTAAAACCACAACTGTGGTTACAATCTTACTTCAGCTTTCCTTTACTTTACAGACCTGCAAAGATCATAAATGCAAGGATTGGCTGTAAAGTTACTTTTTCATCACTGTCATAACTGCGGTTGCTGCCTGAGGCAGTCGCTAAACAAGGACTACGTGTATTTAAAAAAGAGAAAGAAGAAACTAGACAAAAAAGAAATAAATGGCCTCTGCCTACTACTTTGGGTTACAAATACCCACCTCTACTCCTGAAACACTTTTTTCAGAATTTCTCCAGACTGTTGGAAAATGTGAAGAAATTCCCCTCTTTGGGCCTGGTAGAGTAGCAAAGCCTGTTTGTTGAGTGCAAGCTCTGTTGTTGTTGGTATCATGTGTAACTATGGCTGCTACATGCCAGACTCTGTGATGATGCTTACCTCCAAAATGGGGTGAATATTCCCTTTTTCTTTATAACTGCGGGGGAACAGAATTAACGATATTATGAGACAAAACAAATTAAAAATGACAGGTTATTTATTTTGGGGTGATAGCCCTTAGGCAGCTGAAAGAGACGAACAAAAACTGCTTTCAAAAGCTATCCCCTTGTTAAACCTCCCTCTGACTATTCCTGCCAAGCTGGCAAGGAAATGGCTTCTTTCATCTCTTGGATTCAGTTCTAATGCATTTTCAATGGCGAGCTCCGCTATGCAAATTATAGAAATGCTAGAGATACTTTATGCAGAGAGCAGTGCTCTGACTACAAATATGGGCAGCTAGTGTAATTGATTATAACCAGGTTCACACAACATGCTAAGACCAAATGTGTTTGTTTGTGGCTTAGGGATTTTATGCAAATCCAATTACTGACATATAAACAAATCAATGTAAATCATCTGTTTTTGTGACAGACTTATGTTGATGAAGATTCTCAGTCATCCAGGTGGAATTATCTGGAGGTTGAGTCATGGCAACTGGACTTCTTTTCTTTTTGGTTTGATATGTTTCGCTGCTTCTCTAAGCACTCTATTTGCCCTATAATTTTACCCATGTGCTATTCCCCAAGGCTGCATCAGAAAAAACCAGATTCAGCAGATTCATTCAGAGATATTAGCAGTTAAAATATTTAGCGACCACTCATTCAGCAACTGTTTGAACTTACAATGGTGCTGAATGAGCGGTACTTATGACTGGTCTTCAAAGTTCCAGCTGTTGCAGAGTCCCACGGTCATGTTATTGCTATTTGCAACGTTCTTTGCTGGCTTCCTACAAGTAAAGTCAATGGGGAAGTCGGCAGGCGGTCTCAAATTATGACCATGTGATGTCCTTGCTTAACGACATGCAGTGATTCACTTAACGTCAGCAACCAGAAGTGTCAAATTCCCATTGCTAAGCAGTGTGGTCATGTCATGTCATGTCATGTCATGTCATGTCATGTCATGTCATGTCATGTCATGTCATGTCATGTCATGCTTTATGACTGTACCACTTAGCAACAGAAATTCCTGTCTCAATTGCCATTGTTAACCAAGGACTATTTGTATTGTTTTTGTTCCTAGGGTCTATGATGGTAATGATTTAGTCTTCTTTCATAATATCAAAATTAAACTTTTATATCCTTTATTGAACTTCTTTTAATTGTAACTGTAACCATAACCCTAACTCTAACCTTTTCCATTCCACTTCATTTGGCAAACTGAATGTACATAGAGTAAGTCATTTATTATTCATAAAAACACTGGATAGAGTCATGGAATCCTTCTGACTGCAAAATTAATTTTGATAGTTCTTAACACAAAAATTCTCACATCCATCATTCTGTAATTTGGTAGGCTTCTTACCAAAGGAGACCATTGTAATATATGTTATTGTCAGTAGAAATTATCTACCAAAGAATAAATGGATTGGTTTATTTAAAAAAAGAAATAAATAATTCTACCAAAGCCATTTCCATACAGATATCCTATACCTCTCTAGGTAAAATGAGTCATTTTATACCATCAGAAGGGGGAAATGTGATTTCATTCTGCCGTCCCCCCAAAAGTGATTGGTATTTCCAACGACAACAATGAATAATTACAGAAAACAATTACACCTGTAGCAACTATCACCCACTCAGAAAAAATTACCTAAAAATGACATCCAAGTCTATTAAAAAAAAACAAAAAAAACACCAACAATCATTAAGAAATGAATGCAGTCATTTTAGGGATTTCTGTGGGATAATCTGTGAAAAACATTAGCGTAGATCTCATTTTGCATGTGGCTGTAAATTCAATTGTGTGGCCTGCAAATCAGGATAGCTTGCTTTCCAAAGTTGTTGAATCACATTCTGAACCCAAACTTGTTGTCAGTACACATTGTAGTGGGTTCTAAAGTCAAAAAGAGCCACCACGTCTAGCTTTCATTTGCTTTTTGATAATCTTTATCTTGTGTGATAGATGACTTCCTGAGCGTGGCATTTGCTTATGTCTTTTATCCTTCTTCCAGCTGCAGCTTCCTTCTTCTCATTGCAAGTATGCTGAATTTTATGTTTGAAGGGGAAGTCACAAGTCTTCTCTAACCGGCTTGTGACATCTCCTTCCAACTGTTAGCTACTTGACTACAGTGCAGTCCCCACTGATTCTTAGCTGCAGTCACTCTGGGTGAATCTCCTTCCATTTCCTAGTGAGAGAGGCATGCTTAAATGCTTTGTGTACTTGAGCCAGGCAAGACAAAAGGTTTCTTAGGAGCCATACTAAATACAATGACATTAGAACAATTCAGAAAAAGAAAACTATATAGGATATTGTTACAGATAGATTACAAATATTCCTCAAAAACATTTTTAAAGGCATCTTAATGGCTTCTACCTAATGCAGCCAGCAGCTGCTTGTCTCCCTTGTGCAAACTAGCTATTTAAAAAACCCTTTTCCAGATTTCAACCCCGTTCTCCACTTTGGCCACAGTGATGGCCAGGACTTCTGTCCAGACCATGATTAATGTGGCCTCCAATTGGAGGACTCCACTGCAGGTAGTCCCTGGGTTAAGAACGCCTGGTTTATGGACGACCCATAGTTAAGAAATGAGCCAACTGTAGCAAAATTCGAGTTAAATACACAATGATTCGAGTTAAATATGCAATGGTTCGAGTTCATTACACAATACTACTTATACAATATTACACAATAATACTGTTCCGGCTTACATACAAATTTGACCTAAGGGCAGACACGGAGCGGAACTCGTTCTTAAACTTGGGACTACCCCTACTTCTTTTTCCATCCCACCCAGGTGGGAATTGTTTTGTGTTCTGTGGGCATGTTTTTGGTGAAAAGGAAAAGTCAACACTTTTATAATTCTTCCTGTCACTTGGGCTAGGAGGGGAAACTTAACAACTTCCCCTAACAACAGCTCACATTTCAAAATTCCCCTACTGAAACTGAAAAAAAGGGCTAATCCTTCATGGCAGGCAGCTCAGTACAAAAGGGCCTTGAGAGAGAGGGAGGGGATTAGAGGGGCTGGCAGGCACAACATACACCAGCTCATGGGAATGGAGGCATTTGTGCAGGATGGAATGAAGCACAGCAGGTGGACCACACTGTCTTGCTTGTGCCAGTTGAGAGGGGAAAACACTACTTTGGATGAGGGGCCAGAAAACTTGGGTGGAGTTGGCCCATCGTGCTGATGCAAACAAGAAGTGTAGATTAACCCACAGAAAAACAGAGAAACACTGGAATGGCATATTTTGTCGGGAATAGCTGTTTTTCTGGTATAACTGTATAATATTATATGCAGAGAACTATGAAATCCAAAACAGGACTTAAATATATACTTCAGGACATTAAATACTGAAAAATTCATAACTGGCTACATAACCAATGCATATTTGTTGACAAGGGGAGGGGGGGAGATTCCAGAAAAGTTATCAAGAATAAGGAGGGGTAAGCAGGTGTATAGGGGTATATTGGTATCGGCTATTTAGTTTTTCCCTAACCATTGCATAAATGTATTGCTTGGTTTAGATTTTTAATGATGTTAGTTTATTGTCAGGGCTAATCTCAGACTTCCTATGGGGACCAAAGAATTTGAGATGCACTGGAAGTGTTTTAAAAAGATATTGTATTAGAATAATTTTCTGTGTTTTAGGTTAAATACTTTCCATCCAGCTCAAAGTAATTAGGGATCTATGTATATAAATATATAAATAGTCTCTAATGAATTATCTGAGGGGTTAGGTACATTGAATTACTGTCTTGCTTAAATACTCCTGGATGCAGGCACCTATAAATGACATTCTTCTCTCAGTAAGCACCTGTTCCTAGTAGAAACAAGAGTCATATTGATTAGATGCAATTTATCTTCTCCCTGGATTTTGGTCCTGACAGTGTGAGAAGATTAATTGGAATTAATGGCATTTGCACAGCTAATTAAAGTCACTCTTGCTAAAGTCAAATCAATTCCTTTAATCAGGGAAGTGACAGAGTATTGCTTACTCGCTACAGTCTGCATGTCAATGTGTTCTGGCTGAATAAGTATCTCAGCGATCATTTGTGACTGAACACGTGAACTGTTTAGGTTGCCTGGTAATTTCCCTGATATTTAAAGAGAACTAGTCACTGTAGAATGATGCTACCTTGTCTAATACAATGCATTGTATTGGGGAGGAAAAACAATTTAGGTGATTTGTTTATTTACTTTCTGTTCTTCAAGGAATCTATAACAGTATATAAAGCGCACTGTGGGGCTATAGCCAGGAGCTATAATCCCAGGCTTTCTTGTAATTCAACAGCTGAAGGCATGCTATTCCTACTCCTCCCAGGTGAACACTGGAGCACTGGAGTTAGAGAAGACAGAGCTGGATTAGACCTTTTCTCACCTATAAAATTAATTTGTAGACCCCATTTGTTATTTCTCAATTAATGGAACAGAACAGAATGTTGTGGGAGAAGTGAAGATTGAATAGCTGTGTAGAAGGGGTGGGGATCAAATGAAATGATCTCTTAATATGATATTCTAATAGAGAGGGTTGGATTGGATTACGTACTGCAGCTGGGTTGGGTTAGCATTAAATTACATAATTTGAATTACATAGCAAAGTTATTTAATTTTATACCTACTGTCAGGTTCGGTCAGCACGGGGCTTCGGGGAAGCTCACAGCCAGACCACGCGAACTCCACCGGCGGTAGCTAGCGAGGAAAAGAAGAATTGAAAGCGCCGCTAATTAATGGGCCACCTGCGCCCAGCCAAACAGGAAAACCGCAGCGGAAGCTTTAACTATACACTGATAACGGCGCGAGCCAACAATGAACGGGGCCGCAGGCAGCGAAACAAGATCGCCGCGCAGCACAGAACCCTCGGGCTTGCACGTAACGGGGGGGGACCAACCCAAGCCGGAGGGGACTGCCAATCAAGGACAATGGACCCTGACCGAACCTGCCATCATGGACAATCAAGAGGGATTATTGGGGGGCCGATAATCTGCAGCGGTAACGCGATCGCGGGGCGGAAAAAAGCGCGGGAAGGGGGGAATATAACGAGTGATGCAATTGTACCAAGCCAGTCCTGGCTTTGCTTGTGACTGCTACGTTACGCATGAGTAAACCTCTTTTGTGAGCCACACGTGTCACGAGAGTTTCTCTGTCGAACGGGGCAAACCTTACACCTACAGTATTATCCAAAATTAGCACTGTTACGTGGCTGTAGCTAATATATTGCTTGGAAGGCTGTTTATCTGGAACAACATCCAGTCAATGTAATTCCAACAGATGCAATTTTTTTTTAACTTATAAAATCAGTCCCACATTATGATTTGGATTGCAGCCTAACTGCACACTCTTATACATTTCTAATGAAAACTGAATTCAATAGGACTTACTCCCAAGTCAATGTGTATAGGCCAGCTACCTAAATGTCATTGATTTCAATGGAAAACACTCATCCATCTTGTGTCAACCAGCTCTCAATTCCACCGAAGTTACATAGTAAATACTCTTTGAGCTACTTGGATATTTCCTGAAAGCAAGCAGTACAGTTTGATATTGATGGACAAGAGTTACAATAAATACATTTGAGAACAGAGGCAGAGAAAAATAAAAGATTCTGACTGTGGGCTTTCTGAAGCAAGGATACCAAATGGTGCTACTCATCTACCTTCCTCATCAGTGTTCAGCTCTTTTCCTTGTGGAGAGCTGGACTAGTCAGCTTTGTCCCATCATTGCTTATCCAGCGCATTAAGTTTGTTCTTCATGGCCATCTATGTCAGGACAGTTTGATACTGAAGGGCTTCCAAAGCTGCTTCTTAAAGGCCCAGATTTTGGCTCTTTTGCAAAATGATTTTCTTTGCAATTTAGATAATCTTCAGAGGGCTCTTTTACCCACCCTCTCTGGCACACACACAAATATATGCACTTTCTTAACTTGTTGCTGTGATATTAGAATCATCTTGAAGAAGACAGATCCTTGAGTTGTGACAATTGATACTTAGGATCTCTTTAAATGCTATTTCTAATGTGAAGCACACACTTATCATGGCTCCAGTTTCCTCTTTCAGTATTAAGCATGAGTGGCCTGACCTAGTAGTATGCCAGAAGAAATCAACTCTATTGGATTCAGTGGAAGTTTTTCTCCTTAGCAAATGGCAGCCATGTGGTGAGGACTGGGACCAAAACAAGGGCAAGAATTAAAAACCCTTTTCCCTAACTCTTAATTCTTCTAAGCTATTTTGGAGGATGCTGGACTGTCCTTATAGGTCACACAGTTCTGCTTTCAGAACTGCCCTCCAATGCCCATTCCCTTAAAGTAATTTAACTCTGCCAAATGGAAGGGCCAGTTCTGAATTCTTCTTATTTGAAAGAGAAAATAATGATCATGTTTTGCAATGACAGAATGGTACCAATTCAGCATGCTTTATTTAGGTGGTTCAGATAGGATTCTTAGTTTGCACCTGGTGAGCAGCTCCCACCATTAATACTTAGAACTTTTTAAATTATTATTTTGTACAACTTGCACAAAGGTGGGGCAGGGGGAAAACTCTCTTAACTTTCAAGAACTGTAACTTTGAAAGAAATAGGTCATGAAGGAAATTCTCTCCATTTATTTCAGAATGCTAGTTAGAAGGAGTCGATCATATTTAAAAAGCCGAGCTTCCGGAAAACCTTGCTAATTGAAATACTGGCAGTACCAGTGGACAATCCTATTCTGCCCTCTCTGCTGTGTTTGCATTGTATCAGTTATGGCAAACATACCAAATAAATATATGTTCACCCTAGTGGCTCTGTTACTGTTTCTCTGTACTAATCACTCTCATCAAAATGTGTGCAATATTGTCTTTTGTTTGCTCT
This sequence comes from Python bivittatus, assembly GCF_059951505.1. Taxonomy (NCBI): domain Eukaryota; kingdom Metazoa; phylum Chordata; class Lepidosauria; order Squamata; family Pythonidae; genus Python; species Python bivittatus. The sequence continues at coordinate 55,297,224 of NW_028277112.1, read as the reverse complement.
CTGGAAAGGAAACATGGCTTGATTTCCAAGGGGCCAATCTGCCAGCCAGGCTCTGTAGGAAGCAGTGATCTGATAGGAACCTGGCATTTACTGTTGGCTGAGAGACATTATGAGTTGATCCTAAGATCAACAAAGAGAGTTATAAACTGAGAGTTATTTTAGGAGAGATTGTAAAGGCCAATATGAGTACAGGTAGTCCTCAGGTTATGACAGCAATTGGGGGTTGCCATGGGAGGTGAGGGATGTTGCATGGAGGAGGCTGGGAGAGGGCCTCGGAGGGCCAGTGCAAGCTGTGCGCGAGTTGCAGGAGACCAGGGGAGGGCCAGCGAAGGCTGTGTGTAGGCAGGGGGGTGCTGCAGGGAGGAGAAAAAGTGGGAGCGACTTACAACCTTCCCTGCTGGCTTCCCCATTGACTTTGCTTGTGGGAAGCTGGCAGAAAAGTCACAAATGACGGTCATGTGACCGTGGCTCCCTGCAAAGTCATAATCGTGAGCTGGGCACCCAAGTGCCCATATTGTGATTATGTGACTGTGGGGGTGCTGCAGTGCCCAGAACCTCGAGGATCAGTCATACATCTATTTTTTCAGTGCTGCCGTAACTATGAACAGTTGCCGAACGAATGGATGTAAGCCGAGGACTACTGGTATGAGGAAGCTGAGGAATGAACATATTGGGTCAGCATCTTATAACTTTTCCATTCAGTACTCTTGGGATGAGTGATAGTTTAAAAGCAGTCTTCACATATAATTAAATCTACAGATGTTTATTTGTAACATGTTTATTTGTAACACAGGGTACCTATTGAAAATGGTGTCTACATAAGTAGATACCCAGGCATTATGTTATTCCCTTTTGGAGTATGCAGCTCTATGCTGAATACAGAAAAGAGATTCGAAATAATAAGCCCAAAGAAATTATAGGTATCAGCCAACTTAAAGAAAAGCATACCATACCACTCCATACCTTCCTGTCCTTGCAAACTGTCTTTGCTTCCATCAAGTCCATATGCCACTTTATATATCAACTTTTGTTCATTACATTTCTTACCTTTTTTTTCAGAATCTCATCAACTCCATCCAGCCACAACTTTCTTAGTCTTCCAGGTCCTCTCAGCCCATTCATGCTGACTTCCTATATTAGTTTTGTAAGTAGATCTTCAATCATTATCTGTGTGGCCAAAACCCTCCTCCACATATACCTTTCATACTGGTCACTCGCTTTTGTATTGAGAACATGTTCATTCAGCACACATTCATTCTTGAACTTATCTCCACTGGTTTTACTATACATACTTAGGTGCCCCACTCCCACTGCATTCCACTTACTTTTATATTTCTCCTGGGATACTCTAGTAACCCAACTCTCAATCCAATATGCAAAGGCATTTTTGCTTTTTCGGACAAACATTCACTCCTTGTAACAGACCACAAACTACCTTTCTACAAGCATTTTTTCCATCCATTTTACCTAGGTACACAAATGTGGGCTCTAGTTTTTTGCAATATATATACTGCTGCAACAACATTCTTTTCACTTTGTTCCAAGCAGCTTCCACATCCTCTTTCCTATATTCAATTTCCATTCATTCTGTTGGGAAATGTTCTAATACTTTTTTGCACAGGACTTATATTTTTTCCCCCTGAAAACAGTCTAAATGTCACTCTCATTTCTTTCTCTTCTTTCATGTCCCTTCTCTTCCATGTTCCATTTTTCCCCAAGATCCTCTCTTGACCCTATCAAAAAAGTGATCTACCCAACATTTAGCATGTGTTATCTGCATTGCGTCTTCCACAATTCTCACAATCTTTCATCATAAGCAACCAAATGAATCATACTTTTAGATTAATATTTATCCCATTGCCATGTCTCTGAATGAACAGATTTATATTTAAATCACTTATTCAAAACAAACAGATCTTTTAAGCAGATATTCACCAGTCACCATTCTCATTCTTTCTTGGGTCTCCAAATGGCCCAATAACATTTTATGTACTCTCTTTTCTCATTTGCATGCACTTACCGACCCACCTACAGAATAATTCTTTCTCCTGGATTACATCCATTCAGAATGTTGCACAGTTTTCCCCAGAACTCATATCTGATTCTTCCATTATCACTATTCATTGGACCATAACATGAAATTATCAACAACTTATGGAGTTTTACTTTCATATGCACCTCAACATTCTAGATGATACCCATTCTTATTTTCTGATATAACATTTTAGTCTTTTCATTCAGAAAAAACCTGCACCTTTATGTCCTGCATGTATTCATCAACATGTCAGTGTTCCTCCCAAAGGAATCCAGAGTGGTATTCAAGAACAGAAACAACAAAATGTCAATAAAACTATCTACCATAGAACCATATTTCATAAAGTCAATAAATGTATAGTATTTAGGTGCACTATAGTTTACCACAAAACTGATTACAAGGCCTGTCTTGTCCTGGAGCAATTGTTACCCTGAATATTCCCGGTGAACAAGCCTGATTTGAAACTAGATAGGCTAATTGTCATTTGTAGGTGTTGGACTGGCCCTAGAAAATAGGGCTCTAATCCACCCTCAACCCTAGAAGCTGACTGTGAAACTTTGGCCTAATCACTTTTTGTCAATTCAGCTTCCCCTCCCAGGGTAGTTGCTGGGGGTGGGGGGAAATAGGAGGAAGGAGTGCTTTGTATGTTATACTGAGCTCATGAATGAGAGATGGATGTAAATCTGACAAATAAATAAATAGATAATAAATAGGGAACTATTTCACCAGAATTGAGGTATCATCATCATAATAAAAAAAACCTCTATTCCCAGTCACAGGTTGGACTGAAAGCTGGGCTTCCTCAGCTGGTCATAATATATGGGTTGAAGGGTGCTGGGGAAGATGTTTTTTAGATCACAGGACAGCATAGGATGTCCCAAAGCCATTCTATGTGCAACCTCCATAGCCCTCTAGTAAGGTCTTGAGGATGTCCTAGTTCCTTGGGATGGCCTCTTTATCATGCCAGAAATTTGGAGCAAAGAAAGGATGGGCTGATTGGCCAGAGATGTCACTCAGGGCACTAGAGTTTCCCACGGCTGTTAGGATGCTTTGGTTGCTCACTGGATAATATTGCCTGCATTCCAGAGTATCAGCAAAGGATCTCTTAATTCTCTCAGAACATCCCTTAGCTGAACAGAGCTTTGCTTTTTATGCTCTAAGGCAGGGTGGGACACTGATGTCCTGCCATTAACTATAGCCTCATCATCTCTGATCATTTAATACCAGCTGGAAGGTCCATTCTTGCTACACATATCTGTGGTGGAGATAGGGGCAATCTCTAACCCTTTGGCTGAGTTTGATTAGTAGATGAGGTCTCTCCATTCAGTCACTGGAGAGTCCCTCCTATACCCTTTCCTCTCCAAGAAATATTGCCACAGGTGCTTCTTGAGAAGAGACCATTTGTGTGCTTCTCCCTCCTTTTACTGTGCCTAGAAACACACTAAAGTGATCTGGCCATGGTAAACAGCCCTCTTCTATTGCTGGATCACTATGTTTCCCTCTCTATGCATGGAGGTAGGAGTAGCTCCTCCCTCAGTATGCATGAATGGTGTGTGTTCATATGTGAAAGAGAAAGAACATGGCGTGAAAGGATATAGCATGATATCTATATATAAATGGAGAGAATGTAAATAAATGGTGGGACTGCATTCGTGTGTGAAACAGTGGGAGTAACTAGACCCAGTCTGGATGTATCCCATCCTCAGCTAGCATGTGGCCCCCAATATAGAGAGTAAAGAAGATGGCCTTGATGGAAAAAGGGGAGATCCTCAGTGAGGAGTGCGAGCCTTGTGTAACTTACAAGTAGCCTTACATCAGGGAAACATTATTTAGGCCCAAACAATGAAGGAGGAATGTGAAAACATTTCTGACAGACACCTCCCTAATTCACATTAGTATAAGAGAGGGGAGGAGGTACACCATAATCAAACTTGGAAGATTCTGTTGCTATAAAAGTAGTTTTAGCCTTAATGTGGAGTTGATTTCTTGATCTGATCTACATCTTAAGACTGACAGTTTCCAACATGTGACTCTTGAGGCAAAATAGTTTTCTTTCCGTCCTCCAATGAATTGTTGGAGTAGCCAAAACTTTTAGATTCCACCGTTCAGTCTCTAATGGGTTAAATTTTCTGGAAAAAACTTTGAAAGGGGACAACAATTCCCATCATTTTTTAAAAACTTTTGTTCAGTCCTTCTCCCATTCAGTTAATATTGGTTGAACTACCAATAAACACTCTTGAGATATTAATTTTATATTTGGGCTATCTAAATAATGTTGATTGATTATGTGTCATCGGGTCAATGTCGACTCTTAGCGACCACATAGATAATCTCCATGATGATCTGTCCCTAACCTGGTCCTTCAGCTCTTCCAACGGTGCATTCATGGCTATGTAACTGAGCCTATCCATCTTGCTGCTGGTTGTCCTCTTCTTCTCTTTCCTTCCGCTTTTCCCAGCATTAAAGCCTTCCGAAGGAAAAAACAAAAATAAAACAAATTAACACAAGATAGATAGATAGACCTTTCTTCAAAATATATGTCTTGAATGTACAGTATTTTTCTTTAAACAATTCCTAAAGAAAAAAGTATATTGCTCTCTTTTACTAAAATATAACACTATTTACAGGTTAAAATAGGCAAAAATCTCACCAAAATCTCACTTTCAAATTTCACCATTTGAAAGTTAGTTTAGCATGGTAGAGTGTTCATATAAGCAAATAAGTAACACATTTTTACATCCACCCTCATGTAAGTCATTTGTTTAACAGGTTTTGCATAATTACCTGCAAGTAAGAAGTAACCATGCTGTCCACTTCTGATAGCTAACATGGATTCCAATGAGTTTTATCCTTTTCATAATCTAATATTAGTTTAATAGTTCATATCTCATGTTTGAAGATATTTATGAGCCAATAGCCTCAGTTATCTCACTTTTTCTTCATATCATAAAATATCCTTAGGTCAAACATCTTCATCAATATATATTTTCTGAGATGGATTTATATAATTAAAAATGATAGCCCCAATATCTGGATTATCTGGGCAGCATCTTCTTTAACAACTTTTCTGTCACTTTCCAGAAATCTGCCTATCTTAGAATCAAATAAGGACTTTACTACTTTAAGAACATTTACTTTATTACTTTCTTAGCTCTGAGTTTCACTTCTGCACTATATGGTATGAACCGAGTTAGGATAAGGAATGAAGGTTTCTATTACTTATTTAGTTTATACCCTCTCTTTCATTCAGGAGTTCAAATTGGTATACATACCGCTCCCTCTATTTTTCTCTGCAACAACCATAAGGTAGATTTGTCTGAAAAAGATGGAGTGGTCCAAAATCATGTATTGATTTCTTCCCAGAAATCAATTTTAGTAGTCCATGATTTTTCTGTATTTGAATGAATTGATGCTTTCATCCATATTCAGTTTGGTGCTTTCTCTGTGAAGGTTTACATTCGGAAAGGTCCATGAAAAGTCCAGTTTCAGTATTATTTTATTTATTTATATTATTCAGTATTATTTATATAGTAAGTCTTCTTGTAATGTATTTTAATCCATATTTATTCTATTTTAATTAATATTTATTCTTTTTACTGTAAACCGCCCAGAGTCGCTCTGCAGTGAGATGGGCAGTGAAAAATCTGAAATACAAATAAATAAATAAGATATATATTCATATTATAGAAAATTATTCAGAGTCCAGCCTCAAACTAAAACCTTTCTTCTCATTTTTGCAATAAAATGATTTTGATTCAGTTTTTAATGATAAGGAAATTGTGGCTTTTTGTTGTTGTTGTTGTTGTTCCTGGAAAGAAGTTTGACTTTTAAAGGTGAGAAAAGTCAAATTTGGAAAGCTTAAAGATGTTTAATTCCTAATTCAATGAAAAGTAGGATGCAGATATTAGGAAAAAGGAAATAATCAAATACCACCACATTTCATCTTTAAAAGTGTGTACTAGAATGCGCAAAATTTGCATGGCCATTTAAAAACAGCTTAAGTGTGCATCTAAAAAGCTGATGAAATAAAATTCTTAGGTTATTTTTATTCACATACCATAATTTGCTTTTATCGTGCCAATAGCCATATTTATGCAGAACAGCTTAGTCTGATTAGGAACTTCTGGTAGTTTAGCTTTAACAAAGGGAAAAGGATTTAAGTGGCTATCATTAAGGGAACACAGTGGTATGACAATTCCCTAGTAAAAATGAATAGCTGAAAGATAGTAACAGATTGGTAGCACCAGGCAGGATTTGAGAAAAAGTATTTTTCCTCTCTAAGGCAGAGTTTTTGCCTTTCTTTGGTAGCTTTTTGGCCTCATGTGCTGTACCTGCTCACTCAAGTACTGGTAGAAGCCCCAAGGAGGTGAATCGTGCCTGCCATCATTGTACAAATGAAGTGAATTATTTTCTGAGATAAAGTTTAGAGTACAAAATTTATTTTGCCATTAAGGTAATGTCAGGGTTAGGCTTCCTTGAGGTCTGTGGTTCAATCTGGCATGAGATTTTAGGCTATTAACAAACCAAGGAAGGCTGTTTGGCGAATTTAACTAGTTCTGGGTCTCCCCAGATATATCCCGTATTCTTTTCATCAATCCTTACATTAGTTAAGTCTTTGGGAGCATTATTAGTTTAAACTGCTAGTGCCAGCCTTCTGTGCTGTGTTTACCGGAATACCCATTATTTGATTATTACATATTATGCTTATGTATGCTCAGCTTGATAATGCAATCAAATTTGTTTAGTTTTTCCTCTTCTGAAAATGGCCACCTCATATTTTAAAGCTTTTTCCCATTTCGTTTCTACTTTGTAGAATCAACTCCCCCTTGAGTTACCTCTGGAGCTTGATACCTAGAAATTTAAAAAGACCCTTTAAAGATCTTTTTATCCTTTTAACAGGAGCTACCCCAAACTTTTGATTATTCACTGAAGACTGATACTGAACTTGTGCTAGTATTAGGAATTATTCATATTGATTATTATATTGGACTAGGAAATGTTTTACATTGATTATTATATTGCTTTATTGTGATTAATAATATTAATTACGGATATTAATACTATTATTAATTAATATTATTCTTATACGGTATGTAACTTTCTTTTTCACCTGGATTGCATTTAGTTGTAAGTGCATGCTAAATACAACTGTTAATACTAGTATCCTCTCCTTTTCCAAAACCATCTCTAGTGAGATGGAATAAAACTGCAGGGAATTTAAACATCTGTAAATTGTTGAAATTCAATTTTGCATTACTGCCTTTCTGTACCTACAGCCCTATTGACCACTAGGGGCAAGAGATGCAAAGACAGCTAGCAGAGGGACTCCATACTTTTATCTCTTTTCTTTGATTAAAAGACTTTGCAAACATCGCCTATTGGTTAGATTGGAATTCTTAGGGTTTTCATCACTTCATTCCTCAGTTTAGTTCTCTTTCTTTTCTATCTTTGACCTGTGTTGTTCAGATACTTAGCTGACTCATTTTCTCTCCGTTATGAGGAAAGCACACTACAGGCTCTTAACTGTAGAGAGACTTAAGTTACTCAGCTTTTCCCATCACCATGATATTTCCTAAATAAAGCTTGTCTTTATCTTTCTTTCCCACAAGCAGCAGCCTTGAGAATACTTTCCTATATAAAAGTTGCACTCTTAACTTTAGTATTGTTCTCTCCACACATTCTTTTCACTATATAAAGCTATCTGAAATCCAATGCTGGCATGCAGGAAGTAATGCCAGATAAGGAAAACAAGGGCTGGCAAACTAAGCAACAAGAGCAAATCTCGGCAGCAGGGTAGATATTCTTTTTTGCATTTGTCTGCTTTTGTATCTGGGTACTACAAGCTGCATTGTTTTTAATATGAACATTCCTTTGAACGATCAAATGTTTATGATCCTTTCATAGTATCACTAAAGAGGAACACACGCTATAAAGTAGGGCATATATTTAAGCTATATCTATAGCTAGAATACACCCATGATTAAGTGCATCTCTCAGGGTTAGAAGTGTCATCCTGGATACTGTCAAAATACTCAACTTTCATGCTCAAGGGCAAAGTAATAAAAAAACTAAAAGTCAATCTGTTTCATAAAGAGAACAGTCCTTGTACCACAACAAATGAGAGAGAAAATTCCCAGAGAAAGTTTACTTGTAAGGATGAATGGTCTGAAAACAGCTGAGAAGCAACATTGAAGTCTCAGATTATAGCTCTAGGCTATCCTGGTTCTCATGTCAGTATGTTAAATGGCTTCCGTATATCTCAGAAGAGATAAACTACTGAATGATGGAATTGTTCTGCACCATCTTGAGTATTCTCCAGATATAAACATTTCAGTGCTTCCTTTTTGCTTCTGCTTTTGGTTCCTGGGTCCATTTGCATGATGCTTCAGTTATTCTTGATTAAATGTGACCTCAGGCTCACCTCCCTAGTGAAAAGTAAGTCTTCCATGTTTCTTCCTGGTTCCACAGGGTGGAATAATTCTTGCTTGTGCAATCAATAGATAGTCTTTTGTAAAAAGTTAGTGACTCTAGTTAGTGATCTTAGCCATCTTTCCAAATACTGTGGAGGGATCAATATGAATATCTTTCCAGTCCATATTGTTTTATTAGATTTATATCCACTTTTCATTCAGGACCTCAGTATGGTATATGGTGCTCCTTCCTCTTGTTGTTTCCCATAACAATAATTCTGTGAAGTAGGTTGGGCTAAGAGAGAATGAGCAACTCAAAGTCACCCAGTAAGCTTCCATGGCTGAGGGTGGACTAGAACCTGGGTCTCCCCACTTCTAGTCCAATACCTTAACCACTACTCCAAACTGTTTCTTAGAGTTTGCATAGCTTCAGTTGTAAATCTATTGTCTTCGTGTCCTGTGTCAGTCCTCAGTGTCATTTCCTGCATGAAAATTCATGTTTGTTTATATATGTTTTTTTCCCACACACATTTTTGGTGCAACTTTCCTTCATTTATGTTTTTCCATTTGACATCAGTTATTGAGCCAAGAAAGTATTGCAGTTTGTAGGAAAGTGCACGGTCCGAAGTTTGGACTCTCATAATCCCAAAATTGTGATTCAATTCATTTTAAAATGAAGTTCTCCCCCAACCCTAGCACCACTGCCACTCCTGTTATTGAGAATGATGGACTAATAATGAAAACTAATGATTTGCCTAAGGCTTCCTAGGGCTGAGAAAGAGGGACTGCCCCAAGGTCACGCAAGTGGCTTTGTGCCTAAGGCAGGACTAGAACTCACAGTCTCCCAGTTTCTAGACTGATGCCTTAACCACTACCCAAACTGGCTCTCTCCTAATTTTTCCTCCACAGTAACAACCCTGTGAGGTAAGTAAGGCCAAGAGACAGTGATCAGCTACACAAACAGCTCTGTGGTCAAGTGGAATATACAGACCTCAAGAATTCTCTTATTCTTTGAGGTCTGTGAGGGAGGATTCTGGCAAGAAAAGATTTTTTAACCAAGTTCCATTATGGAGTCCTTGGTGCTCTCTGAGCTTGGTTGTTTGCCTGCAGATGTTTCATTCCATTACTGAAGATGTTACCTAGTCAGGTAATGAAACATCTGCAAGCAAACAACCAAGCTCAGAGAGCACCAAGGACTGCACAGTTCAACCCTGAGCTACAGATATATTGTAAGTTCCATTAGTTAACTAGGTAAAAATAACTCAGACAAGTTAAATATTTTACACTATAAATAGGGGTGGAAGATACAATGTACATTCACTAAGTATACAGAAATACAAACCTCCTAATATGTTTTCTTTTACAGTATGCATTTTATTCATTAATTCATTAATTAATTCATTCATTCACAATTACTTTTGAAGTGTATATACTGCCCAACAAAACAAAACTTTCTCTAGAGTGGCTTACCAGTTTAAAACTGTCAACTAAAAACAGATCTAAAAAGAGCAGATGAAGATATACACAGGCCAATTGTTGCTATTTCTCAGCAGCAAAAATAAAAGAGCTGGAATAAAAACTAATTGAAAAGCTCCACAGAAGGATCATAGAATTGGTCACATACAAAGGCATGAAAAGACTCTAATGAATAAAGATGATTCTTCCAGGAAAAATAATATCTGACTTGGGAGGGTATTCCAAAACTGGACCTGGAGCACAACTGAGAAGACCTGATCCTGAATTTTGGCATGGAAGAACATTCAGAGCAGGGCCTCTCAAAAAGATCTGAGCATCTATGTATAGAAAAATGGTATTGCACATATTGGAAGAGGCATCACGTTTTTTCTGAGCTTAGATTTGTATCAAAACCCTCTACTTTATCTGCTTTGTGTCCCATGTATAGATCTTTTCCAGGCTTCAATTTGCATCCAGTTCCCTGCCATCCTTCCAGCTTGATGAAATCTGACCTACATACTCATAACCTAGCCTCAACTGAGCAGAATGCCTATTTACAGATGGGTTTATCTTTCTCCTATAGCATCAGAAACAAGCCAGTCAAACTGACATGCCATTTTTTTTTCATTATTTAGAACAAACAGGACTTTGCTTCAGTTAATTTGTTCATGGATTCACCAACATAACTTAAAAATGATATTATGAATGCTCACCTTAATATGATATTGTTAATGATTGCATGAGGTTCAGTAGCAGGCCACATTTGTGTAAACAGAAATACATTCAAGGTTCTCTCTCAGAACCTTGCGTTAGAAGACTGATAGAGACAGATTTATTACTTTCAAAAAAATCATTAAGCACAGCACTTTGTAAGCAACTGAGTCAAGGTCAGCAGTCCTTCAAGTTGTTCTGTAGCCAGTTTCAACAACAGTGAACTAATCTTCAGTTATGCTATGTAAGACAACGCTGAATTCCATAGTAGTGTTGGGCAGAAAAATTATACTGCATTTTTGCACCCAGTTTTCATTTGCTTCCAAAATTCTTTTAAAGGAGAAGAGCATTTCAGATAAATTCTCTTAGGGAGAATGAGATGTTCTTTATGATGAAGTGGCCCAGAATGCATGTGAATGTGTTGTCTTCAATCCATTCTCATCTCTCCAATCTACAGCTTCACTTCAGCTGAATCCAAAAGAGGATTTCACTTCCACTGGACTTTTTCTTTTTTTTTTTTTTATAAATGTTTTTTTTATTTTTACAACAAACACAAAACATACATGAACAAACAAAAACATAAAAAGGCATAAAAAAAGTATCTTCCATTTTATACTGTGTGTCAACCAGTTACCAACTCGTTGGTGCCCCTTTCATAATCTTAAATTCTCATATCATCTATTCAAAATATACTTGTATACTTATCAATAAACAATTATTAATCATTCATAGCTAATCTATAGAATCATTTATTACAAAAAATTTTAACTTTCAATAGGATTAGTAATACATTTTCATCTATCGATTATATGTGTATATATATAATAGTTAATATCAAATTTCTATTATAAAATTTCCTAATCCATTACATTACTATATTTTCTCATCTAATCATTAATAAAAACAAATCCTGTGTCATATAAAATTACTTATCTTCTTACTCTAATATCAAATCTCAATTTAACTCATCTCTGCACATTCCATAATTTTCAATAACTTCCTCCTGCATAAGTACTTTTTAATTTTTCAAATTCTTAAAAGTTACAGTTCTAACCAGTATCAGTTACAGTATCAATTACGGTTCTAACCAGGTTACAGTTCTAACCAGATTCTTCACTACATGTTTCAACAAAAATGTCTCTAGTTTAAAATCTATATGTTACTATATTCAACCATGTATAAATTTTAGTCTAATCTCTTAAGACGTTTACAATCAAATACAATTTTTAACTATACATCTCAGATTTATACTTTATTCCAGCGCTTGCATAATTTTGAGTTCACCCTTTTCATTCAATATCCCAAAATATCTAGCTGTTTATTCCTTTTTCTATGTTATTGGATAAGAGAAAGCAATAATAAATGTCCTTTCAAACATTCTGCTTTTTAAAGCTTCTGTCAGTACTTCCACTGGACTTTTTCAATAGTGGTATGACAGTACTCTCTTTACTAAGGAAGAATTCTTGAGAAAGGGTTGGAATAATTCTTCTTGAGAAATTCAGAGGAACCATTCATTAAATTTCTCTGCTCACAGAATTTAAAACAGTTATTTTCAGCTAGTTTTAATTGTTTAGGATGGGATTTTCAGAGTATGTGGCTTCCAAGTAAGTTTGAGTTTCCTTGAATCTTCATAAAGAAAATTCAGGGAGAGAACACAGATCAGTAATATTTCTTTGCATGCCATGGTTATATCCATGGCATCTCCCATTAATAGCCTTGGAGGGCCACTACTCATGAGAAGGGATAACAGACTATCCCATCAACAATTTCATACAAATGGGAGACTCATCTACAGATATGCCCTCCAAAGTATGGACAGTATGGGAATTCAGTCCCCAAGTTCATATGAGTAAGTGCCCCAGAACTCTTTATGACACATTAACTTTCCCCTGGTGATTGTAGAGTAGGGGCAAACAATAGAATTATTCAAGGGTCAGATCCGTCCCCAGCCTCCCATGAACCAGACAATATTTATTCCTAATGATAGCATTTGGGTCCCATTAGTTTTTTTTTTTTTTTTGGTGCTCTGGAACTGCTCCCACTGGAGATCACATTTAAATCCTGACTCATAGGGCTCATCCACACACCCTCCTCTCCTTGGCTCGAAGATGCCCATTTACCTTTTGCAGAGGACATATCCTCATGCAAACCCTCCATGTTGTTGCCAGCCTGGCTGGAGGATTCTGAGCCTCCATGGGCAGTTTTGTTGTGGCTTCCAAAAGGTCTTAACATCTTGACTTGAGCACAACCTGTTTCTCTCAATTGCTGTTCACTTGTGGGAATATCAACCTCATGGAAGATTGATCCAATGTCTACCAGGAGATCGATTTTCTATCAGCACACAAAGCAGTCTCCTTCTGAAGTTATTACTGGCTTCCAGTAAAGAAACTGAAGTGAACTGCTATGGTAATTAGAAGAAGAAGAAGAAATATATCATTGTTTTCATTCATGTAGGAATAGCAGCCAGAGACTACAGCATCTAATGGTGACTATTTTTATTATTGGGGAAATATTTATTTATTTATTTTTATTTATTTATTTGTTGGATTTCTCCCCCGCCCATCTCCCCCACAACAGGGGACTCCGGGCGACTTACAAAAAACATTAAAACTATAAATATATATAAAAGACATAGTACATCCAAAATTAAAACAATACTAAAAAAGGAAAATCCAAGAGGATGGAAAATCAGGCTGCGGACAGCTGGCCACTATGGGGCTAGCCATCCCCCTGCTTGAAGTATTCCCTCCCCACCCCAGGCCAAGTGGCAGAACCAGGTCTTCAAAGCCCTTCGGAAGGCCAGGAGTGAGGGGGCCAATCGCACCTCTGGGGGCAGAAGGTTCCAAAGAGTGGAGGCTACCACAGAGAAGGAGAAGAACTGTTGCTCCAAACTTAAGGGTAGCAACTGGGAAAATGTCAACTGATTTTGCCACAGAAGTAATTTTTAAACTTAATTGCTAACTGAATTAAGAGAGTGCTTTGAAGCTGAGGTAGAAGGATTCATAATAAATAATAGAATTAGCATGTATGTGCGTTAGATGACTATATAAACACAGATTAGAAAATTCAAAGCAGTTCACATATATAGCTCAGTAATTCTTACAACAGTCCTACAGAGAAGGCCACAATGATTTCTCTATCTGGCAGATGGATGGTTTGTGTGTGTGTGTCTGGAAGACCCTGATTTATCTAAGCCTACATAGTGATTTCATAGTAAAAAGCATCTTTGTATGTGTGCAACCTTGTTTCTAAGCCACTCTATGCCATTATATGGAAGAGAGTTTGTTACAGGTCCTTTTCTCCATGGATCATCTCGTAGGATCTAAAAAACCTTTTCAAGGACTCTCCTTTTTGATTTCCATTGAGAGATAGGATTATTAATATCAAACAGATGCCTGCCCAAAGAGCAGTGAACCATATTTATAACTTCTTACTTATTTGCCCAAATACTACATGGCAAGCAATAATGGAATGTTTGTATCAGCATATCAAATGCATAAACCCTTTTGAGAATTGGTATACAAGTAGGTGTTAAGAGCTGTTATTTGAATTGTAGCTATTTTAGAATTTCTTGGATTTTCTGTTCCACACTGAAAATTGCATTTCCCTTAACACCATGTCACTGGCAATTAGCATGCTTAGGAGCACACTTTCAACAGTGTTTTCCATACCAGTTCTCAAGAGATGTGTGTTCTGATGAATGAGCATTTTGAGATCCTTTTTTAGATGTTGTGGAGTGATAGTAAACTGTCAGTTCTCATGCCAATCAAAACATTCAGATTTTCAAATTATTAGAAGGGCTTTTTAAAAAAAACCACAACAGATATGACAATGGAATAGAAGATTGTGGAGAATTTGTCCAATTATCAAAACAGAGGTTTGATTAATGGTTAACTACTGTTTCTGCCATTTGTAACCCATTTTTCTATTGTTTGGATTTTTGAAACTGATCTCAGTGACAAAATAGCAATAGGAAGAAAAGTTAGCTTTTGGCTTTTTTCAGTTAAGAGAGTAGACAATAATATTCAGAATTAGGGAAAGCATTTGCAACAAAAAGACATGGTACCAGATTTTTTATCACTGCCCTTGGCAGATTCATGCCAACACAAAGCAGGCTTGCATGTATTGGCTGAATGCCAATGGCTTCTGTTGTTTCTAATGCTCAAATGTGAATTTTGCAGTTACTAGAAGTTATGTGACTTGCAAAACCAGTTACATTAAACAAGTCAACTGCTCATGCAGATTTCGTTACTACGGAACTCCTAACATATTACTAAACAAACCCACATTCCCCGCCCCCCGCCCATATAATAGCAGAAATGGGCAAGCACTCAAAAACATCTGCCTTGCAAATGGGTGCCTTTAACACATAAGTATGTGTGGTTCACACAACTTCTGTATAACTTTTAATGGGAATGCAAGTTCAGCTTTCATTTAACTTTTCCCACAGCTTCAAAATGAAAAATAAAGGAGCAAATGTTAAATGGTTATGAAATTGTACATGGACTGAAGAATAAAATTGCCAAGAAAATTGCTTAATACTGCCTACTAATACTGGCATTGAAGCAGACCGCAGTCTTAATCATTCAACATTACAGAGGAGATTTATAAAATCTGATTTGGTCCTTACCTTTTAGGAAAACAAGATACAAATTGAATATAGGGTTGAAATGGAAAACATTTGTTCTGCCTTCCACTGAACTGTCAGTTAAGCTATTTAAATCATGGGAATTTAATAAATAATATAAAATAGGAACCCCATCAAAGAAAAAAACAAGTATCCAGTAGCTGATAAGTGGTTTAAATATCCTCTGTGCTGCACATAATAGAGAAATTTGGAGGCTCTTTTGTCATCTTATTCACCCCCCAGAGCAAGAAGAATCTGGTGGTATTACTCTGGCAGATTACCAGCATTGCTAAAACGAACCCCAGAACTGTGTTAACACTAACGCTATTTCACTATACCACTATTCTCAGAAACTTCATATGCCTATTGAACATGAATGGTGACAAAATTGACTCTTAAGAAATATCCACTGAAACAGAGGATTTATTAAACTTTCTTATCAAATTCATAAAATGAAGAACTCCAGAAATATCTGGAAAACAGCAGAGTCTATATGTTCCCTAGGGTCAATCAACTTAACAGGTACCCTTTTATCTCCCTATCTTTAATATCCGGAATTGGAACATACTTCAGACTCAGCAACCAGAGCAGAATGGGTATGTTTATAAGAATTGATGGTATTTTGTCTCATCTGTCTACTGTGGAGATGGAACTGTAATACCATTCTCTGGCTATCCACAAACAGCTGTTACTACTTCTGTCAAACTGTCATCCAATCCAGGGGTGGTTAATTCCCATACTGCATCCCAATGTCCATGTGAGATCCCCAGCCCCTTTATTTGGGATCTTCGGAACCTCCTACAATGTTGATATTGAAAGATGATGGTGAAATACTGAATACTGATGATTTTCTCCTTTGTATATTTCTAACAATTAGGAAGCATAAGGCTATCAGATCTGTGCTACAAAATCTGGACAATCAGGTAACAACGAGATAGTAAAAGAATCTGGGGCTTCTGAATTTCTTTGCTACCATCTAGTGGTTGTCCACACTTTTGCAACCCAGATATGATAGCCCTAAAAAGACATAATATCTTGGTACATGAAACATGGCTATTTTACTTCAGACCTCAAAATCTGGGACTCATGCCACTGTGGTGATGTCACCCCACACCCTGCATGTATCAAGGTGTGGATCCAATGCATAAAATTTGCTGTTTCTGATTTAATCCATCAGTCAATGCACTTTTAATCTCCACTTTACTTTTCCTCAGTTTGATTTGAAATTAAACATTTGTTAAAAAAGCAAGATAAGAGATGGCAGAACAGTACAGATGCATGTGTTTCTTCCCTCCCTCTTTAAAGAGCAACAACTAGGGAGTTATCTGGGGAGAGAGCTCCACAACTTTAGGGCCTAGAGAGGGCATTATATCAGTTGCCAAAATCCCTGATTTAGGACTGCTTCCTTACAGTCTCTGGGAAGTTACATCATGGTGCATTTGTTATCTGTCACCCTCCTTCTTTTTATGTCCTTATCTCATATATCCAAAGCATGCTGACCTTGATGATTCTCTATTCCTGTGACTCCATGAAATACATTTAGACATTCATTCAATTGAAACTGTACTCTCAGTGAAACTAAAGTCCTTTTCCAATACACAAAGAATGATATCCTGGGTAACCACCAGGGGATTTGCATGCCCTTAGTGTCCTTGCCTCATGAATTGCAAAATGAATGAGTTAAAAGCAGCCTTTGTGGTATTACTGGGTATTAATCAACCCTGTGATTCCTGTCTTGTTTAATCTAAGACGCTCTGTAAGGCATTTGAGCTTGGCTACCTCCCCGCATCTCAGGTTAATCACATGCTGCCTAGTTTTTATGTTAAACAAATTAAATCTTACTTTCCTTCAAGACTTTTCCTAGGCTGCTATGCCAAGGAAGGTGATGGCTTAGAACACACTGCAATTGATCTGAACACATTTGTGCAGATGAGATTTGAACAGCATATACAAACTCATATAAAGTTAACATTTCATTGGTTCCTCTTGACTTTTCTTTGGCATTATTCTTGTGCAGCAGCTGAGTCACCTGGTATGCTCCATAAAAAGGTGTGCACCATTCTTAGCTCCACTTACAAGTTTGGCTTACTCTGAGCTCTCCTTACCAAAAGCTCTTCCTACAAGATCTGTGTACAAATAGCCTCTTGAAAATTTCCACCCTTTCTGGAAACAGAGAAATGAGGGGAGGGAGCAATTTGATTATTCCAAGAAAAGGAGATATTCTCAAGGAACAACTGTACTGACTTGGATAAAATGAGGTAGGAGTAATATTTACTGCCAGTCCTACAGAGACCATTAAACTATATTCCCATATGCCTTCAGACTGACTTCTCTTTTCTACTACGGGTTTGCTGCTTTTCCAGTTAATATTATAGGCATAGGATGTGCAAATCAATGCAAATTCATTATTTTTTAGTACTTGTTTTGTAGTACAAATTTCAGCTGCAGAAAATTTATCTCCAGATTTTTAATAAAATATCTGGATACAGATTTACTGGGCCATTTCTTTCTTTATAAAATGCTGTATTTGTTCACAGCATTGTGGGGCTCTCAAGAAATCCTGGAATGAACAAGTGACCATGCAGAATTAAGCAAACATACAGTCATTCCTTGCAAGAGGAAACAGCTTTGGCCAAACTTGTGAAGATGTAATATATATTTTTGAGATGTTTGGCCACTTGGCACATATTCAAAAATAAGTTAGATTTTTTTTTAAGGGAAGGATGAATAGTTTTTGCTCCAGCTAGCTTTCATGTTTCAATGGTTTTGTGGCAACTTTCCTTTACATTCCTAGACGGGAGGCTAGAACTCATGAGCATTCAGATCTGGTCACCTGAGATATCTCTAAAAGTGAATGTAAAGAATGGACAAGAAATGATTCATAGGCAAATAATGTCCCACTGGTTTTAGAAAGACTACATGCTCCCTCTAGGGAATTCAATTTTCATTTTTAGGCTGAGAAAGACCACTATGAGCATGATTAATTCTTTAAATAGTCTTTGTAGCACTTTTTCTCTATAGCAATCAATGAGTTTTTTATTCTCAAGCAAATAAATAATGAATAAAAGCAGGATGACCTTCTTGGAGCAATAATTCCAGGATTGTTTCTATTCTCTTAAGATGGACATGAAAAGCTATGCACATGAAAAATGAATACTGAAAGTAAAGAGCGTGAGCATTCTCCAAAGATAAACAATATTTGAGTCTTCTTGCTAAATATTTTGATTCTTACTTTGTAGTTTTTCATGTGTGTTGAGCAAATGAATTGAAAAGTAGATACCTGTCCTGTCCCAGGCCAAGTGCATACAAGCACATAGAGAGGTGGTTGCAAACTTTACTGATAAGCTTTGTGAAGTAAATAAACAAAGGAAATGTGAGTGCAAATGCATATGCACACACAGTAGAGAAACAAGTCCCCCAAAGTTCAGCAACCTTGCCTTAAAAGAGTTCCAATCCAAAACAGTGGGCACAAGAGTGGTCAAGCGAAGTCCAAGGATCCAAACGCAGAAGGTTCATCAGTCCAGGTCCAGAGTCAAAGTCACAAGGTTTCAAACTGGGAGTCAAGACACAAAGGGTCTGGATAAACAAACATTTGTTGTCAACAGAGAGGCTTGAGCTCGCTGCTCTTCTTAAATACAAGCAACCCTGGTATTGCTCATTTGGAAGGGCGAGGCTCCTTTCTTGTGAGGAGCCTTGCAGAGTGCCTTTGCTCTGCTCTCCCCACACGGTGAGCCCTTGCACTGGGAGTGGGTGGCAGCTCAGATGCCTCATCTTCAGAGACAGGCTGCAGCTGCAGCTGTGCCTGCTGGTTACCAGACAGCTCCACCTCCTCTGCCTACAGCTCCTCAGGCAGTGGTTTGGTTCGTTCAGCAACTTTGGAACTGGCTGCTTTTTGTCAGTCTCCTCACCTGAGTCTGAACTCGCTATGACAATATCTGAAAATAGGTATCACTCCCAGTGTTTTGGCCCTTTCCAATTAGCACTTGAACACATTGGTAGAATTAACAGGATTGTATTCAGTGGAAAGAAAGAACTACTATTTCTATAATAATTTTTATTTTGTGTTCTGCTTTTCATAATGTGAAAAGGCATAAGCATATGCTTCAAGTGTGCTGGTTGAGAAACTTTAGGATTCTAGCTAAATCCCTGTGATGGTAGATATAGATAATATATAACAATAAAGACAATATTCATTCTGAAATATGATGCCAGCCTAATATTATTCTAGTATATCTTGACTAAGATAAAGAGGCTGCTGGAATCATCTAATCCCATGTTACCCCATGTGCCACTCTGTAGAAAGTTATTTAGGACTACCAAATTTGGGCTGCAAAAATAGAGATGACCATTAGCTTGAGTCTGTGCGCTAGCTTGTGTCTATGCTGTAACCGAGTGAGCAACTCAGGTGGCCAAACCCTTGATTGAAGTGCTCCTTCCTCTAATCAGCCTTCACATTTACTGCCACAGGCAATCTCCCTGAGGTCACTGAATAGAGCAGTGGATTCTACCTTTTCAGCTGTATCTTGCTAACTCCAATAGAATTCAACCAAGCTCCTAGCCACATAATCAGTTCTTAGCTTTACTACAAGAGCACAAAAACATCTTCAATTGCTGCAATATTAATAACTCATAAATAACAAACAACCCAACAATAAAAACAAGAAAAGGGGAAAAGAAAAAATAAGAGGAAATAACAACAAAAAGGAAATAATCAAATCTCATTATAATGCCAAGACTAAGAGGAAAAGTACAGGAAATTATTCCAACTATATTAAACACACACCCAGGGGCTGTAGTGCTGGGAAAGGTAGAAGGAAAGAGAGAAGACAACCAGCAGCAAGGTGGATGGATGAGTGCACTGCTGGGAGACTTGAAAGAACAGGTTAGGGATAGATCGTCATGGAGAAAATCTATGTGGTCACTAGGAGTTGAAAATTACTTGATGGCACATAATCAATCAATCAATCAATCAATCAATCAATCTTAAGCACACACATACACACAGAATATCCTCATCAGATTCAGAAGGACGTCTGAAACATCAACCCTTAGATACATGAGATGGTTATTTCATAAACTGACTTAACCAGCAGCACATATCACATTGGTCATGTGTACACAATTCATCCCAACAAAGAAATAAGATTTGCATAAGATAGGAGATGTCAGCCCTATAGGGTAGACTAGACCAAGAAACCAATGCCATATAAGTCTAAAACTACTTTTATTGGAACAGCTATAGTGACAGAATCTTGCAAGTCTGAATGTGCCTCTGTCAGCCCTGCAGGGTAGATCAGACTAGGCAACCAATGTCATTAGGTCAGTGCTACTTTTATGGTAAAGCTACAGTAACAGAATCTTGCAAGTCCCCTCCCTTTATCTTTGTGTGAACTAGGAAGGGGCTTGTCTAAGATGTTTACTCACTTTACATTCTTGCCCTGGACTTGGGCCTCTTTTATCTGACTGTTGGTAGCAGATCTTCCTCCTGTCTCTCAAGGCCATTCCCTTTGTCTTCTACAGCTTCCCTCCTCGTTCACTTTATCTTCATGTGAATTAGGGAGGGGCCTGGCTGAGGCATTTTCTTAAGTTTGTTCCTTGGAATGGACTTAAGCTGCATTTGTCTGATTGTTGCCTTCCCACTATCCTTCAAGGCTATTTTTATGTCCTCTATAGGAGGAGACACATATGGTGGGGGGAGACATTTGGTGTTTTGAGAGCATGTTGTGACTCTCAAAAACGGCTGGTGGGCCTCCTCTAGTTGCATGATATGATAGGATTATTTAGCACATCTAAGGAATACGTCTTATTAAACTCTATGAGGTCTCTGTTTATGTAATATGCATAGATGAGACTGTGGCCCTTTTTGTTTTAAAGGAGACATCATTTCCCAGGGAACAATACACAACGCATCTGCTATTAGGCAGATCAAGTTTCTTAGAACTACAGAGCTAATTTCCTGAAATTGCTTGTGAGACATTTTTACAAACCAAATTTCTACATAGTGAATCTTGAAAGGGAGGGAAAATTGTGAATTTCTGGTGAACATGCATAGCAGAAGAAAGAGAGGTCAAATGATGAAACATTTGTCACAATGTCATAATGTCACAACATAAACTCCACTCCTTATGTATTTGCATGTAATGTAACACAAGTACAAGACAGAGCTTGCACTGTGACATCACGACACACTTATTGTCATTTTGATGTCATCGGGGTCAGGAATGGATACTTTGTGTGTGTGTGTGTGTGTGTGTTAAATATATAACAATTGTGTGGATTGCTCAAAATTAATTTGAAGCTTAGTTATTTCAGCTGTAAACGTAAACTCACAGTACATGGAAGATACAGACAAACATCTTCCTATTATAATTTAAACATAAGATACTCATAAAAAACCTGATGTTCGTTTGAATGCATTTCCTGCAAAATATTTGTTTGTAGGTCAAGGAACACAGTAATTTTTAAAACATTTAAACCTTGTGAAAATTATGAATTCTAGATGAAGCTGATTGTTTGGGTTTTCTATTCTTCTGTTAAGTCTGTTGTAATCTTCTCTTTGATGTTTTCTCCTGGATCAAAGGAATTGGTTTCCTGTCTTCTTCTAACGAGCACTTGTTTTGCAACACATATTAGAAAATATTGTATTATTTGATCCACAGTTCCTCTATGTAAGGTACATTCAGAGAGGTTATCTGTAAATCATATTCTGCATTGCCCTTTGGTTGGCAATTTAGAACTAAGAAAGATCGTATTTAACCTAGATGAATTGCACCAGTAACACCACCACTATTTCAGATAATACTTGACTTTGCCATTTTTCCAAAGCTTCCATCTACTACAAGATGTTTCTGCTTTTACCTTATTCTCAGAATTTTTGGTGCTTTTGCATTTACTTTCTTATTGCAAGCTAGTGGAAGGTGCTGATGTGTTTTTTGTAAGTATCTTCCCTAACATACAACATGTGTGTGTGTACATGTTTTAAGTTATGGACTATGTCATTAAATCCTGAAAACTGCAGATTTCAATAGGCACCTGTATGTTCAATTCTCCTACTTGTTACCAAGAAATCATGTAAGCATTTTGATGGTGTATAATTTTCAACCATCTGTACAAACAACCTCTCTATAATAATCTAATTCAGGGAACATTTGGGGTCAAACATATGGATTGTTCATTTGCTCATTATTCAGTTGGTCTAAAACAACATGCTGAAGTGTTACTTGGTGTTCTTCAAGCATTTCTTCCTCTATGAGAAAGGCTTCTGTTTTTCTACTTTACTTTCAAGGTGCTTGAGAATTTTTAACATTTTTCAAATCTCTCTTAATATTTTTTAAAATGTATGAAATAATGAAGGTATCCAACTATGATTAGGTTCATATACTTTTTCATGCTAAAGGTGATATGCATTTACTAGTAAATCCTTTCAATGCTACTGAAATAAAAGTTCCATGGTATTTCCAATTACACTCTACCAATACCTGGCAGATTATAGGTAGAAATAATTCAGACTATGTTATACTATTTTGTCCTCCAGTTGCTGAAATCTGTTTACAGTATTCAGGCTCAAGACTTTTTTCTGGGAACTCAATATATCACATTACTATAATAAAGAATAGAGCAGAGCTTTCAGGTGGCTCCTTCATAAAAAATGCCTCTCAATCTGATTTTGGAATTAATTCTGAGTATTATCTGCAACCCTTTCTTTTGGCCAGAACTTGCAAAAAGAGCTTTACTGTTATTGTGGGTCATTATTTTATGGGTGAAAATAAAGGCTATAAACATCTCCCATCCAACCATTGTGGCACATGTTATGTGACTGTATTGAGACCACGTATTACCCACATGAATAGAATAGTAGAAAACCCTGGAAGTTCTGATTTATCACATGGTAAAAGGATAAATTTGGTAAGCAAAACTGAAAAGTTAGGGGAGGGGCAATTATCTCTCCATTGGGAGCATCAATGGCTCTATTCAAATTGTAAGCAACTAGTAGTAGCTAATGAAACTACAACTGCCCTCACACAATTAAGTACTGAAGTCCAGGCCATACAAGAAATTGTCTTACAAAATTGACAGGCCTTGGACATGATGTTAGCAGAGGAAGGAGGGACTTGTGCCCTTAAATGCTGTACATATACACCTGATAACTGATATACCTGATAACTTTGATTCTCTTTTTGAGGCTACTGATCAAATTCAACATGAACTGGTAGCACTCCATAAAGTGTATGCCAGAACTAATTCCTTTTGGGATATGCTTGTCTTGATTACCTGATTACTCTTGGCTAAAAACTTTATTAGCATTTTAGGTATCACCATTATGATAATTAGTGGATTGGATTGCTTTCAATGTTGTTGCTTGTTAGCTACTCAAATAAAATCTCCCCAATTTCCTGAAAGGTCTCCTGAAAAGAAAAACTTCCCTATTATGCTTTGGTATCAAGATTTAAAGAAATGTGAAACAATGTAATATGCCTCTGAGGTACAGTAATATTCCTAGAGACAAAAGGGGGAGTGTTGTAGAATTCTCCTAGGTCAGCTCCTAGCTCCTAGCTCCCAGCTCCTAGGTTAGCTAGGTCAAAGGTTTGTAAGTTGTGTATAGGTCAAGTGAATGGAATGAGAGAAAGTAGATAATAGCTTCAATGTTTTATCTTTGCCTGGTAGAGGGGAAGATTCCTAAAAGTATAAAGATTAGCTAAAGGGGAGACTGAGATCTAAAAAGATAAACTAAATGCTTATAGTACAGGTAGTCCCTGGGTTAAGAACGGAGCCTATTGTAGGATTCGAGTTCATTACACAATACTTACTTACTTACTTACTTATTTATTCAATTTATATAGCTACCCATTTCAGACCAGTGACTCTGGGCAGCTAACAATAATAAAAACAATCAAAAACTCAAAACAATGCAGAAAATTAAATGTAAATATAAATATAGCCAAGAGATCTTAAAAAACCGTCAGTATCAACACAACCATGAAATGGGGCCCTTCGCATACTTGGGGCCCCAGGCCTGTGCATAAAGCCAGGTCTTCAAGGCCTTCCAAAAAGCCAAAAGAGTTGGGGCCATCCTAAACTCATGAGGGAGGAATTTCCAGAGGGCAGGCACCACAGCGAAAAAGGCACGTCTCCTGATCCTCGCCAGCCAACATTCCTAGGCTGATAGTCAAGCCCATCCTGCCGGACCGGACTGGATGGGTAGAAACAACTGGGAAAAGATCGTCCCTAAGGTAACCCGGTCCCAAGCCATGAAGGGCTTTAAGGGTGACAACCAGCACCATTGAATTGTTATAATACTGTTCCAGCTTACTGTACATACAAATTCGACTTAAGGACAGACCTTGGGAATGGAACTCGTTCTTAAACTGGGGACTATCTGTATGTGATTGGCTCATAGAAGTTGTGTTTATAGTGCAATTATTGAATAATAATGAATACTGTTGAATAATAATTTGAATTATGAGTATTCTGTAGTCCTGTAAACAAAAAAACTATACTAACTCATTTTTCTGATCTCCTTCCTGTAAAGCTTTGCATAGGGAAGGCACCTCTTGTACAAGAATCCTGCTAAATAAAATTACCTTGCTTTATTTCCTATATCTGGTTAATTGGTGAATATAGCTAGGAACGAACTTGTGCAAGTGGAAATGTCCTCAACAGAAGGCAGAGTGCTGCTCCTGATGCTGCTTAATGTGATATATCTTTCCACTGTTTCAAAGCCTTTTTGGCTGTCTACACTTCCCAGTTTGAATCTCTCTGGTTGCCCACAGCCTCTAAACTGAAAAAGCCCAGTGAGAGAACTTCCCTCCAGGGGTGTCTGCAAGAGGGGATAAAAAATGTCAAAATGGCAGTACAACGAAGTGATCAAAGCCCTGCTCCCTTTTAATGACTGTTGTACACATTGCACGAACAGAAAAAGAGGTGGGCTTCACACACCATCTCAACTGTTTTGAATACCACCACCTCTTTATTCTAGTAGGGCAGAATTAGAGAATCCTGTCTAGAATCTTCATTGCTCCCTTTTAAGGACAACAAAATCAAGGTGGGGTCTCTTTCTCATACTTTCTATTTTCCCAGGACTAAGCAACCATTTTTCCTTTCCCTCCTCCTTCTCAAGGCCAGAGCTAGATTCCTCTACCTAAAGTTGCACAAAATGAGAAAATGAGTATACAAATATTATTTTTGAACTGTTATCTCCCAACATACACACTTCTAAATTCATATGTATCTTTAAATATCCTTTGTATGTTTTCTGAGCTGGGAACTGTATCACCACATTTGAAGTGCAAAATCAAGATTATTGTGTTCCAATTAGCCCAGTTCTTCAAAATGAGCAAGTCAAGCTCATCTTCTCAAAGATCAAGTTCTTCTTCAAACATCCCTTCGTAAGCTAAGGCTGTCTATTTTTCAGAGTGGAAAGTAAATCTGATTATCCAATAACATTTTACCTAGATGCAAGAAGGTACAAACAAAGGAAATGAAAATCAGCTTGAATGACACATGATAATCAAGCTGTCACAGGAGGGTGGAAATGGAATCACAGCTTGATTTGACAGTATGAATTTCTTGTATGAATCTACAGCATTCTCCTCAGGTGCTAACAACATAACACTTGTCTAAGATGAAAATGTAGTATCACTAATACCACTGCTTTTTGTTCTGAAATCAGAGACTTGTTCTTGATATTTGTGAAATAAATAGGACATTGGAACATCCACTCATTCCCCTCAAGAAATATTGTTAAACTCATTAAATCTCATTTAGCTTTCCTCAGAATTCCCTTACTAATTAATCTAAGTAGACAACTGTAAATTTACATTTTGTTTTTGTTGGAGCTGATAGGCTAAAATGCCAAGAATACTAGTTACTACTTTTATATTGTATTATATTTATATTGAATAAAACTTTGAAATATGAGTTGTGATTTTAAAAATAATAAAGTAACAAAAAGAGTATTATATTAATATTATTTTCCATTCAAAAAACATTTGCTGAAAATTCAAGAAGAATTATGTTCTAATCAATCATCTGTAGTACCACACTGAACAATTTGAGATGTTTTAAATTATAATTGTGGTATCACAACACTGATTTTAGAGAAGTTGCTTTTAATAAGAAAATAATGTTATAAATTATACATGTACAATGCCAAAGAAGTGGCACCAAATGCATCCCAATCACACTAATTGCTATATGGCTTCTGTCATAAACTGACTGTGAGTGGGGTCAGGGGAACTGAGCAAAGGGAAATTCTCAGCAATTTGGAGAAGCTTGTAGCAATAACATGGTTAAAACAACTGTACTTTCCACTACCTGGGCGAAGCAAGAAAAACCAGTTTTATTCCCAGTTCTCCATCAAATCTTAGCTAAGAACAATTTATATAACAAGAGCCCCCAGGACCAAACAAAGGAAAATTAACATGTTGCTGCTGAGGCAGATCAGGTTATAGTTAATTCACATCAAAGGCTAGCCAAAGGTCCCTTTAACAGATTTAACCCTGGAGCCAACAGAGAATGATAAGTTACAAGGCAGTAGTGAAACAGGGCTGAAAATGGCCAAAGGGCTAACTGCTCAGCCTACTATCTCAACAAACAGTCATAAAGACAATGAGACACAGAATGAAATGATCTTTTGGCGGCAATACAGCAATTGATGTCATGCAAATAACTAATCCAAGATATTGATGCAACTGCTTAAAATAACCAAATCACCCATCCCTACAGCATGCAAAGGGAGCTCCAACATATGTCTTCCCTGGCACTGAAGAGAAACTTCTCTGAGTGCCCGCAGGTTTGGATCTAGTTTGAATCAAAGAAAAGGAGAGTACACATAAAGATAATAGTACCAATCCAGCATGATCTTATATGGTTTCATTATTCAAACTGTTCATCTCAACTTTTTGAGACCTCATCCTTGCCCAAAGTCACACTGGTTCTCACTTAATAATGAAACCCCAAAACTAGTCAAAAACAAAAATGTAGTTCAAGTTCTAATTTATAGAATATGGTCTCTCATCAAGTCCTATTGAAGACTCAGAAGCCAGATCTCCAGATGCCAGCAAAAGATATGTTGGTGTTTATTCCAGAATTGGATCCACAGGGACTAAAATGTGGATGTTTGTGATCAGTATTTGTTAGTTTCCTATCTGGAAATGCTCCCTTCTACTGAATTTCTGAAACAGCCCTCACTGCTGAAGAGGCCTCATCTGAAGCTACACCTCCTTGGTGTCCTTCCCATTTGGCTACCAAGGTAGTCAAGTTTTGAGTTCTGTTTTAAGGATCATGCAAAACACCATCTATATTGAAATTCAGAATCTTCATGTAATCTGTCTTTGATTTCATGGAGACCAAAGTTTACCAATAATTATCTAGGTAAATGATGCTGAAATTCTATGATAGACACCACTGGCCTCAGGAGAGCCTTGTGAACTGCTGTTTAGTATTGCACTGATAATCATTTTCTGACTGTAGCATTTGCCCAAAGCCCTAAGATTAAAATTGGAACATCATCAATAAGGTCTAATAGTGTAAATATCTAGGGGTATTATTCCATACCTCAGATAAGAAGAGGACCGAAATTGAAAATGTAGCATAGACAGTATAGAGAAATGCTGCAGAAATCTTAATGTGTTTCTGTGAGAAATTAGATTTGTGCCTGCCGCCATCAAATTACATATTTGGTAAATTATATGTTGCTGAGAGCTGGTTTGATTGGAGTGGTTTATAAGCCCTGTAAATAAATTATTTCAGGCAAAGTTACTGGATCAACTGTCACATGGAATCCAGATAGGTTCTCACTTCAATTATTGCCCCCTGGACTGGTTCAATCCAAATTCCTCAGGATAGAATTAAGTGTGTCCCAAAATGCAATCTACCCATTCATGCCTGGATGATGTTCTTTAATCTTTCATCCAATGGATGTGGCTACTCTAATAATAATACTCTGCTAAATTGCATTCAATATGGGTGCTGATCTTGTTGGATTAACAATGAAATTATGGCTTTCCTCTAGAGTTTTTGCTGTCTATTAGTTACAGTCAAACTTGGGTGATCCTCAGACAACAAATTCTGGAGATGGAATACTGTAGCAACATGAGTTGAATCTAGTTTCTAACAATGTTAGACCATGGAGTTTGACTATGAATCAGAATCTGCAGTCAACCAAATATCTCTCCATCTTAGAACTGGCCAACTGTCTAAGAGCCTTCTCTCAGGTGCAGTTTCATACCATTCCATCAACTCTGCTGTAAGGCAAATTTAAAAGGATCTCTTACAAGGATCATACTTGCCTTTGTTGCGCAGGGTTGCTAAAACCATTGGGTGTGTCCTATAAATTTTATAGGGATCTACACTTATTGTGTCCTTGTTACAGAGTGCAACTCCTTGCCTCCACCAAGTAGGACAGCTAGGGTGAGGGGAGAACTGATTGCTTTCTGGCTGGCTGAATACATCTGTTTACATATTGAACACACTGAACACACAAAGATATTGGAAGCTTGACCGGATTGCTCTGCTGGCCCACAAAGAAATAACCATAGGACCAACAATCTGGACTGCAAAAATCCAACTGACCACTAGATGATAGGAATGAGTTAAAGTTTTCCATATCTCTTTGCTTTAGATAATCTCCAACTAGTGATTCACAGTCTTCTGGAGTCATCCAACCATTATGATGTCAGAATAATAACAATGAAGACAGGCTTTATATTACTTCAGAGATGGCTGGCTGGCACTATGTAGGTGCTTTAAGATACTAGTGGAGAAAATTATTAGAAAATTCACAAAAGCAAGAAAAACATGGATGGATATTGGACTTAGACAAAAATGATTGGATTCCTCCAGAATGGAGACTGAGCTTCAGGGAAAATAGCTATGAAATTAACTGGGCAAGGCTTTGAGTGTGTGCTTTCTCTCTCTCTCTCTCTAAACTAACATACTTTGCTTCCTTACTGCTCCTAGAAATCTATGATTTTTTCCCCTGAATCCTAGAGAATTCTTACTCTTCAATCTGAATTGTACTCTGTCTTCCTTCTACCAGCCAATCCTGCTCCCAAGAAGATTAAAGACAAGAAGGCTCTAGCAAGATCCTTCTTGGTTGGTTAACTTCAGGATGAAGAGGAAAGTTCTGTTTACATAGGAGTTTAGCCAAATGTCTCTCTGGGGTTTTTCTATTAAAGGCATTAGGTTATAGTCATCTCAATGTGATTCTGATAGTTTATAGCAGAGTATCTGTTCATGAGTAAAGAGGTTCATAAGAACTGAACTTGGTGGTCTGGAAATTTTGCTAATAGTAGGGGACCTCTAGAGGTTTGTCTGGTTAGAGCAAGGTTCTCCAAAGTGATCAATATCAACCTCAAAGGTCAATGGGACTATACAAAGGATTGATGTTGTTGTTGTTATTATTCATAGTAGTATTCGTTAAAACAGTATTTATTGTATTATTTTCATATAATAAATGTTTGAGGGCTGATGAACAATCTGAAACTTCATGAAGGGGTCGATGAGCTGAAGAGTTTGTTGACCTCTCAGTTAGAGGTACCCATTATAATCCGAGTCAAGCCTGTTATAGCAGAGCAGGACTGAGGAAGCAAGAATCAGACAGACTTCAATAAGAAATTTTAATTCAAGCATTAAATGTCATATAATTATTTATCCCTTTTACCTTACTTCTTTTTTTAGTTTTGCTGCAGGTTAAGTGCACCTAACCAAGGACTGTAAAGCAGTAAACAAAGTAGACAGCTTCACAAATGATGTTTATAGATTCAGATATTTAAATTAGTTGTATAGGTTTTATGGGTTCTGTGTTTACAATTTATTTATATATTCACTTACCTATAATCATACGGCTTAAGATTTGAGTTATCTCCCTCCCTCCCTCTCTCATACTGGTCACTGACTATATTCTTCATTCATTTCAAGAATTAGGGATAAGGTTCAGAATTTTTGAAACTGTCATAGGAACTTTCAGCTGTGTTTTATTAGTGATTTAATTAAGGCATATTCTCTGAAAGTTTTGAATCTTTTCTTCCAAGGTTTTCTGCAACCTGGACTGAGTTGCCATTTATTAGATATGCCACTAATGTGCTTTGCCATCTATTGATTGTTTAGGTCCAAAGTTCTCCTGTTTCTTAGCTTCCCCACAATCTCTCTCTGTTAGCAAACTTCGGGCCACCAAGATGAATGGTTGTGCACTCCTTTCCTTTTGAATAGACAGCATGCTACAACCTATACTGATGCAAAATTTTGCACAGTGGCATATAGGGTGCAACAACAGATAATGAGGAGTCACCTACCAAACTAAGAACCCAGTGTTTTAACAGTTGTAGTAAATAATACCCAGTTTTAAAGTCATTTTTTCTGTTTTATTATGTATTGTTTATTGTCTAGACATTTTAATGCATGTAGACTACTTTACATTACTAATCTTTGGATAGAATTAGTTCATTTCTACAGCACAGCGAAGGATGAAAGACATCTGATCCAGCCAAAGTCAGATTAAGCTGAAATTTGAGGGTTTTAGATAGAACTGACAGCTGCTGAAAATTAAGATTCTGGTGTTAATTTTAGAAATGTATCTTGTTTAACCTGATTTTGGAAGAGTGAAATTGAATGACTGTAGAAAACAGTTTTAAAGAAAATATGAGAATATCACCTTTCAAAATTAAAATCAGTGAGCAACTTCGCTATTGTAAGAAATGACTTGCACTTAGATCCCCAGTTAGCAAGCTTTCCAGGCCAACAAGATGAAATCTTGTGTACCCTTTTTTTTATAGGTAGTGGAAAAAATTAGCCATCACTAAGGACATTCCCACCATTTTTATGTGAACTAAGGCTATAATAGTCTATCAGGGAAAAATATAGTGGAAAAATAAGACTGTTCTTCTCCATGATTGCACTGTTATCTGTAGTTACATTTAGTGGTAGAACCCAGCCCTATGCAACCTACAAGTCTCCAACTATGTTGGGACTCTAACAGTCTTGATGTCTAGCAATTCTGGAAGTTGCAGTCCAGATAGATTTGGAAATCCTTAGATTGGAAAAGATTCTTATATGTGAACCAAGGCAGGTCTACCTCAACATAACCATCTCTGATTATTATATTATTGGTTGGCAGCTTTAATCTGACTCCTAACAAACATATGTTACACACAAAACGGGGTGGGTGGGCATCAGTCTTAAATGACACAAAAAAGTAGTGGGAATTGGATGCTTGTTGCAGACTGTAATTATACAAAATGAAGCCATCTCTACCCTGTGCAATGTGACGGGTGTGCTAGGGGGGATATAACCATGTACGTTCTTAACAAGTTACAATTTAGTAAATAATGGATTGACTGTTTTGTAAGAAGTGACAATTCATTATTCATCTAATATAGAAGGGCCAGAGCCAGCATCAGGGGCATACTCTGCATTCAGTTAACAAATTACAAATACAGCTCTGGGGCATAATTTTGGTAAGAGATTGAACAGGCTCCCTACTTGTTTTGAGTGGAAAAGGTTGAATTCCAGGAAATAAATGTTTAATTTAAATCAATGTACCAACAGCTTTATCCATCTTTAGCACAATAGCTAGGAGGCAATTAATACAGGTTATCTACAGTCAGGTCATTTAGACAGCAATTTCACTTGGTGTAAATGTCTGGATCAAAAATACCAGAGAGAGCACTTTTTACAATGACTTGTCTCATCGCAATACTTGCTCAGCAGATAAATATTGTGCTCAATTCATTATTTTAATATTCTCCCAGTGTGAAATGGGCAATCCAAGTATTCAAAGCCACTTGGTCATGGAATCTTACACAGACCTGCATCACCTGAGAAAATGTGTAGGGATCGCTCATAGCAAATTTTCCCTCTTTGTGCAGAGAGAAATTTTGGCTAGAATCTTTTTGGCAACAATAAGTTTACACTGGTATTTTCAGTTGAATGATGCTCCCATTTCCCTTCTGGTGTAGTACAACCCTGAACTGCACTAAATGTGAGCTCAAGGAGTAAACAGTCAGAAGAAGGATTTGGAGGAGAGTTCAAGGGGAGGATTCCTTATAAAAAAATCCCTCTTAATGAGTTAGAAAAGTGGGATGAAATTAACAGAATTAAGTTTAATACCAAAAAAGAAAACAAATGCTCAGATATGAAATGGATCTTGCAAGTAT
This sequence comes from Python bivittatus, assembly GCF_059951505.1. Taxonomy (NCBI): domain Eukaryota; kingdom Metazoa; phylum Chordata; class Lepidosauria; order Squamata; family Pythonidae; genus Python; species Python bivittatus. The sequence continues at coordinate 55,264,833 of NW_028277112.1, read as the reverse complement.
ATTTGATTGCGGGTTGAATATGAGTCAAATAGAGTGACATGGCTGCTAAAAAGGCAAACGCAGTTTTAGATAGCATAAAAAGAAGTATAATTTCTCATGCACAGAAAGAAATGCACATCACACTCTAAGAAAACTGCAAAGAACTTGGAACAGAAGCAAACCAGGGACAATGAGGATGAGCGGAAGATCAGAAGCTTAAGTGGAAAGACTGGGGGAATTAGGGTGGTTTAGCCATGATATGAATGGAGTTGTGGGAAAATATGATAGTACTTTTCAAATACTTGGTGGTTTCATACCTCATAAAGTCAAGAGCTTTTCTCCGATGCTGTAGAGTACAGAACATGTAATAGTGGGTAAATTATAGGAAGACATTTTCTAGTGGAAGTTAGGAAAAACTCTTAACTGTAACAGCAGTGGCACCAGCTATTAAAAGAGTTGGTTTGCTTCCCTTTGATGGAATTGTTCAAGCAGATGGATAACCATCTATTGGGGTTGTTTTAATTTGGATTTCTGCACTGAGTAGGGTAGTGGACCTGACGGCCTAAATGAGATCTATCAATTCCATAATCCTGTATTCAACTAAGCCCAGTCAGTGCACAGATGTCTCTAGAAGAGCTAACATTGAAAAGACATTGAAAAAGTTGCTTAATCACTTTATTCTGACTAATCTCTGATGTCTTTATGAACAGAGCATTTCTAAATCACACCAGCTCACTTTATCAGATGCAAGATTCAACAGTGAGTTGTAGCTCACTAAAGCTTATGCCTTTTAATTAAATTTGTTAGTCAGAAAAGGTGTTACGTTTGATTTCTGGCTACTATACAGGTAGTCCTTGTTTAGCAATTACAATTGGGACCAGCAACTCAGTCATTAAGTGAAGCAATCGCTAAGTGAAACTGCAACTATGGTTATGATCTCAATTCAGTTTTAATTTGCTTTACAGACCTGTGAAGGTCATAAATGCAAGGATTGGTCACAAAGTTACTTTTTCATCACTGCTGTAACTGCAAACAGTCACTGTGTGAACCAGTCACTAAACAAGAACTACCTGTATAGCAATAGCTACAGCATAAGCCAGTCCCAGACTATTCCCATAATAGGATGGCAGCAGTTATGGAAACCATCTTATAATTGAAATTGTTGATAAGATGGTGTTTTATAACCATTACTGCACTGGTCTAGACATGATAGAAGGAGACATTTAGTCTACAGGTAGTCCTTGCTTAATGACTATTTAATGATTGTTTGAAGTGATGGCACTGAAAAAAGTGACTTACAACCGATCCTCGCACATATGATCATCGCAGCGTCCCCACGGTTATGTGATCATGATTCAGGTACTTGGCAACCATTTATGATGGTCACAGCATCCCATCGTCATGTGATCGCCATTTGCTATCTTCCCAGCTGGCTTCCGACAAGCAAAGTCAATAGGGAAGCCAGCAGGAGGTCACAAGTCATGGTCACGTGATGTCTCGCTTAACGACCACAAGTGATTCACTTAATGACCACAATCAGGACTGTCAGAGTTGCCATCGCTAATCAGGGTGGTCATGTGATGTTTTGCTTAACAACCGCTTCGCTTAGCGATTGAGTTACCGGTACCAATTAGGGTCGTTAAGTGAGGACTACCTGTATATATTTAATAATTTAATTTAATTTATATACCACCAACACCATGCAGACTCATCAGCTTTTAAAAAAATTAAGAGCTAAAGAAAACATAATATATAAATAAAAGTTACACAATAAATCTAAAATAACATCAACACAAAATTAAAATGTCCACAGTTAAGAGCTAACAATACCAGCCCTATAACATCAAAATGCAGATTATAATCAGCATCACTATATCCATCAAACATAATTGCATAAAAGAAAACCACATAATTAGAAGTCAGCCAACACTATCCAGATGAAATCAACTATCAATGGCCCTCCGTGACATTTCCATTTGTAATGCTTTTTGGAAGGTCCCTATATGACCTCCCTGGATTTTCAAATAGAGGCTGTTAGGCAATATGGATCTATTACAGAAAAATACCACCTCCTAGCTTTGTTCTCCACCTCACAGTAATGCGGGATCCTCAAGAGCTTTTATATGAACACGCAGGGAGATGAGGTTGAAATACAGAGAAGAATTGTCTCAAGAATTCAGAGCTTTAAAGCAAAAGACAAAATTGAAAACAATGGTCTAATGATCACGAACCTGGGCATAAATGGAAATAGAAAAGAGATTGTTTCAGATTCTTAAATATGAGGATCAAAAGTGTAGTGTCAGCGTGGAAAATGAGCAAGTGAAGGGATTTGGAAGAGGGAAATAGAATCATAATGCTGATATGGGGGGAAACAACCATTCATAAGAACACACTTGATATAGCTCTAGAGAAAGCAAATAGCAAGGCATTAAAAAGGCACTAAATATAATGAACCCATAAAAATCAGAGTTCCTAAGTAATCATCTGTCTCTTCAGATGTCTCCAGCAGACTAAGGGCCTGAGGGTACATCTCTGTCAGCCCTTCAAGGTAGGCTAGGTTAAGAAACAGGCTCCACAAATCTGACTGGAATTTTATTTTGTTGAGCAGGCTAAAATACTGTAAAGTCTTGAAAGCCTGGTGAGATTTTCCTTCCCTCCCTCTTATATCCAAAAGATTCAAGGCAGGGTCAGTTAAGTTGCTTTCTATTGCTCTCTTCTTGTCCTGGACTCAAAACATGTTTTCTAACTGCTGTGGCATAGTTTCCTCAAGGGCATCTCTGTGGTTCTCTACAACTGCAAAAACAAAATCCACTCTACAAATGAAATTGTTTCCTTTTTAGTAACAATTAAAACAGGTAAGAGGATAAGATAAGGGGAGGTGGGAGAAAGGCAATTTCATTTTATGTTGTTTTTCTTGGAGGGTGGGAATTATTTGATTATGATTTGATTTTGAAGGTGGAGCAACCTTAAAGAGAATGTGAAAAGAGAGGACCTTGTACATCATCCTGCCCAGTCATTGGGATTTGGGCATTCTTTAACTCTATGTAAAATAAAATAAAAATAAAAATTATTTGTAGGTTTCTTTTGGAAACAATTAAATGGTTTGTCAGGTGGTATAACCCAAACCTCTTTCAAAGCAATGTTGTCTAATTTATAAAGTACTTATATTTATTGCTTTTGGCATTCAGGGTAAGTGAAGGCCCTTCTTTTTAAGGGAGTGGATTTTAGATCACCATCTATAATGTTCTCAAGCTGGAGTATATCAGAAAAGTTGACATGGAAGCAAATTATGAGTTGACATATTGGAGCCTTGGTAGAGAGCCACTTCCTCACTTTTTCAGGAAGTGTGACAAGACAATATATAATCGAGATGAACTCAAAAGATTGTACCACCCACCTATCACATAACCTATCATTAAAGATAACACATGTCCAAGTGTTTGCACCAAGTGTTTGGGTGATTTAAGGGGACTTGTGTACATTTCAGGGCTGTGACAAAACTGGCCTTCTTAGAAATCTATTTATTTATTTATATAGTTTCTATAGCTGCCCATCTCAATCCAAGTGACTCTGGGTGGCGAACAATTTCAATAATTAAAACCATTAAAACAATTACAAATTATACATATAGGCAGCTGAGAATTATCATAAAACTTACATAAAAATCAACAGTACAACCAGATTAATGGGGCCCTTAACACTTTCAAGACCCAGGCTTGGGCACATAGCCAGGTTTTCAAAGCCTTATGAAAGGCTAGCAGGGTTGGGCCATCCTGAGCTCCAAAGGAAGAATGTTCCAAAGAGCAGGAACTGCTGCTGTGAAGGCACACCTTCTGGTCCCCGCCAGCCGACATTCCTTGGCTGAAGGGATCCACAGCATCCCCAATCTACTAGACCAAATTGGATGGGTAGAAACTATTGGGAGAAGATGGTCCCTTAGGTAACCTGGTCACAAGCCATGCAGGGCTTTAAAGGTGACAACCAGCACCTTGAATTGCACCTGGAAACACACCGGTAACCAATGCAGCTCCCATAGCAGTGATGTTACACGTGCTGTATATGTGGCACCATTTACTACCTGAACAGCCCCATTTTGCACCAGTTGAAGCTTCTGAATGCTCTTTGAGGGCAGCCCCATGTAGAGTGCATTACAGTAATCCAAATGGGAGGTAACGAGGGCATGAGTGACTGAGGAGAGCCTCCTGGTCCAGGAATGGGCACAACTGGGGCACAACCCAAAGGTGTGCAAAGGCCCTCTTAGCCATGGTTGCCACCTGCTCTTTGAGCAGGAGCCACGAGTCCAAGAGCCCTGTCCAGGGGAGTGCTATCCCATCTAATACCAAAGATGGAAAAACTTTGTCCCCAGGAGGACCAAATACCCAAAGCCACTCTGTCTCACTTGGGTTAAGTCGGAGCCCATTGAGCCCCATCCAGGCCCTTATAGCCTCCAGACACTGGGATATGACAGCCACGGGATCACTCAGTGGGCCTGGAGTAGAGATATATCACTGAGTATCATCTGCATATTAATGGTACCTCACCCTGTCGGATCACCTTACCCAGCGGCTTCATGTAAGTGTTAAATTGGAGAGGAGAGAGAACAGAGCTCTGAGGCACCTCACACAATAGGGGCCATGGGCTGGATCTTCTCCCTGCTATTAACACCAACTGAAATCAACCCCAGAGGAAGGAGGAAAACCAGGACAGCACAGTGCCACCTACCCCCAACTCCTGAAGCCAATTCAGAAGGATACTATGATCGATAGTATTGAACGCTGCTGAGAGGTCAAGAAGAGCAAGGATGGATGCGCTACCACCATCCCACTCCCGCCAGAGGTCATCCAAGAGTGCAATCAATGCAATTTCAGTTCCAAACCCCAGCCTGAACTCTGACGGAAAGGGGTCCAGATAATCCACTTCATCCAGAGTCCTCTGCAACTGCCACACCACCACTCTCTCCACCAACTCCCTAAAAAGGGGAGGTTGGAGACTGGATGAAAGTTGTCCAGATCAGTTGGGTTGAGCAAAGGCCCCTTAAGGAGGGGTTCACCCCTGCCTCCTTCAGAGCAGGTGGAACCACTCCCTCCTTTAACAATGAATTGACTACTGCCCATACCCAACTATGTGCCCCCCCCAATGCAGCTTTAATAAGCCAGGAGACGCACAGATCTAACATACAAGTGGCTGAGGTAGCAGCTGCAAGGGCCCTGTCCACTTTCTCAGGCTCAAATTCCCCCCAGTTATCCAAGCCAGACGAAGCCCCCGTAACCTCCACTGGACCTGCCCTAAGGCTGGGTTCCAACGTAGAGTGAACATGAGTGATTTTGTCTGCCAGATGTTCAGCATATTCTTCACAGCGACCATGTAGGGGAACTTCAGTATTATTCCCTCCTAGAAGGGACCGAATCACCCGGAATAGGGTCACTGGACAACTATCCACAGACGCGATAAGAGTGGAGAAATAATTGCATTTCACCACCCTTACTGCCACAAGGTAGGTTCTAATAGTGGCTCTACCTTGTGTTTGGTTGTCTTCGCTCCTGGTCTTCCACCAGCAGCATTCTAGGCGTCTCTTAGCCCTACAACCAATCTTCATCCAATCCAGATTCCTAGTCTACTTCTGTGATACATTTGTTTATCATCTTCACAAATTCTATACCCCTATATTCTTATGACTTGTGTTCTTCTGTATCCTGGGCTGAACACTGTTTATATTTATCTGCTTATTACAAATATTTGATATCTCTTCACAAAATAAGTATGTGTAAGAAAGTTGTGTTCAAATTCATATCTCTACAACTTTCTGTTGGGCTATAGCAGAGGAGGCTGGGACACACCCATAGTCATTTTAAATTCCTCTGCTCTTCCAGCTGTACCCATTTCAGTTGCAGCTAATAAGAAGACCAAAACTATTATGGTCACTATAGCTGAACTTCTTTGGGAATGGTCTCTGTTCAGGATGAATAAGGATGACCTCTATTCTCTTGAACCACCTTACACGTATAGAAGACAATAATCAATAGCAAAGAATCTTTGTAGAAGTTGACTGTGTGATGTTTCTGTATCTTTAATCACACTTTAGATTTCAGTTCTGCTTTAGGCAGCAGCATCTCTTAAACATTTTACATTAAATGTCATATATGATGCTGTCTCTCTCTTTCTTGCTCACTTATTCACACTTGAATTTATTTCATCTGAAGATGGTTGCAAATTCTCACCATAATAATAAGACATCAGCAATTTTTTACCTCATTAGACATCTTTGGAAAAACATTTTGTTGCTGCCACAGGGAGGCTCAACTATTCACAAAATGACTGCCACTGTAGATATGCCAGTCACAAAGCACCTACAGTATTTATCAGGAGAGACTGATGAAGTTGCTTTCTGCCACCTTCTCAAGTTTCCCAAGTCATTCTCTACTACCTAGCTTACATTTCTCTTTTTTCTGGTGAGCATATATAAATAAAGCACCGGGCTGTAACTATCCACCATTCTTCTTTTTAAGAATGCCTTATGAGGCCTATATAAGGCACAGAAGCATTCCTTAAATAACATTCATGTGGGTGTTGCTTTATGTTGTAGAATGTCAGGTAACCATTCAATATTTTTTAAAAAATTAGAAAGCTGTAAAATCAAGTGTAAGAGGGAATCTGGTGGGTACCAAGGAAGATACCTACAGACACTGACACCTAATTTTGTAATCAACAGAACAAGTTAATATATTTTTTCCTAGGATAGATGCTTGCAGACTACTTACAGTACCTATTAGCCTGTAAGAATACATTCTCCTTCCTCTTCTTCACCTTCTGTTCCTCCTTCAAACTCCTCTATGCTATTGTTGCCTTTACTTCTGAGTTCCACACATGCTATTACAGGTACCACACTGCCCATTCCAAAATGTCCATGTTCCTCTCTACTCTTGGCCAAATGTGTGGACAGCTTTGACAATTCACATACAGTAGGTACATTTGCTTCCAGGACTTTCCATGTAAGCCATCACAGGAGATAAATAATGTTGTCTTTGTGTTGTGGGAGGATATGATGGAAGGACTTCTTTCTTCTTTCAGCAGTGCCTTTGACGTTTAGTGCTGTGCACTGTAAAAAAATATAGCTTTTGACCAAGTGTCCCTTTTCTATGTAAAAGCACAAAGCAAAATCACCTTGCTTTTATCAAGGAAAAATTGCCTGGCCTCCAGACTTCAGAGCTCAGTAAAGGCAATGTAAAGGCAATTTTGGCTTTTTGGTCTTTTCTTGATCTCCAAAATTATTTAGACAGGTTTGGAGTCGGTATGGAGTTGAAATCAAGGTTAAAGGGATTTGCCCAATTAGAAACTTAACAATTCAGTTTCTAGTACAATCTTAGGTGCTGTTGTGGCTATGAAAAAAAAAAAAAAAAGTTCCATTCAGGGAACTACAGCTTGAAGAATTAGGCTGGAAAGATTTTTTATTCTGTCGTTCTCATTTTATAAGCTTTCATACATCATCTACCAAGCTCTAACTGAACAATGTGCTTTGAAAGTTCTAAAACCCTTATTTGGTTAGATGATGTTTATTAGTGAACTAAGGAACTTATATTGTACAACTTTTGACAGATAGCTTCCTGTCTGGAAAAAAGAATAACTTCTAGGAACACAGAAGTTATCCATTCCTAATGTTTAGACTGATGCCAGGTCAATACTAATATCTGCGTTGGACACAAAAGTGCCCTTTATTTTTGGAAGTGGACCAGCATTCTGAATAGTACCAGATGGCTGCATGTAGCTATTCTTTAATATTCATACAATGCCCTTGATCCAGAGTTATTTTGCACCACTTTGGGTAGTTATATAGAAAACTGCTTGAAGCATTGTAAGCACCCAAGTAAAGGACAGAGGAAGAGTCCCCTCAGAGGACATTTTGCTCTGGTTTTCTGAATCCCGAAGCTGTCCCTGCCTAATTTACACTGTAATTTTCTATTACACATTTGTGTTCTGGTTTCATTCCTGGAAATCCCTGGGTGCAACAAAAATCTATATCATGGGATGGATATTCATTGTATATTTTGGAGTGGATCATTTTTTTCTGCCTACGCACCAACCTTTTGGTCTTATGGTAGTTCAGTTTCAGTATCCACTCAATAGGTGATTCATAGGGAATCTAGAAAATGGGAAAAGGAATTCACTGCCATGCTGTTAAAAATAATGATATGCAGTAAAAAGGAAAATGTAGTCTTCTATCTGATATGCTACCTATCAAGGGAGTTTAGCAATTTAGGACTGCAGATGTAAGTAGTTGTTTTTCTCCCTTTAACATTTAAAAAAGATAATCAGTATTGGTTGATATGATTTTCTAGCTGTGGAAAAATGGGATATAAATAATAAATTTATATATAAATGTATCTTTATTTATTTGATTTTTATTTCTAGAAAGACATACATATAAATATGGACAATCATTCATGAACACACACATTGGCATTCTCAGAGGCATTTAAAAAAAACATAAACTGATATACAAATAGCTGGACTGGGAAAGGTAGAAACCAGGACACCCCACCCCCTCCAAATATTGATTGAATTATCCAGAGAGGGATTTCATATTCAAGTTTCTATGTGGCATAGCCACTGGGCTTACAACTTAGGTGTATATTACTGTATATTTAATGAGAAGAGTGCATGCACCATCTCTTGCACCATTAGTAGAAGGTCCTTGGAGAAATGCAAGAGAGGGTTTTTTGGTCCAAAATCCCCAACAAAGCATCCTACCTTATTTTCACAGAAATGGAAAATGTATGTCTATACTGTGGCCTAGAAATGTCTCAGGAGGACCTGCCAATTGAGACAGCAAAAAGAGATACCTCTTGTGGCAGAAGGAGGATCCACCACTCTCCTGCTGTCCCCCTCATGCAACTTCTTGTGTGCACCTTCCCCAGTGGCAGTGCCTCCAGCCACCCTTTGGCAAGCCAACAAATCACTTTATATGTGCTTTCCTGGGAAAGCAGCCATCACAAATACCTTCCAATACATTTCTCTGAAGGGCCCCTCAGAACAACTAATCTAAGGGAGAAGCCTATCCAGACAGTTGTATCCTTTAGGTACATGCAGTGAAGCAGATGTTTTGGACAGGAAGGTAGTTAGGGGAGGCTTGGCCCCAGTTCACTGCTTATCTGGTTGCTTCATCTACCTAATGACTGGCTAACCTTGCTATCAATTGAGATAGTAGCCAGTGGTTCAAATAATTGACTGCTTCTTCTTCCCAAATCCTTAGTGAACCTAGAAGGATAACAGCTGGGATCAAGCTTTTGGACAAAACATGACAGAAAACACCTTCCTATGTATTCTAATATGAAGAGGTTCCTACATTTTTCTGACTAAAATTTTGGAATTTTTGCCTTGATTTCTTATACAGTGGGGCAAAAAAGTATTTAGTTAGCCACCATTTGTGCAAGTTCTCCCACTTAAAAAGATGAGAGAGGCCTATAATTTTCATCATAGGTATACCTCAACTATGAGAGACAAAATGAGAAAAAAAATCCAGAAAATCACATTGTCTGATTTTTAAAGAATTTATTTGCAAATCATGATGGAAAATAAGTATTTGGTCACCTACAAACAACCAAGATGTCTGGCTCTCACAGACCTGTAACTACGTCTTTAAGAGGCTCCTCTGTCCTCCACTTGTTACCTGTAGTAATGGCACCTGTTTGACCTTGTTATCAGTATAAAAGACACCTGTCCACAACCTCAAACAGTCACACTCCAAACTCCACTATGGCCAAGAGCAAATAGCTGTTGAAGGACACCAGAAACAAAATTGTAGACCTGCACCAGGCTGGGAAGACTGAATCTGCAATAGGCAAGCAGCTTGGTGTGAAGAAATCAACTGTGGGAACAATAATTAGAAAATAGAAGACATACAAGACCACTGATAATCTCCCTCGATCTGGGGCTCCATGCAAGATCTCACCCTGTGGGGTCAAAATGATCACAAGAACGGTGAGTAAAAATCCCAGAACCACACGGGGGGACCTAGTGAATGACCTGCAGAGAGCTGGGACCAAAGTAATAAAGGCTACCATCAGTAACACACTATGCCGCCAGGGACTCAAATCCTGCAGTGCCAGACGTGTCCCCCTGCTTAAGCCAGTACATGTCTGGACCTGTCTGAAGTTTGCTAGAGAGCGTTTGGATGATCCAGAAGAGGATTGGGAGAATGTCATATGGTCAGATGAAATCAAAGTAGAGCGTTTTGGTCTAAACTCAACTTGTCATGTTTGGAGGAGAGAGAATGCTGAGTTGCATCCAAAGAACACCATACCTACTGTGAAGCATGGGGGTGGAAACATCATGCTTTGGAGCTGTTTTTCTGCAAAGGGACCAGGACGACTGATCCATGTAAAGGAAAGAATGAATGGGGCCATGTATCGTGAGATTTTGAGTGAACACCTCCTTCCATCAGCAAGGGCGTTAAAGATGAAATGTGGCTGGGTCTTTCAGCATGACAATGATCCCAAACACACCGCCCGGGCAACGAAGGAGTGGCTTCGTAAGAAGCATTTCAAGGTCCTGGAGTGGCCTAGCCAGTCTCCAGATCTCAACCCCATGGAAAACCTTTGGAGGGAGTTGAAAGTCCGTGTTGCCCAGCGACAACCCCAAAACATCACTGCTCTAGAGGAGATCTGCATGGAGGAATGGGCCAAAATACCAGCAACAGTGTGTGAAAACCTTGTGAAGACTTACCGAAAACGTTTGACCTCTGTCATTGCCAACAAAGGATATATAACAAAGTATTGAGATGAACTTTTGATATTGACCAAATACTTATTTTCCACCATGATTTGCAAATAAATTCTTTAAAAATCAGACAATGTGATTTTCTGGATTTTTTTCCCCACTTTGTCTCTCATAGTTGAGGTATACCTCTGATGAAAATTACAGGCCTCTCTCATCTTTTTAAGTGGGAGAACTTGCACAATTGGTGGCTGACTAAATACTTTTTTGCCCCACTGTAGTTATTTCCTTGCCTTTTAGCATCACCTTAAAGGAATGTTATGTAAAGCACAGAAATTCCAGATTGTGCTTTGTATATAAGTTGCTTATCCTGAAAGAAAATGTGATAGGTAGGTAAGTTATGTATGTACCTTAAGGAACTGATTTATAGTTTTTGATGTCCCACTGAAGAAGACTATTTTGTAGAGCCGTATAGATTTTTGAAAGCATACTTCACTTTGTTTCAAGTGAAAGATCTTTTGAAGCAGTTTGTTGAATTGTTATGGCACCCTACTATAACCAGTGGTGCAACTATTGCAATTGCTTGCCTATGTGCAGCTCATGCAAAGAAATAATTTCTACTGAAACAAATCAAGAGAAAGCAGCTCCATTCTGATATTTTACAAGTGCAGGGTGACTTGCCTTTGCAAGGTAAAGTACCTCATTGAGGTGGAATTACCAAGGTTCACACAGCTCTTATTACTTAGTCAAAACATGTCTCAGTATATTTAGCAACGCATGCAATTGCCTACAACACATCCTTCTCAGGGATTAAATCTTGACATAGCAGGTGGGCTCAGTATTCTTAATGAACCAAGGAATGATGCTGGCATGAAGCTAAGGATAATCCACAATGGAATGATTATCCACATGCAGGAATGGGGAAAACCAGTCCAAGTAGGATAAGGAAATCCAAAATTCCTTGTCCTGTAGAAGACGACAAAGGCAGTCCAGTTCTATATTATTGGCAAGAAAACAGTATGAACATAACTGGAGCACTTGGATGAATTTGGGTGCCAGTTCTTGAAATGCACAGGTTAGAAAGTACTACGCTAATTACTGAGGAAGAATGTCAAACTTTCATAAGGAAATCTAGATTTAATAAAATGGCTAGAGCAAAGCTATAAGAAAATTTGATTGCTAATAGTCAAGTATTGAAAGAGGAGTTCCTCATTTTACAGAGATACAATTGGAACATGGAATGTGAGAAACATGAACCAAGGAAAACCTGAGGTTGCTAAAACTGAAATGAAGCATAATAGACAGGCAGTCCTCACTTAACAACCCTAATTGGGACCGGAATTTCCATAGCTAAGCAATTTGGTCATTAGGTGAAACATCACGCGACCACACCACTTAGTGACAGCAGTTCCGGTAATCCTGGTTGCGGTCGTTAGACCAGGACTGCGCCATCATTAGGTGAGGACCTCATGCTTTTCCTGCCCTGTCACATTCACCTCCACTTCAACTCCCCCCACCCATCTATCCCCATTCTCTCTGCCTTCTGCCGTTGTTGCCTACCTCTGCTGCCCTCCACTGCCCCAGCTGACCTTTGCCATCTTCTTCCTCCTGCTGCTGCTGAGGTGTACCCAGCTGAGGCAGCTGCTGGCCCTTTGTGAGGCCTCCATGAGGCTTCTGCATGAGGCTATGGGAATGTTGTGCAAGGCCTCATGAGGCTTTGGGGAGGTCAAACAAGGGCTTCAAGAAGGGCCAGCAGCTGCCTCAGCTGGGCGTGCCTTACCAGCGGTGGAAGGAAGAAAACGGCAACGGTCAGCTGGGGGTGGTGGGGAGGTGGCAGGGGTAGGTGGTAGAGTGCAGGATGGCCAAAAGGGCAACAATGGGGAAGGGAAATAGGCAGGTGGGGGGTGTTGCAGCGCATGCTGCAAATTTTGAACACGTAACCACAGGGGCGCTACAATGGTTGTAAGTTCAAGGACCAGCTGTAATTACCATTCGTTCAGCACTGTTGTAACTTTGAATGGTTGCTGAACAAATGGTTGTTAAATGAGGACTACCTGTAAATTGGATGTTGTAGGAATGAATGGGCTTGGATACACTAAATACCAAAATTAATGAACTGAGGCCATTTAAATCAGATTATCTCCTGATATGCTTTTTAGGGCATAAAACCATACAAAGGAGTGGAGTGACAATGATAGGAGGCAGAAATATTAGGTATGTTTGCCATCTTGAGAGAGGGAGGGAAGGAGGGGCAGGATAGAAATCTAATAATAACTGCTTTGCAAAAAGAATTATTTGTTCATTATCAACACTTGCTTCAAACAACTTAAATGCTGGCTCTACACCTTGAAAGCATCAGATGGAAAACATAAGAATTAAAGTGACTACATAACAGGAAACAGAAGATGGAGAAATGCAATCCAGTCAGCCAGGACACTTCCAGGTTCAGACTATGCAACACGCTGGTGTCAAATACATCAGTGAAACTTAGAAAATTAAAGAAGTATGTGTGCCAGCAAGATTTGACTTGAAGGACATATAGTCAGAATGTAAGATCAAAGTAAGAAACATTTTAATATACTGTACTTAACATGCAAAAAAGAAGATATGTTTTGAAAACCAAAGAATAAAAAATATTCTTAACAAACTATCATGATAACCATGATGGAAGGTTATCATGATGATAACCAGGAAATGGAGGATGAAAACCTTGGGCAACAGGAAGGATGTATGATAATTGCTCAATATCAAGCAAGAAAGCATACGGAAAGATATTTAACTCAATAATGTCAACAAATAGAGGAAAACAAGAAAAAGAAAATTATGCGTTTTTAAAAACTATCAGAGTAATCACAATAACATGTACAAGAGATTCTAAGAGTCTAGGAAAGTCAAATGAAATTAAAAGAAGATAGACTTTACTGAAACCCTTTACAAACAGGATTATAGAACCATTTGTAGGGAGAAAATATAATCAGGGATCAACTCCACTATAAGGTGAAGTATGAGAGGCAATAGATCACGAATCACATAGAGAAGCGCCAGGCATACATAAATAACACTGAACTGTTTAAAAATGTAGGAGAAGAGGCAATTAAAATGTTAACAGTTCTGTGTCAACCACTATGAAAGAAAACTGTGTGGCCTAGAGCTTGGAAAATATTGGTGTATATACCTATACTGAAGAAGGGAGTTGTAAGCAATCATTTTGCTTAAGGAGAAAGAATAAAACCATACATAGAAACAGAAATGCCAAATGAAAAATAGGATTCAGAAAAGGCAGGAGGACGTAAACTATGTCAAATGGTTAACCAAAAAAAAAAAAAAATGGATTAAGGAGAGAAAAAAATCATTTAAGATAGACCTTTGCTTAACTGATTGTGTAGAGCTAATGATTACATCAGAACATCTGATCATTCTTCCAAGGAACTTTTATAACAAACAGGAAGCTGCTGTAAGGACTGAGTTTGGAGAAATAAAGTGGTTTGGACTTTGTAAGCCTTCAGCTGCTTGATTCCTATAGTTAAACCACCTAAGAAACCCACTTCCAGACATCAACCCCCTCCTCTGATTTGGCCATAATGGTGATTTGAAATTTTGCCCAAATCACATTTGCCACAGCCCACAATTGGTGGATTCCTCTGCTTCTTTCTCTCTCCCACTCATGCCAGGAAAGCAAGTCCCAATTACTTTCCATGTGGTCCACTGATAGATCTTTTGAATAAGCTCTTTTCATTGACACACCCCCCCCCCGTAACTGACACCATGCTGTGGAAGGAAGGAAGGAAGGAAGGAAGGAAGGAAGGAAGGAAGGAAGGAAGGAAGGAAGGAAGGAAGGAAGGAAGGAAGGAAGGAAGGGTCAAAATGAAAAGTATGGGTTAATGTTAAATGCTAAGAAGACAAAATATCAGCTAGCATGCTTAGAGAATTCATAGTTGTGGGTGAAGAAGTGACAGATAGTTTTGTTTTCTTGGACTCAATAATAGTTACAGCTGGCCAGTTTGCTGGAGAAGGAAAGACGAGATTAATCTTTGGGAGGAAAGCAACAACAAAATGACATGATCATGAAGGATAAGGATATTTCTATGGCAACAAAAGATCAGAATAGTTAAAGCAATGGTTTTTCCCCTGGCAGTATATGTCTATGAAAGCTGGACATTGAAAAAGGGCAAGGGAAAGAAGATATATTCCTTCAAATTGTGTATTTGGAAATGGTTACTAAGAGTACCAGGGGAACCAATCAATCAGTCCTGGCCAAAATGAACACTGACTGCTTCCTTGAGATGATGACCAGCAGGACAAACTCACATGCTTTGGGAATGTGATATGAGCAGATGATTGATTAGAAAAACAACTATGCTTGGCAAGGTTGAGGAAGGGAAGACAATAGATAAGGTGGATAGATGAGTTCAAGATGATCACTTGAATCTCATTGGAAGAGCTTTGGATTATTACTGGAAATAAGTTAAGATGGTGGGCATTTGTCCATAAAGTTGCCAGGGTTCAAGCCCAACTTAATGACACTTAACTAACTACACAGTTGTTATACCAAAGCCTCTTTGTCTTGGACATTGTTATAATATGTGTTGTCTAACCTGAAACATTTTGTTTATCCAGAGCATGCTGATCCAGCTGTTCCAGGCTAGTCCACATGATTTTCCAAAAGTTAGTCCTCTGGCATGGAAGCAGTTTGCAGTGTTCGAAATGTGGTCTAGCCTGAAACATGTTGGAAATTTCTGGAACATTTGTTTCCTGAAATGGTAGTTTTTGTATATATTTACTACATCATATACATATTCACATTCACATTGCACATATGCAAAACACACACATGTTGGCACACACAATTATTGACATAGAAAACTGGAATTAAAGTTATAGTCTGGCATTTTCCTTAACTTATCAATATGCCAGAAGAAATTTCCTTACTCCTTATGGCAGGGGTCAGCAACTTTCTTCCACCTAGGGGCCAGAGGCCAGGTCTGTGAGTGGATGACAAGCCACATTCACCTCTATAGCTAATAAATGAAGGTAATGATAATAAACTGTGAGTACTGTTTACTTTATTTGAGTACTATTATGCCTTATGAGAGCCAGTTTGATGTAGTGATAAGGCACCAGGCAAGAAACCAGGAGACCATGAATTCTAGTCCTGTCTTAGGTGCAAAGCCAGCTGGGCGACCTTGGGCCAGTCGCTCTCTCTCAGACTGGGAAGGAGGCAATGGCAAACTACTTCCAAAAAAGCTTGCCAAGAAAACTGCAGGCATTAGTCCAGATAGTCACCAGAAATCAACAATGACTCGAAACCACACAAAAACACACAAGTCTTAAGGACATGGCAATTACTGTGAGAGACTTAGTGTTGCTTGTTGCTTAAAGCAGGGCGGGGATAAGCCAAGCACAGGCTTTGGCTGCTACTGCTCCTTCCACCCCATTTTCTGTCTCCTTCCACTGTGCTCCCCACTCCTGCTGCCTCCTCCTCCTTTTTCCAAGCAGGCCCAACGCCCCAGGCTCACCTGTGTGCCTCACTCACTGGAGAGGAGGAAAATGAGGCCTGCAGAGACTGTGAGGGGGGAAACCACGGGGTTGCAGCCTCTCGCTTGGCTCACTGCCTCAGCCATGACACACGCTGAGAGTAGCTACTGCTACCATTTCCTCCTTCTTCTCTGCCTCACAGCCTGGTCTTGTCAGTGCTGGGCAGGAGACTAGTTTCTCTGCTGAGGTGGCTGCTGAACCCCTCACCAAAATGGCCGCCTGACAGCAGCCGAAAGGATGGCCGCTCTCTCCCTCGCTCTTGGGCAAATACACTGGCACTTGGGAGGACTCTTCCGAGCAAATCATAGAGACGGACTTCTTTTTCAGGGAAAGAAAGGAAGGTATAGTCAAAGCAGAAAATGGGGGTGTGCTTTGCACAGTCTTGCTGGCATCTCTTGTGGTTGGGGAAAGAAATGCTTATGGAGGGAGGATGTAGAGACTCCAGTAACCAAAGGTAAATTATAAACACATACTGTACAGTATGTTTATTTATAAACAGGCTCGTAACACTGTCCAAATTGTTATAATTTATTAAAATAGTGCAGTTGTACATCTGGCCTGAGATAGAATTACAGGCTTGAATTCTTTTTTTGGACCACTGTGGGCCAGGTGGATATGACATTTCTTTTTGGGGACTATGGGCTGGAGGATTTCGGGTGGTGGGCCAGATCTGGCCCCAAGGCCAAAGGTTGCTGACCACTGCCTTATGGGAAGGAGTACTCTATTGCTAGCCCTTTCTCTTTGGTCAGAAGAGACTCACCAGGACAGTTTCAGTTCTTCTGTGAAAACTAGGCTTAAAAACTCAAAAGACCCACAGCAGAGCTAGACTAGCAAGCTATTCGTGCAAAAATTCACAAATTGGTCCCTATCTTGCCAAATCTGTTTTTAGTGTATCCCATCTCATCCCTTGTTGAGTGGGAACTCCAGATTTGCCTTGAAATGTTGCTTAAGGCGAAAAACATTGGCAGTTTTCCTACACCAATGACAGATGAAGCAAAGCTGTTAAATATGTAACAGTGTGAAGAAAAATGAGTTGGCTAATCAATGCAATACTCTGTTATTAATGGAAATATAATCATCAGGGCTAGCTGTGATCTCTGAATATTTATGGTCTTTCAAAAGCATTAGACCTTTCTTTTTTCCATTAAAATGCTATTTTATAACAGTTAAGCTTTAACAGAAATTATTTATTAGCCAATTTAGGAGGCAATTTTCAGATCTGCAGTGCTTTTCATATCACTTTATTTGAACTGCAGTAGCACAACTTATATGCACATTGCATACTATCTGTCTGTCTGTCTATCTATCTATCCACCCATCATTTATCTCTCTCTTAATTTCATAGGTGATAGGGGATTCCAATTTTTCTCCTTAATTTCTCCTTAATTTCTCAAAATTTATTTCTATTTAATTTCTCAGAAAAACTAATTCAATCAAAAACTGCTAGTTAATTGAAAGCTTCAATATTGGTATGGCGTTATTGAAAAACTTTAACAGAATCATAAGAAATATACAATTCTAACAAAGAATTTCCAAATCTATGTGGTTGCTAAGAGTCGACATCAACTTGATGGCACATAATCAATATCAATTCAAATAAGAAATGAAAACACATTTTATTTCCTGTGGATATTAGTAGAAATTATTGGAATTTATCTGTCTTGGGTCATCCCACTATTCAGTCTTGATTTGTACTTGGGGGTGGCATAGAGAAATTGTTGTATACCCTCACTGTTGTGAGACTTCTTTTTTTCTTCAAAAATATAGCACAATCTCACTAACCCAATAGATCTAAAGGATCTATGGATGTTGTTGCCACCACAGCATTCTTTACTGATGTTTGTTTTTATCTCTCTCTCTCTCTCTCTCTCTCTCTCTCTCTCTCTCTCTCTCTCTCTCTCGTGATTAGGTGGAATGTGGAGAAGACATGGTGATGGAATGGAGGATTTTGGGATGAAGAAATATTATGCATGCTATTCCAAAATCCCCCATTCCATCAAGGGAATAGCATAGTCACTGTCAGATGTAACAGTAGAGTCCACCATTAACCCTCAATTTCTTGGATTCATACTAAATATCATTTTTAAAAAATGTGCAAAATTTCTTAGAACTAACCTCAGAACAACTCTTTCAGAACATATATAGGAATTAGTTGTTTTGAAGGTTTCTTGAGCCAGGACTGGATGGGGCCAAGAGCCTAGGACTGCATTGAGTGGATTTCCCAGCAAATTTCATAGTAAGCATTTCTTTAAAACAAGTTGACTTTTGCTGTCTAAGCCAGACATGCATGTCAGTGAAGTCTGTCTTCCCCCAAGCAAAAACAAGATCAGATGATTTTTATATCAACAGGGGGCCACTCAGCACCTCTGGCTAATAAATGCTTTGTCCACCTTAACAATTCATTTTCCTCATCAATATTCTTAGCACTTCACTTTTTCATTCTGCCTGGTCTCAGCTGCCTGCGAATTGGTTCCTTGGCTATAATTGCAGGCGGCATAAATTGAGAATGACTAAAACACAGCTTGAAATCCAGGTGTGTGTCTATGTGTGTGTGTGTGTGTGTGTTTTTTCTGCTAGAAGGTTGTATTTGGCAACTGCTTAGGCTGTTGGCAGTCCAGCTGAAACATGACCTAGAGGTCAGTTTGGAAAAAATATCCAGGCTCACAAAAGAGAGTCATGCAAGCAGGACTGCCAAAGTGAAATTTGAAAGAAAATCAAGCATGCATGTCAGCAGATGATAGTACCACTATTCAAAGCCATCGCTTAACATCAGGAGACATGCCTTTTGATTGCTGAAATGGGAAGGGAAGGAATGAAATAAAAACCATTTTGCCTTTTGAAAAGATCCTTAATATTCCAGGCAATAACTAGTTTTTGCAAAACAAAACAAGCACAAAAGAAGCCCTACTCGCTTCCTACCAAAGTGAAGGATGATTACATTAACCACAAGAAGGTGCCAAACAATTGGTTTTATCCTCATTGGGACTCCTCAGATATGTGTAGCCAGATATTGTTCTATGGAGTTAGACACTCTACCAGGAATTGAACTCACAGGCCTTTGAACTTTAGATGACTATATATAGTTCATTTAGATTGTGCTGAGGAGATTGTTACCACACCTCAAACAGAATGATTAAAAAGATGGAAATCCCAAGCAAAACATCTTTACAATTGGATAGAACCACTTGAGGAGTTGCCTGGAGGTTCAGAGGAGGAGTGGACAGTTTGGAGATGTTTAAACAGCTTGGGTAGAACTAAAGAGCAAATGGAAAAATGGGGGTTTCTTCCTGAGGACAAGGATATTTACTGTGAATGTGGTGCTATTCAAACAACTATCCATCTTTTACAGTGCCCTTTGGGACCGACATGCATACAGAATGACTTGCTGGTCGGAAATATCTTTGCCATTAACATGGCCCAGCATTGGGCAAGAATTATATAAACCTATATTTTTATTAACATTTTTTAATTTTTTAAATTTAGATTAATAATTATCTCCTTTCTAGTTCCTGCATTTCTGACACGAGACGAGATGAGCTTTTGATGCTATCCAAATCCTAGTGTTTACAAGTTGTAGAAGGGATATCTAAAAACTATCAGAATGGTATATATGGTACACTGTACGCCCCCCCCCCCAAAGCTCTCAGAACAGAGAGATACAGATATTACATTATGTCATCCCCCCAAGAATGGGGTTTAACATGACTTCCACCACCACCCCTCTTAGAAGAGGGAAATTTCTCTATTTTTACTGTGTATACTATACCCTGTGTGGTATTTTCAGTTACATTTGACCACCATTCTGATTGCAGTGGAGGATGGTAGATCTTTGGTACAATCTGGAGTGATAGATGAAATATTAAGTTACTTCAAACTTGGACAAAATGAATATGATTCCATATCAGCATGGAATACCACTTCTTCCACACAGTCTGGTAGTAGTTGGATGGTGGGACTATATAAGCAAGCTAAAATCTATCCATCCATCCATCCATCCATCTCTCCCCCCCCCCCCCGCTTATATTAATAGCCTTATGCAATCCCATAGACCTCTCAGCAATTTAAGGAATACATAAACCACTAAAATGTCCATGGTAAGAATAAAATGAAAACATTAGAAACATTTTTTAAAAATCTAAAACCAGGAGTCCCAAATTCCCAAAAACCAGGAGACTCAAATTCCCTCCGGAAGAGCTGTTTTCAGCTACTTCTGGAAGGCAGCTAGCGTAAGAGCTAAGCTAAGCTGCAAAGGGAGGCCATTCCGGAGGGTTGGTACTGCTACAGAAAAGCATACCTTCTAATTACTTCTAATTATAAAATTACTCTTTATATGAAGCTTTATAGTAAAACATTTCACAAAGTGCCTAAGTTCTCTTCTCTTCTTCTCCTTCTCCTTTGCTATTGTGTGCATAGGAGAGAAAACTTGGATTTGCTCCTAATTTGTTTCTCCCACTAATTTGACCAGGCAGATCTGCACTCTGTCATGTTAGGTCTTAGTCAGGGCTTCCAGTACTCTATGGATTTATGAAAACATTCAAATGGGACTCATAGGGATCTGCATGACACCTGGAAATGTCTCCAAAGGGAAGTTTACAGAAGGCTTCTTCAAAGGTGGGTCTGATCCAGACTCTTGTAATAAACTCTTGTTGGAAAAAAAATATGGAGCTTCCAGATGTAGACCAAGAAGATTTTAATCCCTCAAGAGAAACATCATCAGTCTCTTATCATTGGGAGGCAATGGTGGGCTGCACAGAGAGAGAAGCTATGTCCCCGGGGATGGGCAGACAATATTAATGAATGATGGTCTCAGAAGGTAGCATCTCAATCAACTGCTTTGTTTCTAAAAGAACAAAAACAGAACTCATTAGAAAAAAAAGACTAATTTCAAGTAAGAACTTTCCTCACAAGAACACTGTTCTTCAGTGCTCACACTGTAGTTTTGTTATGGCCTCCTTCTTCTCATATGTTCTGACCTTTATACTTCTTTTGGACTTTGTTTATTGGAAAATATTCTATCCCAGGCTTACATCTTGCTAACCTCTAGCTATTCTATAGTTGTGCTCTGATTTATTATGCAGCCCTCCAGCAGCCAGCCAGAACAAAGACTGAATGTGACTCTGGAATAAGACTATCTTGGAGATTATCTATATATGGAGGAGAAGCAGAGAAATCACCAAAGTAAAGTTCATCAGATGTTTGTTTTGTTTTCTCTCTCCCTCCCTCCCTCCCTCCCTCCCTCCCTCTTTTGCAAGTAATTATACCACAACTAATCTGTTACTTGAGAGTATAATCAAAAGTGAAAAGAACTATCTGGGGATCATTTTTCTGAGTGAAAAAGTCTAATTGTCTCTGCTTCCTGAGGGTCAAGGACATTTAAAATGTTGCAAGCTTCCTCTAAATTTCTGTGCCATCAGTGGTATTTTAAGGATTAAAAGTGGCATAAAGCTATAGGCTTTGAAACTCCTCCCCCTCTCCCCAAAATATGTGGCTTTGGATTACTATTTTTCACTTGAGGAAGGAAGGAAGGAAGGAAGGAAGGAAGGAAGGAAGGAAGGAAGGAAGGAAGGAAGGAAGGAAGGAAGGAAGGAAGGAAGGAAGGAAGGAAGGAAGGAAGGAAGGAAGGAGAGGGAGAGGGAGAGGGAGAGGGAGAGGGAGAGGGAGAGGGAGAGGGAGAGGGAGAAAAAGAAAGAAAGAAAGGAGGGAGGGAGGGAGGGAGGGAGGGAGGGAGGGAGGGAGGGAAGAAGATAGATTCAGAAACAGAATCAGTAAAGAGAAATTCTTACATTTTGATGTAGCATTGTTATATCAGTTCAAAAGATTTGGTAACAATTATTCTAGTAATTATTATTCATAAATCAGGATGTGTACCTCTGAAACCCAGGGTCCCACTGGCTTGATAGAAGGGAATCCGCCAGGGACCTGAATATGGCTGCTCTCCTGCACTACCCTGACCCTGTGAGAAACTGAAGCAGTTCAGCCCATAAGAATCAGGAGTCACAGGAAGGAAACAAGAATGCTGTTGGCTGCCAAGAATTATTCTAAGATGGCTTGCTAGGCTGAAGAACTTGTCACTTCACAACTACACAGACTTCCTCACCATGCTATAGCCTTCCCCTTTTGTGTTGAAGGAACCCTCTGTTCTGCCTATCTTGGATAATGTTTCTTGTTTGTTTCTTATTTATATGACCTGGAATCCTTACCTCACCCTGCCTTAAACAAATCAGTGCCTCCTTGTCTCTGGCCTCTTGGATCCTGATTACTCCTTAGGTCCTGTCCATATGCCTCCTGGCAGCATGTCATGAGCCTCTGCTTCCACTGATCTTGATACAGGAAAACAGAAGACCCTTGAACAGATTAGTGTCAATACACAGAAAGTTATATGGTATATTTTCTACAATGTGAAATATTGGCTTGATTTACATAATGTAAGAACCAAGCCGTTACAATTTGCTTACCATAGTTTATGCCTTAACAGATTGTGTGAACTCATCTAATTATGGCAGTCAGCAAACGTTGTTAAGTAAACCATAGCTTATATCTCCAGATATACTGTCTGAAATGGAACTTTAACATCCAGATCAAATGTTGCTTGTAGATAAAGCTGGTAACAACTTAGGGGTATATGGATTATGGGTGAGAAGTATCACTGTTTTTTAGAAAAATATCTACTTCAAAACTGCTGTAGAAAGTCATGGAGATGGCCTTGAAGGGAATATTCAGAAACTGTTACAGAAACAAGGGCAGAAGCATTCCTTAAGCCCTGGGAAAGGAGATAGTATTTGGAAGAGGTTCAGACTAGCTCCTCCTTGACTCAGTGAAGGTATAAGAGGGAGGAAGGTTAAACACAGGCAGACTTGCAAGATTCTGTTACTATAGCCTGACTCAATAAAGTATAGCTATAGCCTTCCTGTGGAGTCAGTTTTTGTTCTGGCCTACCTCATATGGCTGACAACTACCCATTAAGGAGGAACCTCAAGTTTTGGGCTTCAAAAATGTTGGTGTCGATTCTAAATAAAGCAAGAAATAATGGTATTCTGATAGATAATAATAATTCTGCATTTTTAGGACTATTAGAAGATAGGAAGTATTTTAAAGTCACTGTTGGCACCCAAAGGCATTGTCTTTTCCTGTTCCAGCTTTTATTCCTACCAAGTTTTTCCTTTCAGGTAGCAAGAATAGTTTCTGTTTCTTTTACATACCACAAGGAATCCTTTGAAGGGAAGACATTAAAAAAGTTATATTAACTGTGTATCTATAGATGCTTATTCTGTCCTTACTGAATTCAGCAACACTCACATCAAGTCACTGGGAATCAGGCGGTGTACACATTTAATAAATACATAAATAAATAAAATCAATATCAGATTGGAACCATAATCAAAGAAGTGGTATTTAAAATATGCTTTTCTTCCCAAACCTCAGGAAATGTTTGTCCATCTTTGATGGCAGATAAAGCTGAAGTTCAGCACTGGGGAAACTTTCATATTCATCTCCACTGATTTATTTCACTACATTGATCTCCTATAGATAATCTCCATGCCTTTATCACCTAATTTTCAGCCAGGGTCAGAAGATGGTATCTGGTAATATTATTCAGAGCTTGAAACAGGCAATACCTTTTCTATTTTCATTGATTGAGCACTAATTGTTTGGGGATGCTCTGTTGTTCTCAGATTGGATGATGGAAAACTGTTATGCCTGCTCCTAATGAATACTTAGTTAAATTTGGTGACTAATACCCTACTAATCCTTGTCTACTTCATCACACCAACCAATGTGAGTTATTCCCTGACTGAATTTGAAAGTATCAACAAATGAAAACTATTTCTTCAGGGATAATTCCCTCCCTCCAATCTAAGCTTCCCTTAAATACAAATTCTCAATATTATATAGAGAGCAGTAGCTTGTTCCTTTCAGGAAACACACTCTGGTGTTTAATGCGCTATTGATTCCTTGCTTTTTGGGCTGGGAAAAGGAGAGATGATTTTTATTCATGTTGTGGAACTTCCAGGCTTATAAAACAAAGAACTCTGAAGAGTAAACTAGTGAAAATCAGGATGGAGAAAAGATGTAAAAAGAAAGAACACTAAAGAAAATATCTCACTTGTATGTGTTGCACTGTATCCCATTCTACCATTTAGCACAAATCACTTTCATATGTATCATCCAGCTAAAGAAACAGATAATAAATAATGTTTCTGAACACAGCACTCCTAAGCATGAACAAATACATCATTCCGCCTTCTACCACATATATATAGATGTGAGGAACAGGAACACTTCCCAGGGGAGATTTATTTATGTAGTCCATACAGATCTTAGCTAGAACAATGATTTAAAAGTGATGGTGGGGGGGCAAGAAACTGTTTCTCTTTTGATTACTTTCTTAAAACATGGCACAAAAAATAATCATGCAGCTAGAATCAAATAATCAAATACGTTTAGACTTACATAAGCTGGGGCCAGGTTATGGTTTCAAAGTTAAGCCCTCTGTATCTTTGGATAGAATGTGCATTATTTTATTTATTTTAAATGTAGTAAAGATATATTTTGACTTCTTGGTCACTCGGCTAATCAAGGCCCTGTACATAAGCCACTGTTTAAATATAACTAATTTGGAGATATTCTCTGGCTTCCAGCTGAGTATGAACACCAACCATTGGCTAAAGAAAACAGTTTATTTAGGATATCATTCTGCTGTGGTCTCAGCACACCTGTCTGGGCTTGGATCCTAAAGCAGCTTAGGAGTGGTTAACATTTAGATGGGAGATTACTAAATAATATCAGGGTGATAGGCTAGGCTGGGAAGTCAAAATATATTCTGGAAAAAGGCAAGTTAGACTTAAAAGAAACTTTATCTGACCAGCCTACTGTGATCTACTGATTGTATGTATGAATGCATGACAATTTATAGGGGGCTATCCATCTCATCAACATGACTCTAGGCAGCTAACAGAATTAAAAGTACAATAAAAACAACCAATCATAATAATATACATATAATGGCAGCTAAGAAAATAACAGTTACATCCACAACAATCATCCCAGGGGCTCCCTTAACCCCCTGACCCCCATGCCTGGGAAAACAGCCATATTTTTGTGGCTTTTTGGAATAACAGCAAAGCTGGGGCCAGGTTATGGTTTGTAGAGGGCAGGTGCTGCAACAGAAAAGGTCTGGTTCCTGGGTCCCATCAGATGACATTCCCTAATTGATGGGACCCAGAGCATACTTCTTCTGTTGAACCTAGTGGGGTTGGTAGAAACAATTGGAGAGAGATGGTTCTGCAGATAACCTGGCCTCATAGGTGATCACCAGCATTATGAATTGCACCCAGAAACACACATTGGTATGACAGTTATGGCCATATCAAAGTGTGCCCATAATTGCCTTTGCCACTGTATTCTGGACCAGATGAAGTTTCCGGATCCTCTTCAAGGGCAGCCCGTAATAAAGCAGGTTGCAGTAATCCATTCTGGAGGTAACTAAGGCTTGAGTGACTGTGAGCAGTGCCTCTTGATCCAGGAAGCAGTGCAAATGATGCACATGTTGTAACTGTGCATAAGCTCTCCTGGCCACTACTGCCACCTGTTGCTTGAACAGGAGCTGTGAGTCCAGGAGAACCCCCAAATTGCATACCAGATCTCTTTGGGATAGTGCCACCTCATCCAGATGGAATGGAAAGATGGAAAATCACTGTATCTGACCTGTCTGAAAACCCAATGCCTCTTAGAATTCCTAAGGTTGAGTTGAAATCTGTTCTTGCCCATTCAGGCCACTACAGCCTCCAGACAGCAATAAAGGACTTCAACAGCATCACTTGGTCAACTCAGGATAGAAAAGTATAACTGAGTATCATTAGCATACTGCTGATATTTCATTTTTCAGCAGATGATCTCACCCAGAGGCTTCAGGGAAATGTTAAACAGAAGTAGAGAGAGTTTTAAGCCTTGAGGGACTCCAGAAAGAACAGGCCTTTGTCTAGATGTCTCCCCTTCTGTCAACACTGTCTGGAACCAACTCTGGAGGAAGGACAACTACCATGCACCCCACTCCCAACCCCCTGAGCCAGTCCAGAAAGATACCATGATTGATACTGAAAGCCACTGAGAGGTTACGAAGAGCAAGGATGGATATACCAGCCCAATCCCACTCCTGCCAGAGGTCATCCCAGTGTGATCAATGCTGCTTTGGTCCCATACCTGTGCCTGAAACCTGACTGAAAAGAGACTAGACAATCTCCTTCCTCAGGGTTCCCTGGAGCTGCAGTGCAACCATCTTTTTCAACTACCTTCCCTAAAAATGGAAGGTTGGAAACATGATGAAAGTTGTCCAGTATGGTTGGATCCAGTTGTGGTATCTTGTGAAGACCAATTAGTAGTAATGATATTAATTCCAGATTGATTGATTATATTATCTTTGCTTAGCCAAATTGTTTCTTGATTATGCAGAAATACCAGTTAAACCATAATGCTTTCTGAAGAACCCTGCAGAAATGACTGCTTGTTAAGCATATGGCAGTCTGATTGCTAACTTCTGCAAGATATTAAAATCAAATTGTTATGCTTGTATTGAAAGGTTTGTACTGGTTGCTAACTGCTTTCAGGGTGCAATTTAAAATGGTGGCTCTAACGCATAAAACCCTAGGATGTAGGGTCTGATTATCTGAGGAACTGTTAATCTCAGTATGAATTTCTCTGGACGCTAAAATCAGTAAGGCCTGTCATTTTCAAGATATTCTGAATTCAGATATCTGTTTACCAGGGACACAAGAGAGATGAACTTTTCCTTGGATTCCACACAAGCTACAGTACGTACTCCCTTGGGATCTATGTTCAGCCACCACCCATCCACTTTTAGAAAAGGCATCCAAGCCTTCCTCAAAGCTTTTGGTTGGATTATTGATAATTTTAGGTATTATTATTTTTAATTGGGTTCAACTGCCAGCTTCCCTTGAATGCCTTGGGGGTAGAAAGGTGGGTTATAAATTGGGATCACTGGCAAGTCTAATTTTTACACCCTGTAGGCCCCAAACAGCTTTAGAGAATAAAGAGGATGGCCTTGATGGAGAGAGAGGGGAGATCTCTTACCAAAGCAACAAGGAGGGAAACATTGCTTAAGCCCAAGCAATGAAGAAGGTATGCGTAAACATCTCAAACAGACACTCCCTTAATTCACATGAATATAAGAAAGGGAGGAGGCAAAGCATAATCAGACTTGCAAGATTCTGTTGCTATAGCCAACCTTAATAAAAGTAGTTTTAGTTTTAATGTGGACTTGATTTCTTGGTCTGATCTACACCTTGGGGCTGATATCAGCTGCGAATTTTAAAAAGACTAAAATGTCTGGAACTGTTTCTTTTTAAAGAGGCTGAAGCAGCTTCTGAGCAGTCTTGACTCCCACCCCATTCTTAAACCTTCTTCCTCTTTCCATAGTTGTGTGCCATCCTGTGTTTCTTTTCCTTGCTTTCTTGATTCTTTCTTTCCTCCCATCTTTTCTGCTATTTTCTGCTTTTTCTTTCCAACCCCTTCAGCTCCCACCACCTTTGCCTGTGCTCAGCCGCTTCTCTTCTCTCTCATTTTCTCAGCACTCTCCTCAACACCAACCCCTGCCCCAAGACCAAGTTCCAGCCCTGCTCTTGCTCATCCTCTTCCTGTGTTCATTGTTACTATTATTTATGTACTGTTATTGTTATTTTCATCATAATCATACCTCCGTGGATGTCCTTGGAGATTTAGGAACAGCATAGTGGGGAGTCTGACTGTGTGTATATGTATGTACGACCGTGTGTTTGAGTGTTGCTTTTGTACATAGGGGTGTGTGTGTGTGTATGTGTTGTGTATTAGTGTGTTTCTGTATATCTGTTGTACTTCAAGTGAGAACCTAAAGGTTCAAGTCCACGCCTGGCCATGCTGCTCATTGAGTGACTGTGGGCCAGTCATATTCAATCTATCTCACAGGCTTGTGGTGGAAATAAAATGAGGGCCAAACCCACATAAGCCACTTTGAGAGATCAGAAAAAGGACAGAATAAACAATATATGGATATACAAACACATTAAAATAATTCACCTCCTTGGAATAGTCTCTTTTTAAAAGTTCAGATAAATTAAACCTATATAACTTAAAATCAGGAAGCCAGTGAACCTCAGAGTTCTATAGATGCAAATGGCTACCTTCATTTTGTCATCCTTAAGATACTGCCAGTAAGACAGTAATTCTCTTGAAGATAGCTGAATCCTGGATTTTATTGCTAATTGTTTATATTGTTTGTGGCATAACACAGCTGAAGTTTAAAAAAATTCAGATTCTGTTTTTGAAAGGTCTTTAGGAGTTTTAAAATGAAAATGCTAATTGCTATAGCTGATGGAAAATCAGTAGTGTCTGAATAAACATTAGGTGTTAAATTTGTTCATCAATGTTCAAAATTGAAATTCAAATATTAATAAAACAGATGGCCTTCTTAATTAGATGAATGATATCACCAGGCACAAATATCTATTTTGAATGGAAATAATTTTGTCCAAGAGAAGTACCCATTGCTATCAATAGGCTGTAGTTGAATTTTAGTGGAGAAATCTAATCCCAAGAGTCACATTCAGCTATCTGATTTGGAGCATGCTTTGAATGCTCAGAGATATAGGGGCAAGTGCATTTCTCCCTTGCTACAAGGCAAATTTTTTTTTGCTGCCTGAGGCATCTCTTCTCATTGTATGTACAGAACCTTACCAGACTTTGATCTTGGTAGTGGATCAGAATATTATACTGAACTTGGGAACAGCTGGCTAGCTTAAAGAAGAAGGCCGGCAGGCAACAAAATCACATTCAGCTCTTACAGCTTCTTACCAAATATTCTTTTCTTCTTCTATGGAGATTCTTCTACTCCTAGTAGGTACATATCCCAATCATCTCATCCTGGATGATTCTCTGTCTGTCTGTCTCTCTCAGAGCCACTTTGGTGTAGTGGTTAAGACATCAGGCTAGAAACCGGGAGACTGTGAGTTCTAGGCCTGCCTTAGGCATGAAGCCAGCTGGGTGACCTTGGGTCAGTCATATCCTCTTAGCCCTAGGAAGAAGGCAGCAGCAAATCACTTCTGAAAAACCTTGCCAAAAAAACTGCAGGGACTTGTCCAGGCAGTCACCAGGAGTCAAAAAACTGACTAAAAGGCACAAAATAATCTACAAGTAGTCCCAATTTAAGAATGAGTTCCATTCCCAAGGTCAGTCCTTAAGTCGAATTTGTATGTAAGCCAGAACAGTATTATTGTTTAATACTGTATAAGTAGCATTGTGTAATTGACTTGAACTGTTGTGTATTTAACTCAGATCATTGTGTATTTAACTTGAATTTTGCTACAACAGGCTCTGTTCTTAACTATGGATTGTTTGTAAAATGGGTGTTCTTAACCCGGGGACTACCTGTATCTATCCATTCATCCACCCACCCACCCTCTCTCTCAGGAAATGTAGACATAAACTTCTGAATACATAAGTTTGCTTTATACTGACTCAGATTCCTGATCCATCTGGCTCAGTAGTATAGCTTTCACAGATGTTCCTGAATTAACAACTTTAAAGTGATCCTTGCCGGTATAATCAACAGACAGAGATGTAGGAATTGCAGGTCAGCAATATCTGGAGGCTCTTACTCTTATTCTATCTTGCCAGTAGTTGCTGTCTTGAACCTCAAGTCAGAGATCACTAAGTCCTAAGTACTTAGTCCCATCACTAAGTAATCCTTTTAACTGGATAGGCTAGGGATTGCATGTGCAATTTTGCATTCAAGCTGCTTGTTCTTATTATGGCAACCATGGTACTCACCAGGTTTATTGCTCCATCTGATTTTTTTTTAAAAGTGTTAATTTAAAAAATGGGATGGGATGCAGCACAGAGTGCCTGTTTCCAATGCCATCTTTATTTCTACAAAAACCTCTGAACCCCCAATAAGCCCCTAAGATTTCTAAGAAAATGTGTCTTCTCCTCCTGCTGTTGCCCTCTACTACCTTTTCTGGCTGTGAAGACTCATCTGATTTTGCTAACAATGTTATTCTTACTAATATGATGTCATAGTTGCCTGATTAAAAAATATGGATTGCTTCAGATAATTAAATAGCAGTGGCGAATGGAAAGGAGACAGAGGATAACAAAGGCAGTATGGGAGGGGGGGGAGAGGAGGGGATCATCTCAGCCAATTGAAAGTATGATTTTAAAAAACAGTAATTGGTTCTCCCATGCCTGGGAGGCTATCCTTTTAAGTGAACATTGTTTTAATTGTTGCATACTATCATTTTCATGGCATTATTTATTATTGATAGTCTAATTTGTTTGTACAATACTGAAACTATACTGTTCTTTTTTGTACACTGTTGTGGGATCCTTCAAGAGAAAGCTGAGGAGGAGGAGGAGGAGGATGGTGATGATAATATTCAGGTGGATTGATGGTGGGGTGCCTCCCTGAGTGAGCAGCTGGGGTTACAAATTGCTTGCCTAGCTGGCTGTCATTTTCTATACCTTCCTCACATAGAACGTTCCCCCCCACCAAATCCTGACCTTCTTCCCTGTTAAGAAAGGGAATGTACCACTCCCAGTTAGAGTGCTGGGGAGGAATGTAATTTTGAATAGGGTCCTATTGAGGAATTTCTCTTTGGTTTAGGTTTTAATTCAAGCGGAGAAATAATCAGGAATTTGATAATTATCAGAAATTAACAGAAATATGAACACAGACTAGATTCTTATTTTTCCAGTCCAAGGATGAATTAAAATTAGAATTCAATCTGCATGCTTTTACATGCCTCTAGTTTATTTCCCGATTGCATGTTTTGCATCGCAGGTGAGCATGAGTGAAATTTTTGATCACTATTTAATTTGCTACAGCATCTAGCTCTTGTTTTATATTGTTATCTGGTGATCTTTTAATCTGAATGAAGCTCAAAGGCAGTCTTCTTTTATTTCCCATGTGTTTTTGCAACAAAGCGCTCTCTAGTACAATACAAATGTTGTTTCTTCGAAGGCTTAAGTGCACACACTGTTTCTCAAACATGCTCAGATTTTGTTTTTGTATTTTGAAATCATAAATCAACTTTTAATATAAAAGTTAAGTTGTTTGTTAACTTTACGGCAATATAAGATGACAACTGAATCATTATTTTGGGCAGAATCATAGAACTTAGGAAGTTGGTGATTTTGACATGGATCATCTAAACACATTAGAAATTCATTTATACATCTTATTTATGTGTCATTTAATTTTAAAAATTAAATTGTCTTTTACTCAGAGGGGAGCAACACAGACTATTACTGTGCCATTGGACAAGTTTCCTTATTAATTTTTCCAGCAACAATCAATCCAAAAATCACATAAACATCTATATTCATTCTCAAAGGTAAATGTGGGTAAATTTGAAACTTGCCAGGAAGGTCTTAGACTTACATTATTAAGTCTGATTCTGAAGTATTTTGTGATTATCCAGTAGAATTTGGGTAAGCCAATGAAAATAATCAGGATATATCTCTATCCATCCATCCATCCATCCATCCATCCATCCATCCATCCATCCATCCTGATACATGACTGAATCTTCCAGTTTATAACTTAACTAAACTAAGCTGTTGGGCCTCCTGCTATGGAATAAGGCAGGGAGGTTGAGGAAGAGAATATCCCACGCACAGAATTTTTGTTTCTCCCACAGGTGTTCCTTTTCAAAAATCTGTTTCTAACCTGTACAGAGGATAGAGGTGGCCCTCATTATTCACTGGATTCCATTCCAGCATAAAACTGCAGATAATGAAATAAAGAATAATGAGACCTGAGTCTATAGGAGGTGAGAGGGGCATTAGTTCTGGAGTCTGTTGTCATCCTCTTCTTTCCATAGTGGTCATCTATTCAGTGTGCCTGGTTTTGCTCTTCTTTCTTCTCACTTGGTCACAGGGGATGGTGCTGTGTCTGTCCGGTTGTGTGGCTCCATATGGCTTCCCAGAGGCAGTTGGCTTCTTCAGTGAGTCCAGATCAGAACTTGTTCAGTCTGGTTCATGCAAATGAGTTATTAAATTAGTTGTGATTCCCAGCAGCTGGCCTGAGGGGCTCATCACCGCTGTTGTGTACTTGCTTAGAGGATTCTTAACACAGACTCCAGAGTAACCAATAACTTAAATCCTCTTTAAAATAGTTTTAGACAAAGCACTCCTGTAGTTCTCTATTTTGTCTCCTCTTCTCCCAAGTCCTTCCCTTTCCTGTCTCCTATACCATCTCCTGGGACTGGCAGGCTCCATCCTCTGCAGCCAACTGTACCAAGAGAAATATTAACAATCCACATTGGGGAAGGCAACAGCGCAAATTATGCAACACATGAAAGAGATTTCACAAGTGGAATCTTAGATCACTCTGCCCAGGGCTCACTGAAAAAGCCTCCATATAAAAAAGAAACTTTATGTTCAAGGTGTCCATTCAGTGATCAAAGAACAGGTGCAGAAAGGAGAGCTCCATCCCAATGCCTAAACAGAGAATACGAGATCTTTTTAAAAAGTCAAGAGTACAAAAGGAAAAGTCAGACTGTTTTGTCAGTGTTCCAACTTTAAATTAATCAGTGTGCAAATGTATTCTTCCTTTTGCTTTTTTGCTTACATATTAATTTTTCTAGGTACTCTTTTCTAATTATATTTCTAAAATAAAATAACATAGCTAAAATAAGCTATTTCTCAAATAGTTTGCGAGCTATTTCCCCTAATAATATATGGATTTTTATATTCGTGCTTTTCATTACTGTATCAAAAGCTTCAAACAATTATGAGTTTTGAAGACGAACTTCATTTTGGTTCATTTGGAAATAAGCATTAAGTAAATGTAAATAAGTTTCTTCCCAATACCTAGTCAGTAACTGCATGGCAAAGGCATAAAGGAAGACTAGGATCAACTTCTCCTTGGATGCTGAACCCATAAATACATGGAAGCTGAGATGGACAATGCTATTTCCTTGCCATATGTCTGTAAGGTGAATATAATATGTTCAATTTATAAATGCATAAGAAATTTGATCCTAGTGAATTCTTATATGAAATGATCTAATTGTACATCTCTCTGGCAGACATGCAGATCAGGTCTTAGATGTGCACAAAGTGTGCCATTTTCTGAATGTCACAAAAAGTTCAAATCTTTTAAATTGTCAAAATATATCTTATGGATGAGAGAAGCAGGCATGCTTGATTTTGATGCTTGGTCTTTTATGGCAGAAGTGATGTAGAACATCAAGGCTGGGACTCACTGCCTTGACCAACAGCTTTATCTTGAAGAAAGTTTTGGTCAGTCATGGGAAAGGAGTTTGGCTTAGAAGTGGGAGGCTCCTTCAGGGAGTATTTTGCTTGAAGGAAATGAAGTACTGCTTTGAAGCTCTAAATACCCCTTTATCTGAAAGGAAGCTTTCACATGACTCTTCTCCCCCCAAAATAGATAATCATCTCCTCCTCCTCCTCATAAAATTAGAAGCACAGAGAAAAATCATACGCTATGACCTTCTTCCTGATCTTATCCATCAACCTCAGCTGAAACCAATCCTGAGGATGTCCACGTAATATATTTGTTTGTGTGTTTATATTACACACACACACGTGCATAATATATCCCTTCCAGAATCCATACTCCCAAATTAGCTACTAGTTAACATTAATTACTGAAAAATAAGGTACATTAATTACAAAATTAGTTGGCTTCCCCACCTGCACATGCTATCATTCTTTTTCAGATGCACAAATAGCTCTCACACAGAGAAATATACTTCACACAATAAGAACTGCAAAGAAGAAGGAAAAAACAGATAACTCTACTAGGAAGTCAAAAGTAGGCAAAGGGGGGAATAAACTGGATGGAGATGAGGCAAGGTGAAGAGATCCCTGGATAGGATGGAAAAAAAGAAAATGAACCTTTATTTGGCCATCCCAAAAAGAGTTAAATATATTACACAAAGGGTCACTCCCAAGCAACAGCTTATCTTTTGGCAAACTTCAGAGGCACCCAGGCCTTTCAGCAACAATTCCTAGAATAAATTTGCACCTCCTGTCCATCCCTTTATTTCCAACAGCTTCTTACATTCCTATCTGCTAGCATAAATGACCTCTTCAATTCATAGGTAACTGGGGAAGAAATATTTCTTCCTTTTGGGTAAATATGAGATAGATAGACAGACAGACAGGAGAAGAGAGAGAATACAGAAATCAAGGCATTTTTTTAAAGGCAGAAGGGGAAAAAAAGAACTGAATTATGGATAACCACTAAGAAAGTGAACTGAATTGGAAATATTTGTTTAACCTTAATGCCCACACACTTTCAATGGATAAACAGAGTTAACTCTTGCACTTTCATAGCAGAACTGAAAGTTTTCACTTGGGTATTGATTTTAGAAACCTCAAACTTAAGGAGTTTCAGTTTTTCTTCCACGGTGATAAAACAATGAAATTCCGTTTGAAGACTGTCAGAGTGACTTACATGAATATATTGTGAGCAATATAGCATAAAAGACAAAGCACCAAGATTCTTTTGATTTACTCCAGTGGGCTTGCAAGAGAACAGAAAAGCAATTCTTCAATGACTTATGTACTTTTAACTTAATTCCACTGTATCAGCCTGGACACAGAAATCTCATTCATGCTTCCATGGAATGGCTGAATTTTGCATAATAAACCTAGACATGTTCCTCCTTGATTTTCAAATGAGTTGAAAGACAGACAAAAGAGAAAATCCAATAAAGCAAATTTGGTTAGCCTTGTTTGAATTATGCGTGCCTCTCTGTATATATGTGCTTCTTTCTCTAATATATTTTGTGTCATTTCTTACCTCAAAAATATTCTAGAAAAATTGCTTAGTGAAGTATTTACTTCTAATATAGCCCATGGCTATAATCCTATTCTTAGTTAATCTATGATTAAATTCTTTTAAACTCAGTGGAGTTAAAAGTGACCTATGTGGCTGTACAGTAATAGCTAAGCCAACAGCTGTAAAATAGGTGGAAGAGAAGAACAAAAGGCCAAACCCTAACTATTTGCTTTATCCCAACATTAGCAATCCTAAAGCTTTATGCACTTGGCCAATTATAGGAGCAGATGTTTCCCTGCAGCCAAGATCCCTGTCTGTTCCAGGAGGCAATGCTAGATAGCATAATGGGCTAGCCTTTAATCTCAGGAGACTTCACAATGTCATGTTCTTTATGATGTTAACTATGACACCTGAAATGATAACTAATTACCACACAAAGCACAGCAGAATTAGCTGAGAGTTTGTGCAAGGCTAGAAATAAGGTTTAACTATACTGTAGTCTAAATTATCTGAGTTTGGAAAAAGGCAGTTGGACCATTATTGGAGGTGTTCCTTCCTAGCATGGAACATTTTTGCAGAAAAATTGGAGATTCTAGTTCAGGTGAAGCAGCTGAGTAAGATTTCTTCCATTACAGTTTTATATAGGGAGTTTTTATTAAGCAGCCAGGTTAAAGTTTTGGTCTATTAGGAGCTGAAGTGGAAGATGGACTTTTTTTGAGTATCTATGAGATATGGAGGTCCCTTGGCTTTTTCTTTCATTACGTAATAGTACAAGACCTTCTGCGGAGGTTGTAAAAATCAGGAGGAGTCTGGCAGCACGTTTTCTGCCTTTAACAGGTGCATAAGGCAGTTAGGCTGATACAGGATTTAAATTGGTTATGTAGCAAATCTGTATTCCCTTTGCTTCTCCCCACCCCAGTCTAAATCCTACATCAGTCTAGCCATTCTGTGCATCTGATGAAGTCAGCTGCAGCTCACAAAAGCATATGCCTTTTAACAGAATTTGTTAGTCGGAAAAGGTGCTGCCAGACTCCTGATTTTTTGCCACCAGACTAGCATGGTTCTCTTCCTACAATATCTACAGAAGTTGAAGGGTCTTCTGATTTTTATTCATGTATCTGACGCAAAGATGAACACTCTTTGTCTCAGGTCTGAGTTCCTGCTGTTATTTATCCACCATAATTCTTTGTTATCCATACTTGAGAAAAACTTGAGAAGAAAATTCGGAAGAGGTTCCTTGTATTTTTAGATTGCACACTGATTCAAAATAAATTTGGAGGCTCTGTCTCAGCAAAATAATAGAAGAATTTTGATAAGGCTAGTAAATTTGTCAGGGAATAGAAACAGGCATGCCGTTTGTAAAAACAAAACAATGAAAAGAAAAGAAAAAGCCTGAACAATTATACACTTGTAAAGGATATTGTCAGCTTGAATCTTAGTTTTTATATCCAGCATCGTGGCAGCCTTCTCACCTAAACTCTGTTGAGGAATTTCATGAATAATCAGCCATATACAGTGCCAATGACAGGGTATATTCCCAGTGACTGCAGAAAATATTCTGTAGGTATACAACTCATCTTCACACTCCATTGGTTGTTCATGCTTAAACAGAGGTGGAAAAGTGAAATCTGTAATGATACCTGATGCTAGCAAATGCAAGGGCATGCGGACTAATAGAATGACAAATAGCAATCTTTGCAGTTTTTCTGGATATGGAGCTATTTCTGAAGCCTTTTGTGTGCTTCATCTTTTTTCAAAAACAAAGGAAACAAGATTCTACAGTCTGGTTCTCTGTCTGTGTGTAGAAGTTGACCAAGGCAAGAAAACAGCACAGATGAAATAAGAACCTTTTGGAATTTTTGTCAAGGTTACTACCAACATAATATGGAAATACAGATTGTTTTAAAATATATAATTTTGTACTTTCAGATAACGTTGGAGTAAGGACAAGGGCTGTTAATTTAGGCTTACAGATGAGGCTAGTTATTCAGTACATATTGTAATAATTACCTAAATATTATTGCTGAATCATTTTAATGTAGTTGAGATATAGGTAAATAGTTTTCTGTGAAACATAGTAAATGTGGTTGAATTAAATGTATGTGCCTGTGTCTCTCTCTGTTTTTGTTAAAGGTTCCTGACTGAGATAAAAGCTGACACCTGTGGATTATTGACTGACAGCTACTAATTCTTTTAATAGTGTTTTAACAGTTTGTTTTAGCCCCCCATAATATTCCAATTAATTTAAGGGTTTTAAAAAAAAATATTCCATTTTGGAAATCTCAGATTCCCCCCCCCTTCTTTTGTTTTTAAAGGATGTTCCTAGTCTTTGGGGGTGCAAAGAAACTGAATTGAGCTATATCTTTTATATGATCAAAACCAAGAAAAAACCCTGCCTAATCCCCAGGAAGATACATACGTATTCTGACACCAAAACAAGCAGCCACTTGTTAACCCAAACCCCACACCCCCCCTAACCCCCCCACCACACACCCCCAATCCCCCCTCAGATCTCTATAAATACCCACAAAAGGGTCACCTCATCCTGGGCACAGAGAGAACTGCTCCTGTCTGTGCTCCTGCTCTCTGAAGATGCCGGTCACAGATGCTGGCGAAACGTTAGGAAACAAAACTTCCAGAACACGGCCACACAGCCCGAAAGACCCACACCAGCCAAAACCAAGGGTTGTTTAAGAGAATATTTAAAACCGTTCCAAGCTGGACAGTCTCAACAATTTAAGGAAGTATCCAAAGAGATACTTAAATATTCTAAAGCATCCCTCTTATTTTGCATTTGCCCAAACCTTAATGCCTTAGATTATACAGGACTTGGCTGCATGCATATTTGTTGTGGACTGTTTTCTTTTTCTCTGTAAAAATTGAGATGAATTTTGAGAGAGCTAATATTCAGGTTTAGAGGTTCCAAATCACTTTTGGAAATTGCTTATTTAAATATCTTAAGGCTATTAGAGGTCTTTGGAATGACAAGTCTGAAAAGTCACCGGCTGACTGTATTTTATTCCTGAACAAAAGAAAAATTAACAATAAGTTTAACAACTTAAAGAAATTGAAATAAAGAACAAAAAGCTAAACAAGATTTTATATTAAGGAAGTTATAAATAAATTAAGGGTCCAGACAAATCTGGAATATTGAAACTTTTACTATAAGATTTTGGAATTAACTAGGTAAAATAAACAGCTTTTCATGAGAACCAAAATTATTTTGACTACTGCAAGTCATATGGATAGACTACATCTCAAATATGTTAATGAAAGAATGATAGATGTGAAATAAATTTTGCTTGATGCAGAAATAGTGGATAAAAAGAGTGTGGATTACAAAATAGGCAAGACATTCAAATTGGAAATACAAATGACAGGAAAAAGTGTAGATTACAAGATAGAGAAATGCCAAGAGAATAACCCTGATAAGGACTTTTTAGTGGATATACAAAAGAGGTCTTTTAAAACCTTGAAGAAGTCTTTACAATGGGAAAAAGAAAGACAAAGAATTAAAGATCAAGATTGTTAGAAGTAAAAGAAAGGAATATAAAGTTGGTTGTGTGATCAAGGTTAAAACAAGACATGTTTTTATAAAGCTTTGGTAACCCTTTATGGACTTTTTGCTGACACCAGGACTGAAGTTGATGATTTATGGTTTTGCATATAGAAGGGGTGGGTTTCGGGAAGAAGAAATATTTGTTTGTAACTTTATAGGGGGTGATGAGTTATCAAATTTGTTTTTACTTGTTGTGATGAAGACTGGAAGTCACTTCTTTATAGATTTCTTTTTCTTCTTTCCTTTTTTCTATTTTTCTTTTTCTTTCTTTGCACATTTTATTCTTTCTATCTCTTTTTCTGAGTTTAATTTGTATTTGTTTTTACTACTGTATTTAAAATCTTTAATAAAAAAAATTAAAATTAAAAAAAAAGAATGCTGTATTTTTAGAAGAGGAGAATTTTGTGTGTTTTGAATAACTGTTACCGCAGAGATATGAAATCTCTTATCCTTCAGATATTGTTGAACAACAACTTTTGGCATACTTCACAATTGGCCATGGATTTGGTGGACTTTGTAGTTCAGCAGCTTGATATATATATTTAAAAAGGAAGATAAAAACTAATACAAACGAATATAAAGTAAGGAGAAAAGAAAAAGAAAGAAATCAAAGAGAAAACTAAAAATGCAAGAAAGGGGGGCGGTGAGTAAAAGAAAAATAGAAAAGGAAGGAAAAAAGATACAGTAGGTCAGAAACCTCTGAAGGACCACAGATTCCCCAACCTGGCATCTGTGATTCTCATTGCTTAGAGAAAGCCTAGCAACTTCTACCCACATTAGTGCTTTTGACATGCTCACCCTTCCGAGCCAAACATTGCCTGCCTTGTCACTCTAACCAAGTTGCAAACGGCAAGGGGGAAGTTTTTGAACGCTGCCTGATGGAATCACAAGGAACAGCGGAACTGCTGCAGCTGCTACTGTAAGAGAGTAAATGAAGAGAGTCTAAACCTTGACACAGAAAACTTGGATAGGGCCCAAGTTCTGTTCAGTGCAAATGGATTTTAATTATACAGTCTTAGAGTTGCTCCATGCTTCAGTGTTTAATTGCCTGCTCTTCCTTATGCCACTGTATATCTTGGCCAGATTCTATGACAGGAAGGGGAGCCTATGACTCTCTAGGTACTACTGAACTACAACTCCCAGCAGTATGCTCGGTGGCTATGGGGATGCTGGGAGTTGTATTTCAGCAATATCTGGAAAACTTAATTTCCCCCTATGCCTTTTAGAGCCCCTGTTATTTGCCTCAGTGCTGTGCCCCATCGTGCCCTTTCCCTCAAGTAGGGCATCTTCAGCTAGTTGCCAGTCAGGCAGCCATAGCCTCCCAGGTATTCCAGTTCAACACACGCAGACACACATGGGCACACAAACACACACAGGCTCCCAAACCCCTTTATTTTTCATTTCCAACTAGAACCCAGCATTCCATCAGGGGAGGGATGGAAGATTTAGATTTCTAGTTTTTACAATTTACGCTCTGAATTTTAACTCTGGCATTCCTAGTGATGGGAAGTGAGGCACCAACGTTAAACAACAGCTGAGGCCACCGACAGCAGTTTTTTAACAGACCAGAAGCATTCCTAAACCCTGAAAAGCTATGGAGTATAACCAGCAAGAAAATTGTATATTTGATATAAAGAATTCTTTTTTTAGATTTTTATCCTGCCTTTATTATTTTTATAAATAACTCAAGGTGGCGAACATACCTAATACATCTTCCTCCTCCTATTTTCCCCACAACAACAACCCTGTGAGGTGAGTTGGGCTGAGAGAGAGGGACTGGCCCAAAGTTGCCCAGCCGGCTTTGGTTTTTACTAGGCCTGGGAGAAGGGAGTAGGATTTGTTTCAGTGAAGCGATTCGGGCCAGCGGGGCCCTGATTCTCTTTGCCTTTAGGTGGGTCTCATCTCAAACCGCTTCGGCCATGGCTGTGGGCAAAGGTTGTTCTCAGCTTCCTGTCCCAGTGCCCACCAAAGGGCTTCCAGTCTGGGTAAACAGGCTCTGAAGCAGACCAAAGTGCAGGAAAAGATGTTGCTTTGCATAGCAGCTGAGGGAAGGTGTGTGTGGGGGGGGGTATATTATTTGAAGCTTCATTGAAGCAGAGCAGTCCTTTGAAGCGTCTCAGAGTCCTAGAATTGTGTGTGTGGGGGGGGGGGGGGTTGTCTTAGAATTTCTCTGATAGGGAAATCAGGGATTTCCTCCCCAAAATAATTATCTGTGAATTGGGGCAATATGCAAACTGACCTTTGCAAGAAAAGAACCAAGCTCAGAGAAGCCCAAGGAATCCACAGTTCAACCCTGAGCTACACATATTCGCCTCGATTGGAAACTGACATTTCTAATATGAAATGCAGAAACTGGTGAAAATAATGGGTAGAAAAAGAAGGGCAAATGGCTGCAGATATTATGGTTGCAATACATGGGTACCTTTGAAGATGAATGTTAGCAGAGGCTGTTGAACTGGTGAATTTAGTCCCTTTCTGATGCCAAAACAGAATTCATCTGTCTTTTCTTCTGCTCCTTGTCCAGGGATGTTTTCCTCACACCTCACCTCACATGAAACTAGCTGGATGGAACTGAAGCAGGCTTGGGAATCAGAGCCAGAGGTGGCTGGGGACACTTCCCTCCCTCCCTCCTTCCCACAACAGAGTTGCTATGGAAAGAAAACTTTATTTTGCCAAAAGCCTGACTGTGTCATTTTCAGAGGGCTTGTGAAATTGAGCCAAAGGCTGCATGTCTCCTTACAGCCTCAGTTTCCCGCCTTCTGTTTTAAACCTCCTGTATTCTTACAACCTGTTCTTTTAAAGTTATTACAGATCATAAATATATGATTCTTTAATTCCAGGAGAGTTTCATAACTTACAAATTGAGTACTTTCCCTGCATGGAGAAGATTCTGCTTCTTGACATCTCCAGGGAAGGTTGATTAAAACCTCTGAGGGACTGCTGTTAGTCTAGGACAGTGTTGTCCAAACTTGGCCACTTTAAGATGAGTGGACTTCAACTCCCAGAATTCCCCAGCCAGCATGGCTGACTGGGGAATTCTGGGAGTTGAAGTCCACTCATCTTAAAGTGGCCAAGTTTGGACAACACTGGTCTAGGAAATGCTAGATGGACTGTGTCCACATTTGCTTGGGGTCAAGGCTGTGTGTGTAGCCATATAGCCATATCTCTTGTACTCTTGTGTCACCTTTCAAGCCATAAGGCTCTTTTTCAACATCTGAAATTTTGCTACTTGGCTACATGAAGGAGGTGTGTGTGTGTATGTATGAATAAATTCAACCCTCTTCCCATTCTCATAGTAGATTGGCAGATTGCCAGAATGGAGCTTCTAAAAAGAACTTTGCAAGTAGAGACCAAGTCACTTCACAGCCACTGGGGTTTCAAATTTTTTAAGGGCTTTCTGTGCGTAACCTTGTCTAGTCTATCTGCACTCTTCTGGGATCACGGTCAATCTCTTTGGGAAGTAGGTATAAAAGGATGAGCAAATGTTTTGGGCCTGCATGGTTTAACCAATATTTTAAATCTGATTGAAAGCATGTTCACACAAAATTCCATCTCGAAGTAAACAACACAAGAAGTAAACAACAGAAACAAATTGATCTTTTCATCCTAGGCAAGGTCTGCAAGCACAGGTTGTATTAATTTGATTTCAGGGTGGGTGGGATGGAGGAATGGGATAAATTTATTTATTTCCTTTATAAATCAGAAAGAGTTCAAGCAGAGCATGACATGTTGCTGTGTTTCATTTACGAAACGGCCAAATTGTAGTCATGAAAGTTTAGTGATTGCAGAATACATTTCAGGCCAGGCAGCTTCTTGATTGCAATTGGAACCAATCTGAATATTGTTTTCTCCCAATTGGTACTCATATATTCAAATCCACATGCTCTGTGAACTTTTGACTGGCAATTTTTTAAACCATCTTTTCTTTTCTTTCTTCTGCAAGTGAACTGTTTTGCCTAAAATGGAAACAAAAAGTTTGGATCAAGCTTTTGAAATCCAAGGTATATATTTGTTTCCTCATATCTCAGCACCATTTTTTTTTTTTTTTACATTTCATTATTTCAGGAGTTTTTTTTCCCTCTCTCTATGAATTTATCTGTTGCAGAACCCTTGAGAGTTCTACAAAGCAGGCTTCTACTGGGTTCTACTGGGGGCAGATCCAATTTACCAAAAAAAAAAAAAAAAAAAAGCATCTAGGCTATTGGACTTCACTGTGATTCCCTGCTAAATGTCTGGCTGGGCTTTCAATTTGCCGCCACTTTTCCAAGTGAGGAATAGTAAGGGAGTTCCAGGTTTTCAGCATGGTTGTGATAGAATTTGGATTGGATAAGGTAATGCACCCACCAGAATAACACCTTATTTTTACGTAAAAAGGCTGAGGTCGTATCATCCCCGAACTTTGTTCTTCGAGATTGTGGGATAAAAAAAGAGATGGTGAAAAGTGCACTGTGCCTAGTGAATATATATATTTTTTGTTACATTTCTACACTACTAATATGTCCATAAAAATGGCCGATAGAGGTTTCAATAAAAAAAGATAAAATAGAAAACCCTAACAAATACTTCCGGGTGGGGAAAATGGCAAGATGACATGTCTCCAAAGAGTGGAGACGCCGCTGAGGTGAAGAGTGGTGGCCAGGCAGCAAACCTGGACCAGCAGAGCTTCTCTGGAGAAGGAAAAGTCAAGAGGTCGCCCCCATGTGCTCCGGAAGGCTGCTCCTTATGAGGAAACCCACAGGATCTAGAGAATCTGTGGGAGAACTGAGTGGAGCGCTGGCAGCTGAATAAAAACCATCAAGCTCTCAGCCTCAGATGAACTCTGCCTTAAGGACACTGGCCTCAACCCAAACCCCACTTTCTAGCACCGACCTGGGACAAGATCAAAGTGAAATGTAAGGAAATAATTATCAGGATTTAAAACTAATTGAAAGCAAAAAGCTTATTAAGACTTTGAATTAGGAACATTTAAAATGGATTAAGGGACTAGTCAAATTTGGAATATTGTTTGTTTTAGCACTTTGGATTTTATTAAATTAAATACATGAGAAACAGGACTGTTTAACTTTCTTAAGAGGACTGATTGGTGGATTTTCTTAAACAAAAAGATAAGGGAAAGATGTGAAAGATCGTGTGACTATAGATTCACGGAGAGCTGGATGGGTCTAAAGAGTTAAGGAAAAAAAAGAAAGGCTGTCTTATTTTTGTTGCTTTACCTTTTTGGATTACAAATTTAAGGAGAGAAATGGCTAATATTATTAGGAACACAATGACAGAAGGGAGGAAAGGACCATCAACAAAGCAAATAGGGATTATTCCAGAGACTGTACAAAGGATGTTGGAAAAATTTGAAAAGAATTTTCAGCAGCAGTAGCAGTATCATTGATTGAATCTGTTAAGAGATATTTGATTTCATTTGAAGGAAGAATGGAAGAATGATTTGCAAATATGGAAGAAAAGATGAATAAAAGATTTGAAGAATCTGCAATACAAATGGGTGAGACAGAAACAATAAGCCAAGCTATGAAAAAAGATTTAGACAATGTCACAGTACCATATTTAAAAGAGAAAGAATTTTGCCTGAGACTGAGAGCAGCTACAGAACAGCCTGGTGAAGATAATCAAGAGAGGGTTGTTGAAGCCCTAAAAAAAAAAAAAAAAAAAAGAAGGGGAAGAAGAAGCCATGGGTGTAGAAGTGGACAAGATGTACAGAATCAACACAAGAAATGAAAAGTTAAGAAATGTACTAAGAAACATACTTGTGCACCTTGTCAGGAAGAAGACAAGAAACCAGGTTCTACAACATCTTAACACTAAGCTAAGGATTAATAATACCAGAATACTGCATAAGAAAAAAGAATATAAAATTGACTTGTTTGATCAGGGATAAGATAATAAGTAATTTTATAAAAGATTGGAAACCCTTTATGGACTTTTTGCTGAAAATGGACAGAAATGAGTTGATGATTCCTGGATTTGCTGGTTGAAAAGGACT
Organism: Python bivittatus; assembly: GCF_059951505.1. Taxonomy (NCBI): domain Eukaryota; kingdom Metazoa; phylum Chordata; class Lepidosauria; order Squamata; family Pythonidae; genus Python; species Python bivittatus. Next base: position 55,220,259 of record NW_028277112.1, on the reverse strand, counting down.
GAATAGGGGAAGAAGAGAACTATGTAATGTAATCTTAAAGGTGGTGAAGTAAAACTAAGTTTGTAACTGCTGCAAAGAAGTTTGGAAGTCACTTCTTTAAATATCTTTTTCTTTTTTTCTTTTATGCTATTTTTCTCTATAATGTCTCAATCTCATTTTCTGTATTTTTTATGTTTATCTTTCACTCATGTAAAATATCTAATAAAAATTATATAATAATAATAACAACAATACAACATAAATTCTGGAAAGAGCAGAACAATGTAAGAAAAAGCCAGTTAGTTTAGACATAAATACAAAGTAGCTTTCAATAACAAGTAGTTAATGCTAGATAGCTTAATTTTATTAAGAAAAACAAAAATAAATTTTGTATAACAGAGGGAGGCAATTAACCAAAGAACAAAATGAGTCTCTAACAACATTATTATTGTTGGCTTTGTCATCATTAATAAATTTCCTCCAGAAATTCAAGGTGGAATACACAACACTCAACTCAGCCGCTATACTATATTGATATACAAGTAGTCCTCATTTAATGACTACCTCGGATAGTGACTGTTCTCAGTTACAGTGGTGATGAAAAAGTAACTGCAACCAATTTGCAACCTTTGCAGCATCTCTCTCTCAGTCCTGTGTTCGCCATTACAGTCAGTTAATATGCATTATCCTGTGTAAGCACAGCTGTGGTCATGTGAATTTTCACTCAGCGGCTGCTTCACTTAACAACCAAGTTGCCAGCCCCAATTGTGGTCACTAAATGAGAACTACCTGTACTCCCATGCCTGAGTTCCTGTCAAACAACTATCAGATATTTGTAAGATATGGAGAGGTGTTTCTCTGACAGTCTTCAAAATTTATGTAAGCTCATATGAGAGAAGATGGTCCTTCAGGCAACAGGACCCTAAGCCATTAAAAACTTTAAAGGCTATGGCTAGCACTTAGATTTGTCTCTGGGAATGTCTGAACAACAAATGTGGCTGTTATCCGGCAACTCTATGTCCTCTGTAACTGGCCTTGGTGAACAGATAGCCTGCAGTGTTCTTAATCAGGTGAAGCTTCTGAACAGTCTCCTAAAATAGGTACAGTGCAATAATTTAAAGGAGGTGCAATTAAACTATGCATCGCTATGGCCAGAGCTCACACATCCAGCTCAGTTGTTAATAAATGCACTAGCCTCAGTGGAACAAAAGCTAATCTAAGTTTATCACAGACAGGCAGAATCCCTATTCTGATCTCCATTTCTATTGATTTCCCTGCTTTCATCTTCTGCTGATAAGATGCACTTCTACTTTATTTGGATTAATTTTTTTTTTAATCTCTTAAATTTCACCTCTAATCCTAATTATTGCCCTACTTCTTGCAACCGGGTAAGCATTTAGCTGCCCTCTCTGTCCCTCAAGACATTTTGGCTCAAATAGACAAACCATAAGCTATTTAGGGCTTTGAAAGGTTGAAGGTAAACCACTGTATTAGTCTCGGAAAAGAGCTAACAAAATGCTAACTTTCAGTGTAGGGATGGTGTGATTCCAGTGTCATACAGTACAGCCTAGGTGCTGTATTCTGCCTCAAAGGAAAGTTATAAATACTCTTCAAAAGTAGCCCTACTTACAGTGTAATCGTGTATAGATAAATATGCCTAGATCAGATGACTTCCAGAACTGTCCTAATTGCATAACAAACATAAATGTGCTAACATGCATCCCGTTACTCCTACCTCCTGTAGGTTCAAGGATACCAATAGGTTAAGAAGCACTCCCAGGTTGTAAACCTGAAGAAAGGAAGGAAGAGCAGAACAAGTTGAACCTCAGTTCCTGATTTTTGACAAACGTACAGCAACTCCATCTTATCTGGATTTAAATTCAGCTTGCATACCCTCATTTAGTCAGTTATTAAACCCACATAGCACTTGGACTATCAACCATTTCTTTGGTGTTTAATGATAAAGAGCTATAAAATAGTGTGACAATAATGTATTGGTACCACCTGTTTCAACGCTCCCAATTACTTCTCCCAGCAGCATTACATAAAAATTGTCTAATATAAGGATATAGAACCTTGGGAACATTATAGTCTAATAGCCATGGTGTCAAACAGTAGTTCCCCTCCAGACTTTCTAGAAACAACCTGACAGGAATGACCAAAGTGTCTGCAAATCAGAATTTTCAATGGATTTTTCCTTTCTCTTTCAGTCTCCCTCAAATTCCAGAATTTTTGAAAGTTACATAGATCAGCCTAGCTCCAAAAGAGTAAATACACATCTCTTACTTTGGAATTGAGTGAAGATGATGGGGTGTAATGTTTACTTACATGAAAACTGCCTCTCACCGAAAATGGAGACAGGGAGAAAGGTTCTTGCTTAACCTTGCCTTGCTGATTTTCTACAAATGAGGGAGTTTAGGGGCATAGGGCTGACTTCAGTTTTGTTTTTTTTTCCTCCCATCCATTTTGTCTGCATTTTGGAGTGGGACTGTCTTTATCTGAGTTGTTCAGATCAGCTCTTTCCCACTCTTCTTTTTCTCTGGTATGTGCCCTTTTTTCTTTTTATCCCAAAAGTAATAGAGTAATTCATCATGCCATATCCAGGTCTGATCAGAGCAGCTTCCCCGCCTACATTTATATCTCACGTAGGGAGGTCTTCCTTCAGGACCGCATCCTCTGGCTTGTTTCAGCTTGCTGTGTAATTCTCACTACCATCAGTTATTCAGTCCAGACCACATTATGCATCTGCTCAAGGATGATTATCTAGCTAGAGAAATCAATAAACAGAAGCACTATTAATAACACCCATTATAAGGGGAATGCCAGAATGATTCTCATGTTCTGTTGTGAATGCAAAGCCTTAACAGAGAGGAAACCATCAGAAACTGATTAGAATTAAATCTTTCTGACACCATTATTTAAGGTTCTTTAATAGCCAGGTGTCAACACCTTAAGGCTGCTGTGTGCTAATAGCTTTTGTGTGTGTGGGGGGGGGGTGTGTGCCTAAAATTGTAAAAGTTTAGTATATAAGCAACAGACTTTTCGGTGCTTAGTCTCCCAGCCATGGGATCAGGATCAATCTCTTCTGTTGCTTTTAATAGTGAATGGAAAAGTTTTGGTCCTAAAAGCATCTTGAAACTTGACTGCTTTAAAGCAGGGATGGGCAAGTTACAGGACATATGTGATTGTCAGTCTTCTGTTTAAAGAGCCCAGAGACTTCCAGCATTATGCCATTAATCAGCAAAGTACTATGCCACATTTATTTTTCAAAAACAAGAATTAAAATGAATATATACCACACTTATTTTATTGTGGAAAAACCCACAACCCTATGATTAAAAAACAAAACAAAAATAAATTAGTCCTTGTTCTTCTAATGATGCCATTATATCACTACCATCCCCCTCTTTAAACATACACACACACACACATATAAATTACAAGACTATCGAGATTAAGTGATGAATGGCAACCATAAGATAATATGCATTTACACTCTTCTGCAGCTTTCATCCAAAGTTATTTGATTTTCAAACCTGGCAACTTTAAGATGTGTGGACTTGAACTCCCAGAATTGTTCAGTGCATTTAAACACTCAGTGCATTTAAACAATGTATCAAAGACATGGAAATCCAACAGGAACAGTCTGCTCTACCTAAGGACGTTTTTCTCAGCAGTCAAGACCCTTTTTACAAACCAGCAAGATACTTACACCACATAACTGTTTCCAAATTCCAAAGAGCACTAACTTTAGCATGCTTCAATGCTCTCCCCACAGCAGTTTTGGGGGGCCGATACAAAAAAAGTCCCCTATGAGCTGAGACTGTGCTCCTGTGAACAAGAGGCTGTTGAAACTACAGCTCATGTCCGGCTATTTAAGGACTTAAGAACCCGCCTTATAACTCCTTACATGGTAAAACACCCGGGAAATTCTGATCTTCTTTATGACAGTTGTTGTTACCAGATCAGTATGATTCAGTTTCTTTGAACGTAGCTAAATTTTGTTATACTGCCTGTAAAATTAGGCAGACTTTTATTATCCACTGATGAACCCAGCACCAATTGTAATATTTTATCTTGTTTTGTTTTTACTTTATTTTTATTTTTAATGTGTTTGTTTGCAATTCTGGTCAGTGACCATAATAAAAATATTCATTAATTCATTGCTGGCTGGGGGAATTCTGGGAGTTCAAGTCCACGCATCTTAGAGTTGCCAAGTTTGAAGAACCCTAGTCTAATCTATCCAGTGAGACTTGCATCCAGTTAGCAGATTTGGGATTGCAGACTGTAGTAGTTTTCTCTAAGAAATTATTGTTTCCAACCACTGAGAAAAAAACTCCCCCTTTTTTTCCTGAAATAATACAAGAATTTCCCATCACTGGAAGTTCAATAGTGATGAGGCAGAATGAGCTTCCAGAGTTATAGAATTTTGACATCAAAGTAGTAAAGATCCAAAACATTCTTCAACTGTCAAAGGCTAAACAAGACATCAGTGGAGGAAGAACTTAAATATAGGGATTTAAAAGTGAGGAATGCATATCAGAATGCATTCTTCCAGGTGACCTGATTCTAATCTCTTTATGAGGATGGGCAATCTCTGAGGATAGGAGGGGTCACAACCCACCCTCCCAACCTTGTAGATAGCTTGGAAAGCCTTCAGGTGATGTGGTGATATCACTAGAAGGTGTGGAACCAATTTTATTTCTCTTGTTCATTTTGGAGTTATAAAGGATGGAGTTAGGAGTGGGAAGCTTCTGAGAGACAAACTCTTCCTATTTTACTCTTATAAAAGTTTAGTTCTCCATCCCCAAACAAAATACACATCCCAAACACATGCTTCCAAAAGTCAGGGACAAAATTATTAAATTTTTGTGCTATGATTTTGAGCCGTGGGGGGCGGGGTTAAAAGGGGAAATGGCAGCAGTTTGCTTCCCATTTGTACAAGGGTGGAAGGAAGACCATGCCAGTGCAGATTAGCCATTTTGTCGCCGAAATTTGGTGGCTCAATCTCATTGTTTTGTGGGCCTGTAAAAGCTAAACTGGGGGGACTGCATGTGGCTCATCGACTGCAGGTTTATAATACTGAGGCTCAACTTAGTGATAAAATCCCTTGATCAAGCTAGTTTTCTTTCCACTCTACTTCCAAGTGTGGGAAGTTTGAATAAAACAATTTCCACATGATTGTGATAATAGTTTGTCAGTGATGCAACTGGCGCCCTCACCATTTTTCTACTGAGCTGAAAATCTGTTGGCAATTCTTGAGAACCTTCATTACATGAGCTGGCCTTTGGGCTATTGAGCCATAAGATTTTCCATACTTCCTTTCCCTGAGAATGTATCTGTGATGGAATGTGAGGGTGACCTTAGAAGACTAGGGAGAAGAAATGCTGCATAGGAAACAAACAGATAAAAGGGGGAGGAGCCTGCAACTGAGTAATGGTCTAAGAAACTTAGAAAGGACCTCCCCTAAGTGATCAGGTGGTAAATAGGGAGGGCAGGAGTTTTGTATTTTCAGACTTGCAAGATTCTGTTAATGCAGCCTTACAATAAAGTAGAATTAGCTCATCTAGTGGCGTTTCCTGTTTGGCTTACCTGGGAGGGCTGACAGTATCTCTAAGGGAAATAGAAGCAGATTTCCTGACCCCATAGTTAGCATAGTGCATATTTGAGTAGTTTGACTTCAGTAGGCTTATTTTATCTTTTTAGGATATTATAAAGCTTACCATGTTCACCATGTCTACATTGTTTTGGGGCCTTACATGGGAATATAAATCCATAGATTATACTGTTATAAAAAGGGGCTGCCCTAAGTCTCATGAGTTAGCTTTCTCCTTAGGCGGCTTTCAATATTGCACTCCATTCTCAGCCAGATGTTAGAATTGTAACCTATTATTTCACAAATAATCCAAGTTGCTCTTTAAACAGACCAGTAAAACAGAGTAGGAAGAAAAGTACTGGTGCCATTTGCAAGCATTTCTGTGGAAAATAATATTTTACAGCTGACTTCTATAGATGTTTGAGATTTATGCTGGCTTTTACAAACACTCACTTTCCTTCTTTTGTATTTGCTTTGAATGCTGAAATGGTGGTCTATAATCTTAATGGAAAGGATGCCTTCAGTCAACAAGATATTTATTTTTCTGAGCCTAGATAATGCACAGGGTGGTAAAGGAATGCCATTCAAATGCTGGGATAACAGATGCTAGTATATTTGTGCAAAAGATTAAAGATAGATCTCTATTACCTTAGGAGGAAACTAGCTGCTTTTGTATTTTCAGCACAGGACAAGAGGCAGGAAATTCCATGAATAGATGCTATTACCTGGATTAATGTATCATTTGAAGAACCTAAGCAATTGCAGGGAATCTTTGTGCTAAATATTGTATTAAGTGCCAGTTTCTGGCCCTCCATATTTCTAATTAAAGTAGAGGAGATAAAAATGCAAGTTCCAATGACATTAAGATTTGAGTCTGGATGATGAGAAAACTAATTTCTATATGACCTCTACCACAGGAATGCCAGCTTATATACTGTTCCCTGCTCCTATGCTTTAAAATATGGCTAGTACTGCAAGAAGCTTATTTTTTACTGTATGCTGTGAATAATTTCAGCTGTTGGTTATAAAAGATCAAGCTGTTGCCAAAATCAGAAAAACAATAGAGTCCTTTTTTTCTTGAAAAGTTGTCAGCCACATTGTACCACAGAAATTTCACACATGACAGTGAATAAAATAAGGGTTTCCCCAAATTCCCCATAAATACCATGTTACTATAAATATATTCTTATTAATAAATCCTATCAATTATGGATTCTTGTTCTATTTAATAAAACAATTGCTTTCATAATTTCCTTAAACATCTAATAGAACTTCAAATATTCTCTTAAAATCCTCTTCAAATATTCTCTTAAAATTAAAATGAAGTTTAATTACTAAACCTTTAATAGTTGTTTTTTTATTTTTTCAGGGGCTAGCATTAGACAGAAGGTGACTTCTTTCATTTGGAGTTGGAGGTATAGAGAACTTGGTTACATATAATTTGGAGGTTGGAAATTAGTTGTGCCACTTGAAGCAAAAAAGATCAATCCTTTGATTGACAAGCAGCTGGAGATTCTGAAGAGTCAGTTGCAGGCAATTGTGAATTAGCAGAGAAGGAATGTTGGGTTGAGAGGTGATTGCAGACCATGAAGTTCAGAGGTTGGAAAAGGTTTGCCCAGTCTTGGAAGGAAAGAAATGGAAAGAAAAATGGAATTGCTAGAAGTTCACGAAATTAACAGATTTCAGAATCTGGAATGAAGTAAAATAAGGAGGAAACAATGATGTTAAGCACATAAAGCAATAACAAACCAGTTCTGTATTGTTGCCAAGAAAACTATAGCACATGGACACATCTAAGTAGTCATCAGGAGTTGAGCTCAACAAGAGAGACTTTATTTTTTATAATAAAAAATCTAAAAGGAATTTACTGTAATTATATGCAGAAGTACCTCATTTTCAGGTAATCATCACCCAAGAAATGAGTGTGCAAGACATAACAGAATAAAAGATAATTATTAGCTGGAGGCAAATGGAACATGGGATGGAGACTTCATGGTGAGAAAAGTTACAGTGGATTTAGCTGACAAATTGCTCCCTGGGAGTCTAAGGCAGGCTGCACAATTTGGGTTTGGAGAAGTGTATTTGTAGATACTATGCTCAGCTTATCTATTTGTAAATCAGAAAAATAACACAGAGACCAAAGGAAGCACACCCTTTGAAACTCTCACAAATCAGGGAAATGGGGAAACTAATTTGTTTCCACAGAAGTTGTTTTCTCACAATGTTATTACTGACATGTCTTGAAGCTGAAATGACAACATTCCCTTCTTAGTGCCACCCAGAAAAATTGGTTATTGTTCTGTCTTTGTGTCCATTCACAACATATAGGCTTTTTCAAAGCAGAAACATTCTAAAAACATGCATCAAGTTGTATTTCTTTTATACTATTATCAGAGTAAAAACCATAAAGATGGGGAAACAGTAAGGTCATAATGTGCTGTAATTTACAAAGGGTTGTCTCCTAGGAGACGTTCCCTGATGGGCAGCAACCAATCCTTGGGTGATGAACCCACATCCTCTTGTACTCAGAGCACTTCTCTAGGGGGACAGATATTTTTGGTTGTGGATGACTCAGTCAATAGAAACAACAGCGAAGGGGTTGTGATGGGTGTATATTGCAGGGTGATTTGCCTAAACTCAAATGAAGGTTGCAGACATAATGCACTGTCTAGTGAATCCGTGGAACAGTGCTGGGGAGGAGACAGTAGCCATGGTGATACTGCCAATATTGGGAAATGTAGTCAGGCATTCCTGAAAGCCAGTTTATGTGGCTAGATAGCAGATTAAATTTCAAGACTGATAAGGTAATTGGCTCAGAAATGCTACCTGTTCAATGCTCAAGGCTAACTAGATAGTCAGAATCAGAGATCTCACTGTGTGGTGCTAGGTGGAGACAGTTGTGTCAGGAAGAAGAGTTTAGATTTGTTAGGCACTGAGGAACATTTTGGGACAAGCTGAATCTGTACAAGGGTCACAGGGCTCCCTTGCACCAAAATGAACCAGGCTGCTGGTACTTAGCATCAAAAAGGTGGCACAGCAACTAATCCTTGGAGGAAAGCTGATAGATGTTGAACAACTTCAAGCTCACTTAGCGTGTAGATGTTCCAAAAAATAGAGCCAATATTGGAAATAGGTTAATCAGGAGAAAAAGGAACATGAAAAAGGCTTACAGCAACAACATTTTGAAAAGGACATGGTGTATTTCTGTGACAATGACAAACGTTTCCAAGCCAAGATGGGGGAATTAGAATTCTTGATCCTAATCACAAACATAGATATACTGGGGATAGACACCTGATGGAATGGAGGCAATAAGTGGGATAACATCATTCTTGGATACAAACTTTATAGAAAGGACAGGAAAAGGCAATCTGGGGGAGGTGTTAATTATTTGCATCTGTCTTTACTATAGAAGATATGACAGACACTTGAGCTTGTACTGGTTTTCTTAGAGAAGGAATCAGAAAAATAAATTGAGGTTAATAAGAGAAGATATTAGAGGACATCTTGGAAGACTACACTATAAGACGTTCTGATGGCATCTACCTGAGAGTTTTTAAATAACTTAAATGTGAAATTGCTGCAAAAATATGTAACTTGTCCCTCAAATCAGATGACTGGAATATAGCCACTGTGATATCAGTTTTTACAACGGGATCCAGGGAAGATCCAGGAAATTGTAGGCCACCCTGTTTAACACCTGTTCTGGGATATAGACAGAAATGATAATCTAAGAAAAAAAAATAACCAAATGCATATAGAGGAACAAGTCTTGCTGAAAGAAAATCAGCATGAGTTTTATAAAAGTAAATCCTGCTTTACCAATCTTATGGAGTTTTTTTTTTTTTTGTTTTTTTTTTTTGAGTGTCAGTTGGCACATGGATGGAGGAGATCTTGTTAACATAGTATACTTGGATTTTCAAAAAGCCTTTGACAATGTCCCTCATCAAAGCCTCTTGAGTAAACTTTTACAGTCATGGATCAATCCTTTTAAAGATTGCTAATTGGTTAAAACTCAGAAAGGAAGAATAAATGGACAGTGGAGCAAAGTACAAAGTGGGAACCCTTGAGGATCTGTGTTGGAATTGGTGCTATTTACTTGTTCATAAATGATCTTAACTAAGGGGTGAACAGTGTGTGAGCCTGGTTGCAAAATTCATGGTTGTGAAAACTAGAAATGATTGTAAAGAGTTCCAAAAGGATACCTTTAAATTGGGAGAATAGTCAAGCAAATAACAAGTTCAGTGTAAGTAAGTGTAAAGTGATGTCTATTGCTACAAAAACAAAAACAAAAAAAACTTAATTTCACAAATACAATGCTAGGGTCTGAACTATTTGTAACTAACCAGGAAATTGTGGCTCAGGTCATTGTGGATAGCTCAATGAAGATGCATGTTTATTCAATGTGTAACAGCAGTGAAAAAGGCAAATTCTATGCCAGGGATCTTTAGGAAAGTGGCTAATATAAAATTGCCAATATTTTAATAGCCATATACAGATCAATATATGCCTACATTTGCAGTTCTGGTCACCACATTTGAGAAAGACTATAACAGAGCCGGCAATGTGATCCATGGATTTAAAGATGTATGGGAAAAGGCTAGGACATTTGACACAGAAGAAAGATGACTAAAAGAGGAAAGATTGAGGTAAATGTACTAGAAAAAGCAGACAGGGAGAAGTCTTTTCCCCTTTCTCAAAACGCTGGGATCAAGAGTCATCCAGTTAAACTGTTTGATTAGCTTTAGAATCTAACTTCGATTTAGAAGAACACCAACAGCAACAAAAACTTTTTTACAAAGTGCATAATTAACCTATGGAATCCATTACTAAAACCCATAAAGATGGATAAGAATTTGGAAGGTTTTAAAAAGGGATTGGATATATTGAGCATTGGCTATTAGTCTTGAAAAGTTCACGTTACCTCCCAAGTGGGAGCAGCATGCCACTAAATACTAGTGCAGGGGAATAACAGTGGGAGAGGTATGTCTCCACCTACTTATGAGTATAGGTAATCCTTGACTTATGACCATTGGTTAAATTACCTTTCAAAGTTGCAATGGTGCTGAACAAATAGTGATTATGACTGTTCCTTGGAGTTCCTGCCAACCCAGCACCCCCACGGTCATGTGATTGTGATCTGGGAATTTGGCAACCAGCTTGCGCTTATGACTGGTTGCAGCACCCCATGATCATGTCAATGGGGAAGCCAGCAGGGAAGGTCACAAGTCACTGGGGTGGGTCTCTCCCATACACACACCCTCCCCAAGCCCCTCTGTGCTCGTGCTGTGCCAGCCACTCACGCACCCCCATGCACCCTCCCCACGCCTCATCATGCCTCCCTTGCACCCTCGTGCACTTCTGTACAACCTCGGGCACCTCTGCGCATCTTCCCCAAGCCTAGCCACGCCTCACTTGCACCCTTGTACATCCCCATGCACTCTCGTGCACCCTCCTTGATCCTTGCTGTGCCTCCCTCACACCCTTACTCACACTCTCGTGCATTCCCCCACCTGGCAACGGCCATTTATCTGCCTGCTGGCTTGCTTGCAAGCCACCTGGGGCTAGCAACTTCCCGCTGGCTTCCCCATTGGCTTGGTTGTGGGAAGCCGGCAGGAAGTTGCCTCGCCTAATAGTTGTGGATTCACTTAGCATCACTCAGCAATGGAAAGTCCAGTCCCAATTGCCGTTGTAAGTCAAGGACTACCTGTACTCTGCTTGGCCTTATCCAGCAGGGATACTCTTATGTCCTCATGACCTGATCTGGCATTCCAGAAATTTTCCAATCCAGTTGGGCACATTCTAGTAGTCGAATCTGATTCTATGCATAAATTTGGAGGGAGATTCTGAATAGCAGAGTTTTGTTCTTCAGTAGACTTTCGTTTGTTTGTTTTTGGTGCCTTTGGCTCAATCTTCATTCCTACCAACTTCATGGACAGATCCTTGCAGTTTTCTTGACGGGAAAGGACTTTCATGCTAGGGGAGGACTAGAATTTGGGTCTCCCCCCTTTTAGACTAGTCCCTTTAACCACCACAACAAACTGGCTCTCTTTCTAGATGCATCTTCCTAGCACAGTAAAAATACAAACATAAAACTTCTTTTCCCCAGCAGAATGGGAGATACATAGCCTAACTAGATGTTTATGTGGAAATGATTAATAACACATTTCAAATAAAACATTGCAAATTTGGGGGGAATAAATTCCTTTAGAATTGGATTTAAAAATTTTTAAAAATGCTCCTAACATGGTTTTGGGACAGAATGTGATAAATTTACAAAGAAAACAGCCAATAATAGGCAACATATTTGCCAAGCAAATACATAGAGAGGATTTTCTGTTAAAGGAAATTGCAGTTCCAAGGAATGATGCCCCTCTATGAATATGGAAGTGCAATTTTTTTCTTAGCAACTGAGGCAGAATTATATGGAACAGATTCATTGGAGTTTTCAATGGTAGACAATATATGTAGTTTAGGGCTGGAATATTGAGTTGTAGGAGTTCGTTTTTCATTTGCAGATGTTTCATTACCAGCCTAGGTAATGCTAGCCTTCAGTTGTTTTACAAGATAGCACTGAAGATGATATCTACAGTATGTGGATCTGTAAATGAAAAACCAAGCTCAGGGAACTCCTACAACCCAAAATTCAGCTAGTCTTTTCCGCAAAATAAGTAAGTTGGCCAGCTGGTTAGGTAATGCAGCTCATAACAACCATAATGCAACCAGTTAGGATGAGAAGGTGAAGAGATCAGAAACTAAGGAACTCATTCAGCTGCCAAGGGCTCTCCACGCTGCTAAGACATTAATGATTCAGATATGTCTGTTCCATTCTGGATAAATGAATCTGTTGCAAACTACTTGCTGCAAACTTATGACGCTGGCTTTGGCTGTAGTTTCTACCCATTAATTAAACAGATGGATAAGTTGGTCTTCTCAATGTTTTCAGGAGGGAAGGAGAACCAGTTTGGTGTAGTGGTTAAGGCACCAGGCTAGAAACCAGGTGACTGGGAGTTCTAGTCCTGTCTTAGGCACGAAGCCACCTGGTGACCTTGGGCCAGACAGCCCTAGGAAGCAGGCAATGGCAAACCACTTCTGAAATCTTGCCAAGAAAACTGCAGGGACTTATCCAGGCAGATGCCAGGAGTCAAAAAACTGACACAAAGGAATGCACACATACAAACACAAAGAAGTTTCATAGTGCCTGATTCCTACTTTTTCCTACTTCTTTAGAGATCCTCTGTAGAAAAAAAGATGCTGGGACATTCTGTAGCTTTGCTGAAGAGTGGCGCCAACTCTTTTTAAAAAGAGAAAGTTAAAGGAAACAAAGCCAAGGTACCAGTAGTTCTGTCTTGTAAATGAAGGGGAACAAAAGAGCAGAGGAAGAGAGAACTTGAGGACTGGAGCACCTAGGAGTATATGATAGTAGACAAAGGGCATCTTGTTTAAGTCTCCCTCTCTTCATCCCTGCTACACCATGTGGAGGAATGTTGTGAAAACTTAGCACTGAAAGAGAAATCTTTGCTTTTGTAAGGGATCTTACCGAATATAGAAACCATAGATGTCCATGGCAGGAGCAAGTGACAAAATGTATGTTGTGACTTAAACTCTGCCCCTTGTATATTTGCATGAAACTTCATGGCAGAAGTACAAAAGGGTGGAGCTTGTGGCATGGCATCACAACACAAGACATGTTTGGCTGTTTGATGCCCTTGTGATTAGGAATGGAGACCTGAAATGGATAACTGGACCTAACACTTACATACAAACATACATAAAACACAAATGCATCTAGAAGGCTCACAGTTTCTATGTATTCTTAAGAATGGGCTGTCCCAGCCTTCATCTGGCACCACTGAAGAAGTGGGGAAGTTTGTACTTTTTCTCTTTCTTCCACTTGTTTATTAGATTTCTATCCTGCCTTTCCTCCAGGAGCTCAGGATGGATTCCAAGGGGATCTCCTTTTTTATCACCAGCAACCCTTCCAGGTAGATTGAGTGAGAGAGAATTACTGACTGAAAGTCACTCAGTAAATTTCCCTGCCTGAGGACAAACTTGAATTTGGTATCCTCTGTCCTTGTCCTATAGTTTAAGCCCTGCACCATGCTTGTTGCTATCCTGCCTTGTCTTTGAATTTTTGATAATTCTGCATTGCAAGAAACAGAGGAAGGAAAGATTATAAATTACTCGGGTCCTTTTGTTGCTGCTCTGCATCTTAGAAAAGTAAAAACAGAAGCATTTATTGTCTTGCTGCCTTGGAAATTCTTGGTATATGTTGCTTTTTTGGGGGGGGGGGATGGAACTTTTGTGTGCCTTTGTAAAATATGTTGTTTTGTCATATAGTTTGCTCTCCTGGCACTGCAAGAGCTTCTCAAAGGCTGATTAAAATGCATTGTGTAAGCTAAAAAGGTATTAATCATTTCTGCAGTGCTTTGCTGAATACAACGACCATTTCTTATTGCACAGTCTCAAATATCCCTATGATAAATGCTAGCAGTGGGACAAAGAGCACCCCAAAGCAATTCAAGTTACACCCCATTTTAAAGAAAAGAGCATTGACTTAGCTCCAATAATCTTCAAAAATTTAAGATTATTTATACACGTTTGCTATTACTAGAAACAATGACAGGTTCCTATGATCTGGAGATCCGTATTGAAAAGCACAAACGTCTTTGTTGATTACCTTGTAATTATGGTGTCTTTTAAAGTGCTCCATTTGAATTTTACCTGTTTTCCCCAAGGTTTATTTTTCACAGAAGAAGTTGTAAGGCTGCGTTTGATCTCTGCCATTTGCAGGAAGGAATCTCTTGTGTGTCTTTACCCCTCCCCCCCCCAAAAATGCCGAAAAGATAACATGAGTCACTGCGCATAGAGAAGAGAATATCAGTGATATGGAATCTTGTATAGTTTACTCTTTGATAGGCTGATTTTTTTTAATGCAGAGATTTATTTCTTTGTTTATGTGGTCGAGCATTTAATCATTTAATCCCCCTCATTTGAAATCTGAAGCAGTAGACTCCAGACATAAGTTTATAACCTCAGGTGTGGGTTGTGGAAATCAATCTAAGATGCAGATGATTTGAAAGAGAGTAAGGAAAGGTAAGGCTGAAGGCACAATCATCAATATGCCATGTTGTTCCTCACTGGAGTCCAGTTTTTGAAGTCTGTATTACACCTAAACATTCATTTGCCACTGAATGGTTGTTTACAGACCAGGCAACATACCCTTGTGAGATGTTAAGTTATTGTAAACCCTGACATTAAGCTTGGTAGAAGAAACCATTGGCTCATTTGTCATTTTGTATGGAACTCTCTGCACATTAAAATGTAGGATAATCACTGTTCTCCTCCCCCACTTGCAAACTTTTGTATAAATAGATTTTATAATAAGAATAGAAGGAGACTGTTTCTACAATGCAATTAAATTGGAAGCCATAAATCTCCTTTTTCGACTGTGCTCTTCCTCTGGGATAGTCTCAGGCATGGAAGCTTTATTATGCAGTAATATTATTAAATCTTTCTCTCTCTCTCTCTCTTAAGATATGCAAGAGAGATAACAGAGCATTTCATGACTTTATGGGTTAATATCTTTTTAGTGCCATTCCCTTCTAGTACAAATATTAATAAAATGGTAGGAATTGTTAGAGATGGCTGGTAATAGAATCATGAGGTCCCAGTGGGGACATTATTAAGACTAGGTGAAATTGAATCCTGTTGCAGACAGTTGGGGAAGTGATTTGTACCCAAATGAAGACAATATAAGGTCAAGAACAGAGGGAGATGTTTGGCCAGCCTGGATGGGGTCAACTTGGTAGTGATTGCAGAAGTGGAAGATCCTGAACTTCACAAAATGGCAAGCTTTGGGTTGTGACTCAAAGAAAGGAAGGGGGAGCATTTGTTTTTGAATCTGTGCCCTGGGGAAATTGCAACATATATTGTATTGCCAACTGATTAGGAAAAAAAGACTACTTTTTTGCTTGAAAGGTAGGTAGGTAGGTAGGTAGGTAGGTAGGTAGGTAGATAGATAGATAGATAGATAGATAGATAGATAGATAGATAGATATGATGCAGAATCACTTTGCAAACTGGAAATAAGTGGGAACATGTACTAATGACAGAGTTGGAAAGTCTGTGGCCATGGGTGTACCCTGACATGGTCCCTATCTGCTGATCAGCTGATCACTGGGTTGGAGCTTATAGCCTTTTGTTTCAATTGCTTTTGAAGGACCAAGATAAATGTCTTCAAAATCCCCAAGATAGGCAAATGGACATTCCTTTCATTCCTTAATAGCCCAAGATAGCCAAGGGTGTCCACTATCACCATTTCTTGAACTTAAAAAAAGACCATGACTGGTCATGTTTCCTGGGCACAAGTGTTCAGTGGCAACAGTTAAATATCATTGCTTCATAGGGAGCATCTATCAAGTAAGAGAGAGACTTTTAAAAGTGTGTGCTGCACTGGCTATCAGCCGGGAGAGTAAAACACTTTGAAAAAACAGATAATGCAGGCTGACAGACAGGATTTCATCAGCTATGATCCAGTTAGACTAGTCCTCCAATGTATCAGATAAAAGATTAACTCTAATTTTAGTATTTGACTATGGTCCTTTTGTGAAGCAATTCTACATATCAAGTCCAGTGGATCCTTCTCAAATCCAGCTGGTTACGATATGTGTTTCAAAATGACTGCAAGTTAAAAACAAAATTGCTTGGAGAGATCATCAGGGAGTGTGCAGCTGGATCCATCTTTGTGAAGATGACATCCAACTCCACTTATTATTTCCACTATTCTCAAGTGCATTGGTCTTTGGTAGGTTCTTACCTGGACCAGATTGCCATTTGGATGAGTTAGAACAAATAATAACTATGACAACAGTAACTATAACTTAAATTTAGAGGATGCGTGGTCACAGGTTCCCTATCTTGGAGTGTTTGGTGATTTCCCTTTCAGCAGAGATAAATTAGACTGTTTGCAGTTTTCTTCCTTCCTTCCTTCCTTCCTTCCTTCCTTCCTTCCTTCCTTCCTTCCTTCCTTCCTTCCTTCCTTCCTTCCTTCCTTCCTTCCTTCCTTCCAAAAGGCAGTGAGGAATGATGAATCACTCAGCACAATTAACACCATCATTGTTGAGGAGTTCATAGAGGACAAAGTGGTTTTGGTTTGTTAAACAAAAAAGTTGTACATATATTTCAAGCAGCAAGCCTCTAAATGTAATGCTGGAGGGTAATGATCTCTGTGTAATCTGAGGAAAGGCAAATGTCTTTCCTGCCAAATGGCATCACCAAGATGTTTGTGCATGAAATGAAGCAGCACGCCTGACTGTTGAGACAATTAAAGCCTTCCTTAACCTTTCCATGGGAAATGTTCAATTTACAGCAAGCTTATTTCTCCCAGAAAAGAATTCTAAGAATTCTGTGTTTCATTAACACAATTTAGTTGCCTCATGGAGCAATTACTAATTAGCCTTAAATTAACTCAGATGCCTCTTGGGAGTGTAGGAAGGACAATTAACCTGAAGTCACCACAATTTTGGTGGGACTTGGTGAGCTTCATTAACAAGGCTTAATGTGGAGTACATTCATGGCTGAAATTTTCAGGCTGTGCAGCACCCTAGAAATCTGTGAATTCATTTTCTGATGCAATGGGCACTTGAGCAGAATTTGTACAACATGCTAGACTAGACTAGTGGGTGATTCATCTGTAGTGCAGTGTGCGGTTAGAACGTAATTTTCTTAGAAAGTTCAGTAAACTAGATTTTCACATTAAGCCATAAAATAGCTTATTTGTTGGGGCATACCACACAATATAAACAAAATAGTAACTGTGTCTTGTTAACCTGGGTTTAGAATTCAGCATGTTGTATGAAGCCTGTTTTGGTAGCCCACCCTAACTCCAGAATTTGAGCCAGAAGATCCCAGAAAAATGCTGATAGAAACCCTTCAGAATAAAACTCTTTTGGTTAACAATTCTGGAAATAAGTCTCAATCATCCAGTGGGTGATTTTGTAGTAACTGAGTCTGAACTATCTGAACATTTAGCACACCAAGGACAGAAATTGAAGGGGCCACTGCTGAAAATCTGCCTCATTTGCCTTCCCCTCTATTTTAATATGAAAGAAGACTCCATAACGAGGAAGTACACAGCTTGCATCTGCTTGAGCACTGCATCAGGCTTGTGCAACATTGTGAGGGCCACAATCCCAAAGTGTGCAGTGCTGGGATCGAGTTTTTGGAGATTTTAAGGGGTGAAATGAATGACTGATGTCCCTGCACTTTACCCTTCCCCTGAAACTAAAGAAAAAAGAAAAAGGATTTGTTGAAAATGATGGCCCTCTCCATTCTGCAGCAGATGCAAGAGGAATGCTGGCAGGCTACAGTTTTGATATCCCTGCCACAACATGCTGAGACAAAAGGTGTCATGGAGCAACCTTATGGGCAATGAACTTACATTGCGTGTTTCACATGCTATGTGTCACAAAGGAAAGAAAGAGAAATGAAACTATTTGTTTTGACAGTAGTCCCAGGTGCAGTCAGGTTTTAGTAACCTCTAATTCAGGGATTAATAGCATGGGCCCATAGACACCAATGCATTGGTAGGCACTACTTCTGGCATCTGCTATGCTTCTTACCTTCACTGTCTTTAATGTTGTTAAATACTTTTTAATGATGATGATGATGTAATGATAATGTACACAATGTTATAACTGACATATTTAAATATTTTTAGAGAATCTATGCAGGCATTTATAGACTGTCCACGATAATTCAATGTGGATTCCTTTTTTTTTTTTTTTTAATGGGGGCAAGATTCTCCTAGTGGCAGAAGCCAGCCCTAAGAAGGCATGTCACTGGGCCTCCATTCCCTGCATCTCCCATGATATTGGGGAAATGTAGCATTCCTTTTCTTAAGATCACATGGGGCAGTCTTGTATTTATTAGAATACCTTTAAGGCCCATGTTGACAACCAAAATTGCGGTGGCTGCAGCCAAGCACATTGGAAATATGGCCTTCTGTCCAGAAAAAATAAAGTGTATCCAATAAGAAAGGGCTAGAAAAGGTGATAGGGAAAAACCTTACCTTTTACCTTCTGTAAATGGAACAAGGCCACCACTATTTTCTTTGAGTGCCCACAATTGCCCTCCACTTCGAAGGATGTCCATTGGTCCAAAAAAAGCTTCTTATCTCTGTTCAGCTTCCCATCATTAATTAATTTCAACAAGGAATGCTTACCCCCATTTTCAAGCACTGAGGTTTGTACATTTAGGTGCGTTGAACTGAATTTAAGGAATCAGAGTGATGAGAATGGAAGAGGCTCAGTTGTGTACAGATTGGCATTTACCATGATGTGTTGGGAGCAAATGATTAATTCTGGGATGGGGAAATATTGGCCTTCCACATACTCTTGAATTACAACTCTTGAGTATCTCTCCTTGCTGGCTAGATTGTCTGGGGCTATTAGAAGTTGTAGGTCAGACTGGCTAGGCTGCTGGGTTTTTGGGGTAACAAGTTCCCCATTCTTAGTTATTAATTTTTGTTTTCTTAGTGTTGAGATTTCATTTCATACATTTCATCTTTGTTCCAGATTTTTTTAATGTGAAGTTCACAATCCCCAGTCCTTATAGTAACAAAAGCTGGACTTGCATTAACAGTAGCATGCTTGATGTGACTCAAATAACCTACATTCATTTCTGTTTTCTAGCCTTCTGTGAGTAATTAATATTCAGTGCCACATTAAGAATTTTTCCTCTCTGGCACCTTATGACACAATGCCTTGACTTAAGCTTTATGGATAAAATATGCCTTTTGGTTTAGCTGCTGCATTCAGCAAAATCTCATGCAAATATCTTTATTGTGACTGTTACATTCTTTATTGTTGCTGCTGTTCATTTAAAAAAGTGACAACTGGGAGGAATAAAACATGAGAGAATGAAATTTTAAAAGTGGGCTAATTTATCATGAGCCAACATATGTCTGCATTTTAATCTTAGGTCTCCCAAAGACTCTGCATTATTAAGGATCATTTCAATGCTAAGCAATATTATCACTGTTAAGTATACATTAGATTTATTTACATTCTTCTCCTCCCTTGGAATCAGTGAAGGAGTGGTTTGAGAGAGAGAGAGAGAGAGAGAGAGAGAGAGAGAGAGAGAGAGAGAGAGAGAATGAATATTAGTGTGTTCAAAGAGGAGGATTATATATCCAGCTACCTACTTACCTATGAGAGAATAACCAATGTATTAAGAATCCTTTGATTGAGGTTAACAGTCTTCTGGATGGGAAACTACTTGTTTAAGAGTCATTCTTAAATATGGATAAGCTTCACTGTTTATAAAAACTATTATTGCCCATGAATAATCAGATTCTGTTATTATAGCCAATCTCAATAAAAATAGTTCTGGCTTTCCTGTGGAACTGATTTCATGGTCTGGTCTACATAATGAGGCTGATATCAATCTTGCAATTATTCTCCTTCATATAATTCAGGGAATTAGGGAAGTATTTGTCTGGGCTGCTTGTGAATGCTATCTGGACATTCTGGACTTAAAAAATTATTTTCCACCTTTTGCCTAGGCAAAAGGTTCTGCATATCTCTGTCAAGGTCATTTTCCATACACTCTACAATGAACCTGAATCAACTTCTCTGAGGAGGTCCTTCTGGAAGAAGCTGCTGATAGTGCCTGAATTCCATGAGGTGAGGAGGAGCTGAGACCCAGAAAGCATTGCTTTTTGATCATGGCACCAACACTCTAGAATAACCTCCTCCTAGAAGTTAGATTGGTTCTCTTGGTGATGACCTTCCAGAAATCAGTGAAGACCAGATTTTTCCAGTAGCCTCTGGAGTGTGAGTATTCATCATCAACAGGTTAAGTCTTTTCAGGTAATGGTCTTTTGGGTTCTGATTTCTTATGAGTGTGTATTATTTGGGGTTGTGGGTTAATCTTCCTACTGTGGATGTTTTAATATATTTGTGTTAATTTTCTTACAGTGGACATTATAATATAATTTTATGTTGTTGTAAGTTATGAGCCTAGAAGATATGGATGATGATGATGGTCTGTATGGATAGATATGGTACATAATTTGTGTATGTAGATTCTGTTCAAGTGAACAGATGGAGGTCAGATGTGAGGACTTTCTCCCTCCCCCTACCTCCAAATGTTCCTTGGATGATCTGGCAATTATTTTATTGCCTTTAATAGCACTGAAATCATAAACAAGTTTTGATGGATTGTGCCTTCTATGTTTAACTAAAGAAAAAAGAATATCTTTCTTAGGTATTTCTCCATAGGTAATTTGGAGTTTTCTCCACACCCAGTGGAAAAGTATTTTTGTTTGTTTAACAAATCCAAAGGAGTGTAAAATGTTATGTTTTAATATCACAGCTATCAAAATAATTTTTAGAACATTAGAACAATCACGTTTCTATATTATTGAAAGGAATATCAGATTGTCTGCTCTAGATTACAGTTAAAAATAATTAAATGCTAAAAAAATAGTAGATATATTTCATTCAGAAAAGGTCTTTTTCACTTAATGTTTTACCAATCAATTGCATTCAGCTTTTATTAAAATTGCCTTAATTCAATTCTACAGGAACATACTAAAAAGCCTGATGTCAGGAAGGTGTTAACATTAATGTATTCTTCAGCAGAACAAAATTTCTAGCACAAAATATTGTAAAATGGAAATTATTGTTGGACAGAAGAGGAACTAAAGACTTTAACAGACCCTATTCTTCTTCATGCTTAAATGAATATTGGACTGTGTATCCTGCACTTCAAGAGAAATTGCTGTTAAACGTGCATGGATCCTAGTCCTAACTGAAGAAATACTATAGAAGATGTAGCTGATTCCAGCTAAACAATCATAATAGAGCTCCCAATTCAAGGAATGTTACATGGTGGAATAAATGTGAATGAATTTCCCACTCAATTTTATCATATTTTACCAATTACTTATTCTTTTTCAATCATTCCTTTAAAGAACTTCAAGTGGCATTCAAAGCAGCTAAAACTGGCTTCTTTTGTACAATAATCATATTTTATAAGCAGTTTTTCTCTTGACACTCACTAGACTATGGAGGAATAAATAAGATCACATCCCTGCAGATATGGTATACTCAGATTCTACAAACAAATTAAAAACACAGCAAGAATTACTTAGTGAAGGCTGGAATATACCATGGTTGATGTACTTAAAAATAGCTGGAAGGATTAAATAGATCTCAAGAAGGAAGGAGGTTTTTGTTTTTGTTTTAAAGAGAATTTGAAATGCTCATAAGAATTAACACCACCTATTAGGGCACATATACAAACTCTTACTTAGATAAGATACAGAGACAGAACAAACAAAAACTGTGTGACAAAATGGATGCAAAACTTCAAATAAATGGTTACAATGCAACAATGGGAAGAATTATGGACTAAAACTTACACCAAATTATAACTTAAAGGAAAATCGGTACAAAATGTTTCTAGATGGTATATAACTCCATCAATAATATCTAAGATAGACAAATCATATAGTAATAAATGTTGGAAACGCCATGAAACAGAAGGAACATTTTACCTCATGTGGTGGACATGTAAAAGAACTCAAAAGTACCAGAAAGACATACATAGTACAATGCAGAAAATCTAGGAATTTACATTTGAAACAAAACCACAGCTTTTCCTACTAGATATAATCTCATAAAAAAATGAACAAGAAATATAAACATTTAATGAGATATATGCTTACAGCAACAAGAATAATCTTTGCTCAGCCCTGGAAGAGAAACACAATCCTGAGAATAACTGACTGGGAACTTAAACTCAGAGAATAGTGATGGCAAAACTAATAATATAAATACACAATAGACATTTAACTAAATGTCAGCAAGAAAGTTATCATATATATGAACAAAGTTCCATTAGTTTTTTCCAACAGTTTATCCATCAAGCCCAAAAGGAAAGTCTCTGTTTCCTTTGTTTTGGAAAATTTTGCTTGTATGTCAGTCCTTAAAATCTTCTGAATTACAATATGTATCTGATTCCAATTTTTTTTTCACTTTTTTACAAGTCCACCACAGATGATAAAAAGCCCCGTTTTGTTGTTCACATTTCCAACATACATTCGAAGCACCTTTATACATTTTAGATAATGTTTTTTATGACAAATGCCAACAATACATCATTTTATAAAAATTCTCTTTAAGATTATAACACAATGTAAATTTCAGTCCTTTCAACACATATTCTCCCATTGTTCCATCTGTACGTTATAACCAACATTTTTAGCCCATTTTATCATACAGTCTTTAACTTGTTCATCTTCTGTCTCTAGTTTCAGTAAAAGTTTATACATCTTTGCAATAACGTTTTCATCATCATTACGTCATAATTCTGCTTCAAATTCAGTCTTACCATATTCAAAACCATAAGTCCTTTTATCCATTTTAAATCTTTTGTATAATTGTACATAAGAAAACCATTGACACATGTAAACTTCTGATATCAATTCCTCTGCTGACTTTAAAGTCCCTTTAAGAAATCCCAATACATCACTGTAAGTTAACCATTTATGTTTAGTTATCATCTCTCTTCTATAAAAAGCTTCTTGTGGTGACAATCATAAAGGAATCTTCAGAGACAACTTAGATTTATATCTGTTCCATATTCTCAATATGGCGTGTCTAATGAAATGATTTTTAAAATTTACATTAACATTAACTTTATCGTACCACAAATAGCTGTGCCACCCAAATCTTAGGTCATGCCCCTCTAGTTCCAATAACCTCCTATTTCTCAAAGTCACCCACTCTTTCATCCAAACCAAACAACAAGTTGCAAAATACAACTTCAAATCCGGGAGACCTAAACCTTCTCTTTCTCTAGCATCTTGTAAAACTTTATACTTAATTTGCAGTTTTTTGTCTTGCCACACAAATTTAGATATGCCTTTATGCCATTGTTGTAGTGGTTCTTAATGTTACATTTAACTTTGGATGAAAAAGCCAATAATTTTATACTTGTAATATTGACATCCTAAATTGCAATTAATATTGATAGAATTTTTTCTTTCCTTTCTCTATTTTCAATACTTTAAGATATCTAAATAATAGAATATCTCTAATCATATCATATAAACATCACTGTATTGAAACAATACAATGTATCAAGATTTATAGCAATGTGATAAAACGGAAAAAGAAAATTTAAAAAAGAAATAAGATCACATCTCTCTCACCCAACCTCTATGTGCACAACTGAAGGTGAGAACAGGTTCTGGTTTTACATAACATCTGTAGGCACCTAAGACTTTATAAAGTTAGGCAATCAGTCAGAAACAGAACCACTCAACGTGATTTTGCTTCTGTTCCACACATTTGGAGAAGCTATAAATGTGTCCATGAGTGATGAATGTCCTAACAACATTTCGAGCTTCCAAACCATAGGGCCATGATTACAATTTTGTGCCTATTTCAAACTGAACACTTCTGATACATCATTTGATAGCTGTTCTTTGTTGTGTAGTCTCATTTGTCAGTCACTCTAGGTCACTCTTTTCAATTAGCCATTTGTTTCAATTCAATAGAAAGTGGCAAATTCAAAGTCTAAAGGGAAAAAAAAGTACAAAGAAGAGGAAGACAACAAGAGTAGGACAATGGGACTAACAGCCTAATGAGTTGTAAAGGAAGAAGGGCTGACACCAGCAGAAATAGATTCAAATAAGGAGTGACCTGAACATTCCTCTAAAAAACTCAGTAGAGTTACTCTTAAAAGAAGCATTTTAGATTGGGAATTCCTGGATATTTTCCCCCATATAATAAAACTTTGATTTAGTGGTCCCAATTTAGCAGTCTTCAGATGCAGTAGACAAAATTTCTATTTGGACAACTTCCCAAAATAATGCACATTTAAATTTAAGTTAAATTACAATAAATTTATATTATTTGCATATATTTATGTGTTTTGCATACTGACATCATTAAGCAAATGACATACTTTTCTATTTAATGGCCATTTGGGGCTAAGGGAAACATCTACCTTCAAATGATCTGTTACATTGTGGTTTTACTATACTTGTAGTTTTGTACACTGATTTTGAGCCTCAGTAAATTATGTGCAGAGAATACCTAAAACAATCTCCAATGTGTAGGCTGAGTTTTAGGTGGCTTTACTCCCATTTAATTTCTGCCAGTTTGATTCCAACTGAAAATTTATATTTGGATGGCAGGCTGATCTAAGAATATGATGCAAGTTAGTCTAATTTATTTAATATTCAATATTTGAAAGTAACTCTTTCAGATAAGAAAATCCTCAGGTTTGATCTTCCAATCATTTTTTCAAGTATTTCTTATTTGTACAGGACCACACTGAATCTGATGAATGAGAAGGTATATGTCACCAGAGAAATTGTCTAGAATGTATAAAGGCACTTCAAATTTATGTTGGAAATGTGAACAACAAGAAGGGACATTTTAGCATGTTTGGTGGACATGTAAAAAAACTAGAAAATTTTGGGTTCAGATACACAGACTGATTCAGAGGATTCTACAGATTAATATACAATTGAGACCAGAAGTTTTTCTTTTGGGATTGATGGATGCACAGCTGGAAAAAAGTCATGGAACTTTGTTTTTGTATATGATAACTGCAGCAAGATTATTGTACGCACAAAGATGGAAAGATTCAGCACTACTCACCATGGAGGAATGGTTGGTGAAGAAGATGGAACTTGCTGAGATGGCTAAATTGACTTCCTTGAAGTCAGGTTCAGCCCAAGAACCACAACAAGACAGTCCAGGAACAGCTCAGCTTTATTTAGCTTACACCTACTAGACAGAATCTTGCCAGACTAACTCTAAGCCCCAACAACAGCAATTATAACCCTGAATCCCTTAGGGAGGGGCCAGTCTCCTTCTCTTCACTTTCACGTGCTCCGGCTGGGGGCTGAGGAGATGCTTGGAATGTCTCTCCACCTCCTTGTAACCTTGAAGCTCCATTCCAGGATCCTCCTCACTCATGCCTTCCATCATACTTGATGAGAGAAAAGACAATATCTACGTTTATGGCTGACTGGAAACCCCTTATGGGCTTTTGCGTAAAACAGAAAAAAATGAACTTATGATTTATGATTTTGATGATTAGACAGGTTAGATTACAGAAAGAAGAGAGTTGTAACCATAGAGTAAGAGGTAAATTTATAACTGTACTTATAACTGCTGTAAAGTAGATTGGAAGCCACTTCATTGTATCTTTTTTCTTTCTTTTCTATTTTTCTTTTACTTTTTTTCCTTTCTTGCACTTTTAGCTTTCTCTTTGATTTCTTTCTTTTTCTTTTCTTTTTCTCACTTTATATTAGTCTGTATTAGTTTTTATATTCCTTTTTAAAAATATTTAATAAAATTTTATATGTGTGTGTGTGTGTGTGTGTGTGTGTGATGAATGAGAATCGTAAGACTAAAAGCCAAACAAATGTGCAATTAAATTACACCCATATGTAGAAACAAAAGAATCTATACTAATTTCCCTTACTCTCCTGATACATTGTCCCAAATACTATAGGGGCAAATGTTGAATCCTGAATCAACATGTAGCTTAAATTTTCAGGAATCATGGCTTACTGTTAGAATTTGAACAGTACCAGTACTTTTCTTCCAGAATAGTAATTCTGATTAAAGTGAGCTTTAAAAGAAATAAAAGGAAGTAATATAATCACTTGGGCTCCTGTAAATAGTGCTCATTTGTTATTTTATTATATCCATCCAAGTCCCTCTGTATCCTGAAATTTTATCCCCAGAATTGGTCCCGTAGTTCCTGCAGCTGTTGGACACTTCATTGCTGATATACCTATACAGCCCTCTCCTCCTCAAAGTGATCCTTCCTTGATTTTTGATGTTGTGAATTTTCAAGTGATATGAGAATGTGTAAATGAATTTAACCTCATCTTTACCATCCTCCATTGAAACAAGATCCAAAATGTAATCCAATTTATATTGTCCCATTCAGCTTAGTGCAACTGACTTAGGAGTAGATGTGCATAGAACTCTGTTACAGATGTGGGAAGGCAAGTGCACATCATATACTCTTTCCTCTTTTTTCTCCAATTTTAATTTCTTACCTTGTCAAAATGTACAGTATAATGCAAATCGGGAAGGGGTGTAGATGTCTATTTCAGTTTCATGCTTTTTCCCAAAGGAGAGTTTGTCTTGGGCTATTTTTGCAACTGTCTGAAAATGTTGCATGAACATATGCAGGTTCATTTAAAAAATATTTCCTATGTTGTACACATTTTCTAGTATGCATACTTTTTACAAGAGATATTGATTTAATATACAATAATATGTAACTTTGTATAGATTCTCCTGATATATGTAGATGTTTGTGCACTTTTCATTAACAAGCATATTTTAAATACACATTTTGAATTGTGAAGCAGATCACTAGATCCCTGAAGTGTGAATCTGGGCGTATGAATTAGAGAGGAAGAAACCTAATTAGTTTGTATAACAAATGTCTCTCCCAACTTTAATTCCATCTCCTCGGGGTATGAAGACATTGCATTGTGATTTTTTTCTTGGCTTCTATTATTCTATAACATGCCACATACTTGAATGGTACAATATAAATACAGTGCTGTTGTTAGCTTAAATATATACTGTCATCTGAGGCTGTTCAAAGAGCTATAAAATTCTTTCAGTACACTCTCTAAAGACCTCTTACGCTTTTTCTAAGTATCCTTATTTGCTTTCTGATTTAATAAAAAAACCAATGCACTGCAATAAATAATTCAGAACTTTGATATGTACAGTTAATATTGAGGTACAATACTTATTTGGTTGACTTCTTACATAGAGGGCATCTTGACATAATATGAAATTAATCAGAGGTCTTTCACCCTAGAATGCCAATGAAAGGCAAAGTGAAAGTTAATTTGTTTTTTCTAGCAGCATTGATTAAATATAAAAAATTGAGCAAGACAGTTGAAGATGTATTCCTATTGAACCAAGAGTTATTGCTTGATTTTCAACTATACTAATTATCTTAGACCTTCTGTATATTAAGTGTTTATAGTTGTACATTATTGTTCATTTCTGTCTTTTTTGCAACATGAATAATGGAACTGAGAACCGAATATCTGATACCTTTTAGCACTGATTCCAGGGTATAACAACATGTTACCCAAACCACAGGGCTAGGACTTAAAATGGCAGACTTATATCTTGTTTTCTCTTCCATATTAACATGTTTAGAAACGTTGTGTAGCACTGATGCAATATAGTGTATTTTCATGCTCTTGGCTACCATTAGGAGGCTGTATTCAGACTTCATCAACTCTGTAATTATTCCCATCACTATAGATAATGGAAGAAAGGTGGAAGATTTAAGCATATGGCTAGAGATGTTTGGATCTGTCTAAACCCATCACAGGTTTTTATATAACTCATTTCATCAACATTTGCATAGATTTGTAACCCAGATTTGTTACTATTTGCAGCTTAACAAAATACAGAAGTTCATGTTTTCAGGCCCTAGGGACTGAACATTTTAAATCTGAATATGAAATTGATAATATTTAATTTGCAAAAGAAAAAAATGCTGAATTGGGAAGATTATATTTGGCATGCCAAAAACATTTCAGAAGTGTTCTTCAATTATGAAGATTAACTATAATTAATATTAATTAATTCAGCACCTGAATTTATCCCTGCTGAAATTAATGTATAATAGATTAAGTCAATTCAATAAAAGTACTACTTTGAACGAGGAATAAATTTGGATGGAGCTGGGTGTCTGCCCACTGGGTAGAATTTAAGGGCTGAAACAGTCACCATTTTGGGTTTCTCCCAATTAACTACTTGAGCAAAGTAGCAGATTTTCATGCAGAAAAAATGATGGGATTGGTATTACAATATATTGTTGTTATCATGTTTATCAGATTTATGCGCCCTTCTTCATTTTACTACTACAGAAACTTCATTTTTATCCTCTTTTTGTATCCCGTAGTTATAAAATATTTTTGCAAAACTGACAGCAAAAATGCCTTTTGACCTGTGATGGTCAGATAGTTTCCTCTGGGCTCCTTAAAAAAAATGCTGCATTTGGAAATCAAGAAGCTATCAGAACAAGATTTTGATAGTTTCTCTTGTGATGAAGTAAGAATCTATTGAACTAATTATTTTAAATTCAGGCAGTGAAAGCATGACTGTGTCAGCATCAGTGGTCTGTATTCTAGTGAATGGAGATGAATATTCTGTGTCCTCAGAGTAAACTCCTTAAGCACGTCTTCCTGTGTTGCTTTTCATCCAGGTAGCTGCCACATGAGAAACTGGAAAAAGAACCTGATGGCCCCTCCTTTTACAGTGTGGAAATAGGTCATGTGAATGCATTGCTTGTTATGCATTCTGGTTCACACTTTGGAGCTACCAAAAACAAGCAGAAAAGTATTATTATATTGTATTCACGACTGAATTATGCTACATTGCATTCCAGCTGAAAATTAAACATATGAGAGCATTCCCCGCCCTGCAAAATATATATTTGTTGTATTATAACTTGCTGAATGCTATTGGACTTTCTTCCTGCAACTATGAAGTTAGCCTGCCAGATAGATTGTCCTAAGTCATCTCTCCCCTCAACAGTCTAGAATTCTTGCAGACCTGCTAAATGTTTTACCTGGGGGAAGGCTGTACATTGGATTAGTTTGTTCTGTATGCTGTAGGCCAGCAGACTTATACTAATCAGTATATATACGTATACTGTATTATATATTACATTCTCCTATACTTAAGTGGGAGTAAACGATGCTATTTTGAGTTGCAGCAAAACATCTAATAAAGTGGACACTAACCCATGAAAGTGTGTAGCCTGACAGATATCTTTGTCTTTCACAAGTCACAGGAGTATTTGTCAGTTCTGAAAGTGTTTCCTACATGATCAGCTGCAGCTTTTGGAACCATAGTAGAGAAGAGGCAGGGGAACCCATGATGCATGCTACCATCCCTCTGATTTCATGGTCTGTCTAAACAATGATGCCACAAAGAGTTGCAGTGAACCCGGCAGCACATCTTTTCCATGCCACCACTACATGCAATAGAATGCCAAGGACCCTTTGCTTCCCCCAGTTAATTACGCTCTCCCCTTTCTAATGGAGAGGCTGTGGTTGGGCTGTAATTAACGAGAGAGGTCAGCACATGCTTAATTCTTCTCCATTAAGTTACAGCGGAACTCAGAACTACCCGGTGTTCTGGCAGCTACTAGCTCAAACGGCTTTAATGAAAAAAGAATGCAAATGAATGAAGAGCAGATCTGTCAGTTGCTCTTTAACCATGATAAATAAATGTAACCTCTTTGTTTACAGGGACCTACATATTTGAATAGCAGATACTACATTTGATTTCCTCAGTGCCCTGCTAAACATCTGGCTCCCACCACAAGCAATAAAATGGTCTATTCAATGGAACTTTTGTCTAATCCAGCAGGACAGCTCCCATGTTCTTAATAGGACTTAAAAGTGCTTAGCTTTGTCTGGGTTGTGCTGTTTTATGTTTTCCATGCAAATAAAGATTCCTGTGTCTTTGTCTCTGTCTTGTTTGCTTTTGTCGGCAAAGTGACATCGCTGGTTGCATTCCTGTTTCATTTTATTTTTTAAAAATGTGATTGCCACAGAAGCCTCATTTGATTTATGATAAATGTTAATTGCCTTTCTGCAGTTTCCAGCCTGTCCAAGTAAGCGCTCCAGGGCTGCAAATGCTGCGCTCACTCAAGCGTACTGTGTTGTGAATATTATGTATTAAAGCCATTGTGGGCTAAATGAAGCAAATAATATTGAACGAAATGTTTATTCACTTCTTTGGTACCAGACTCAAATGTGTGTGTGTCTTCATGTGTCTGTGTGTGTGTAGGCATTTTTCTGATGTTTTGCCAGTGGCTTTTTCTTTTTTTAAAGGCATGCACAGAATAATATTTTTTTTTCCTTTTCAGCTGTGGAGACGTACCAGCAGTATCAAGTTGCGTCTAGGGATGAACTTCTACACGCAATTCATTTAGACATAAATGACAGCTCATAACTGAACTTGGCAAGTCTTGAAAAAAAAGGAGGCCTGGTTAGTGCTTCAGTGAGAAACCAGCAGGAAAATTTATTTATTTATTTATTTACTTACTTGATTACTTACTTGATTGATTAATTAATTAATTAATTGTGGTTAGCTGCCCAGAGTCACTGGTCTGAGATGGGTGGCTATATAAATTGAATAGATAAATAAATAAAATGCCTAATTCAAATATTGACAAACAATGCTTTATAACGATATAAAGCGATATAGGAAGATGCTGCATGATCATTTTAATTACGAATTAATTTAATTACTACAACAAAGGCTATTTCATACTGCACAGAAGGCGGCAATGGTAAACCACTGCTATATTTTACCAAGAAAACCACATGGATAGAGAAGATAAATAAATTGATGATACAGTGCTAGAGAATGGGGCCCTAGATCAGATAGTTCTCAACACGTTACTGAGGAAGAGTTGAAGATTTTTCAGAGTACAAATGAAGTTTATGATATGGCTAGATCAAAGCCATTGGGATGTCTAGTTGCTGATGTTGCCATGTAGGAAAAGAAAATCAAAAGCTGCAAAGATAGAATTATAGTGGGAACACGGAATGTAAGAAGCATGTACATGGGAAAAATGTGAAAAATAAAATGAATCAACTACACATTGACATCCTAGGCATCAGCAAATTGAAATGAACTGGAATTGGAACACTTCACCATTTACTACTCAGGACAAGAAAAAAAGAAAAGAAGGAATGGCTTGCTTTCATAGTTAGGAAGCAAGAACGGTACTTGGCTACAATGCTATCAATGACAGAATAGCATCAATTAGAATCTGGGGGAAATTCTTTAATATGAAGATTATTCCAAGTTTATACTCCAATCAGTGATGCAGAAGAAGAAGAGCTTGACAAGTTTTATGGTCAAGTCCAATCTGAAAATGAGAGAACTTGCAAGCCAGATGTGCTGCTTGTGGTTGGAAACTAGAATACCAAACTTGGAAATAGGAAATAGGAAAATGTAGTTGGACTGTATGGGCTAGGAAACAGAAATGAGGCACAAGGATTTATCACTTTATGTCTCCCCAATAAGTTCTTCAGACACTGAAGCTGGAACCAAAATGGAAAACAAGGAAAAAATTCCGAACTAGTTCAAACAAGGTTGGAAGGCGTATATTGTGATTCTATACCTATCATCCTCATATAATAGAATTTTGTACCTTGCCATTGCTCCTCACCCCCAATTTCTTTAATATTCTCAAAATTTCTAATGATGTAGGCCAGAGGTGTGAAAAATAGAAATAAGATAAGGAGAAGAAGACATCCTTCATAAGTTCCACAGTATCACTTTAACAAACAGAGGGTATACCATTCATAACTACTTATGAATTAAAGGTTAAATAAACCATATTTAATGTATAAAACTGTATGAAAACTCGTAACTTCAAATGATTTCTCAGCTTCCAGAGAAATTATAGATGCTGGATTTTGTCTATTCTGAGTTAGAACAAGAACATCAATTAAAAATACAACATGGACAGAACCCATATATATATTCAGCCTATAGAAATACATCTATAACAGAACACGTTGTAGAATTCTTTCGCAGCTTGGCAATAACTGTAACATTTGTGTCATTAAAAGTAAATGCCAGGATGTTATTTGAAAAAGATTCACCATATACCTCCAATAAAATAGAACAAAACCCAACATGCTTTTTGCACCAAACAACTGGAAAACATTCAGAATAAGGGGCCTTTCCCACTTGCAGGATTTAATTGTACTCACAATTGACTGAAACAGGAATGTAGTTAGTTCATAAACTAAGTGTGATAAATTTGGTAATCTCATGTACTGTTGATGAAAAATGGGAGCTATACAATTTAGTATACAGTTGAAATGTCCTTTAACAGAACTCTACAGTATATACACATCCCATGTGTGTCGCAAATAGATGGTATAGTATTAAAGTGCTTAATTTTTTTGACTTTGAATGCCAGTAGCTTATGAGACTTCTCTTTCGTAGTATAATTGCCTCGTGTCATCACCACTTACATAGACCTTGCCCACCCATTCTTTCTGAAAAAGCTGCTGATCTTTAGAAAGAAAATAAAAAGCCCGAAAAAGGCATTTCAGCCTCTCTCTTTACCCAATACTTGACTCTGCTTACTTAGAAAAGCTAACCCTTAAAAATTCCATGTAATGAAGAAAACTGCCCTCAGATATAAGCAAACAAGAAGGCATATGTCTTCTTAAAGATGCACAAGTGATAATAGTGCAATTCCTCTCTCTCCATCTGTCATATGTAAACACGTGCACATACACACACATACACATGTCATGAGAAACATAAAGCAATCAGGAAAAGTAATAAGCTTAAAAATAAAATCTGTATGACCTGATTTATTTAGGTTAGTAGTAATAAAATACATTGCACTACATCCATCAATACTCTTTCCATAGATCAAAAAGCTAATCATGTTAATTATTATTTTGAATTATTGTTGTGGTTATTATTGTTAATGTTTGGGGAGAAAGGATTCTACTGAAAGATACGGATCTTAAGCCAAATTTTAGAAAAACCAGAGAAGAGAGAGAAGGAGGGAGCAGACATAGCAGGATCTGCAATTCTTTATCTTTAGCCAAGGCAATTTTACAAAGCAATGCTTAAATAAGAACTAGAAGAAGAAGAAGAAAGTTAGAAGCCTGATTGCAAGTAAGAACAAAAGCAGAACATGGAAAAAAATAATCCACCTCTAAAAGAAGTGAGAGGAGTTTAAAGGGGTAAAGTGGTAGTTTCCACTTGATTGTGAAATGATTTCTCAGTGCCAGGTGATAATTTTGAAACAAAGAAGGCTGGAAACCTAATGAAATACTGAAGTTTTTCTTTCAAGCAATTTTTTCACTGTATTAAATATCTTCCTTTGTTGTTCAATTGCTGTGACAATACCCTAGTCTTTGATATGACTGTAGCCCTAAAGCATATAGTAACTTAACTCCATGCTGAAAGGCCTGAACTGGTGAAATTCATCTTTTGTTTCCCAAAATGCTTCTTCCTTTTCTAATAATCTGGACCAGCTGTAGCTTCCAGATAGTCTTCAAGGGCAGCCCCATTTAGAGTGCTTTACAGTAATCCAGTTGTGAGATGGTCAGGGTATGAATGACAGTCTGAGGAGCCTCCTGGTCCAGAAAAGGATGCAAATGTGAGTGTCTGGCCTACTATGTAGACCAGACCAAGAAATCAATTCCACAGGAATGCTAAAACTACTTTTATTAAGATTGGCTATAGTAACAAAATTTTGCAAGTCTGATTGTGCTTTACTCCCCCCACCCCCATTTTCATGTGAATTAGGGAGGTGTCTACCTGAGCTGCTTTTGGATTCTTCTGCTTGGTTTGGATTTAAGCCATGTTTTTCACCTTGTTGCTTTGGTAATGGATTGGCATATCTCTGTCAAGGTCATCTTCCTTACTTTCTACAGTATCCCACTCAGTTTAGTATTTTTGGCAAACTTAATAAGCTTGCTAGGCAAGTGTGCTTGCAAGGCCTGAGCTTGAAGCTGAGCTGTGAGTAATGTGACCTGCTGAGTCAGCTGGGCGTTGTCAGCTGCAAGTTGATCCATGGTTGTTTCTTTGTCTTCTCGCTTGTGTGACTGGTAGCAGAATTTCACTCCTGAGGCAACTGGGAGTTAATGAGTTGGGAACAAACTGTCCTGTCCCAGCCTGACACAGACACACGCACACCAGGAGAACAGTCCAAGGCTTTACTAGGTAAAGTTATACATCAGTGGCAGGCAGGACGTGTATGCAGACACGTGTACACACAATTTCGAACAGTCCCAAATCCCTTGGGAAACTTACAGACACAGTCCCAATAAGGAAAGTCCCAAGGAGCAGGCAGAAGCATAGTCAGGATGCAGCTCAGAGGTGGCAGAGTCATTATAGATTGGCAGCCAGTCCAGGTTCGAGGCACAGGCTTTTCAGAAGCAAGAGTTCTGGGTGCAATGGACAGAGATGCCAGCCAATGGAGCTGGAGTTCCCAAAGGATTGCTTGCTAGGGGTGGCTCTAAAATAGAGCCCTACCAGGTACAAGTGATCACCTCACAAAGAGCCATGCAGACCTCCTCGGTTTTGCCCTTTGCTCAGCCCTACATGTCTTAGGGCGAGGAGGAGTCCTGGAGCAGACCCCTCATCTCCGCTGCTTTCAGTTGCTCCACAGGCTCTGCAGCCAAATCAGCCCCAAGTCTCCCTGCTGCTCTCTGAGGCCAGCTGCTGTTCCATACCGTCCTCTGAAGTAATCTACTCCTCCTCAGAATCCTGAGTCAGAGCTGGCCATAACATACATCTATTTAGTTGCTATGCCACTTAACTCATACTTTTGCTAATCAGATTGTGAATCGGTATATGATAGAGGGTTTGTTTGTTTATTTGTTTGGTCAATTGCTTTGCTGAAGTAAAGATTTATTATATCTACAGCATTCCCAGAATCTATTAAGGAAGTTGCTTGATCAAAAAATGAGATAATATTGGACTGGCAAGTTATGACCTTAATAAACACAGGCTGACTTCTGGTAATTATGGGATTGTTTTCCATGTCCTTACAGATTGAATGATTGAAAATATTCCAGGATCTCCTTATCAGACTGACCAGATTTAGAATTTATCCACTTATTCTGGTTGTCTGGTCACCAGAATGGGCCAGCAATTATTTCTGGAGGGCAGCAATGGATGTTACCCTCTGTTAATCCCCCACTCACTGTCAAAATGACCTCAGGATATGTTTTCCTGCTCTACTTCTAAAGTACATTTTTCTATGTTATGTTTCCTTAGTTTTCCTGTTCATTTCAGATAGCATGCTTCAGTTTGTTGCTGGCAGCCCTTGCACTCCATTCACTACTTCTCCAAGAGCCAGGAATGCCATTTCTACTGAGTCAGCACTTGTCATAGTTTCTAATACCGTTTAGAGCTATTTTTTCCATGCATTCTTTATAGCACAATGACTATAACACTTATTTTGTAATTAAAAGGTTGCTGGTTTGTAACTTGGCAGTACCATTTTTTCCTTTGGTAAGCTGCTTACTTTTATCTGTCCTTAAAAAAAACAAAAACTATCAGTAGACCATTTTATCACTTTTCTAGTCACCTGAGGTGGAAAGGTTTCATTCCCAGCTTCCAAATAATCCATAGATTATTTGGGCTATTTGGGAGTTGAGAGTGAACTCTTTCTACCTGGGGTGACCAAAAATTAATGAAAAGTGCACTGCTGTACTTATTTAAACAACAACAACAACAACACAGAGAAAAGTAAAACCTCAGGAAAAGAAAAAATAGTTATTCTTTATTTAATTCTTTATTGATTAGCATCAAGTCAAAGATAGCTGATTCACTTGTGCCTTTTTCTACTCTCTAAAGGAGAAACCTGTCAATGAAGCAAATGAGGAAAGACATGTCATATTTCCAGAAAATGGAAATCACTGCTTTGTAGGTTGTGGTAATTGATTATTTGATTGATTATATGCCATCAAGTCATTATTGACTGTTAGCAACCTTATAGATAGATCTTCTCCATGATGATCTATCCCCAATCTGCTCTTTCAGTTCTTCCAATGATGTACTCATTGCTGCTGTAACAGAGTCTATCCACCTTGCTGCTGGTCATCCTCTTCTTCTCTTTCCTTCCAGGTAGCTGCTAAACTGTTAGCTTAATGGAATAATATAGTGGGGACTTTCTGGGGCACCATTCAGCCAAACAATAAATAGGTTTTCTCTGAGAATTATCAGAGTAATACTCTCCTGGTTCTGCTTTCAATATTTGCAAGTCAAATGGCAAATCATTGGTAAACAGGGTATATATATTGCAGGGTCTACTGGAGGAACCCACCTGTCTATAGTACCATCTTGACTGGAAATCTGAGTCCATGTCATATGGCCATCTTGAAGTTGGAATAAATTATTTTGACACAGGGGATGCCTCTGAAATTGGTCAGCCTATGTTAAGTTTTCCCCTTTCATTCTGTAAAGTTTCAGTATAGAATTGCCAGTGTCACAGCTTGGATTTCTCCATTTCTGTGCCAGCTTGGTGATGGCTGCATTCAGAGGCAGGGAAATGCCAAGCAACAAACCAGGTAAATGTGCCTAAATCAGATGGGGGAAAACAGGAGCACAAGCTCTGTGTTGATGTTCTACATCATTTTTTTCTTCATAAAGCATGAGGTGACTGGGCAGTTTTCTAAGGCTCTGTCCTGAAGTAGCATCTTCTCTCTCTCAGAAAAAAAGAAAAAGAAACAGAATATAATTTTTAAAAAGGACCATCTTAGTATGAGTCAGCAGAGAAAGAGGAACAGAGCTCTCCATTTTATTTGACTAAATTCACTGAACACCTTTTTCCTCCTTAAGTGGCAGATTTGGTACATAACTCATAACATACACTTTGCCTCACCTCTCTTCACAGACATTTTGCCTGAAGATACTGATTCCAAGTAAATCCATCATAAGGAAGTATCAGCAGTGGTGACACTTCGTCTATTGCTCTGCATGATGAAGTACTGCCAACTGTGAACGGGGCACCTTACTCACTGGCTCATTACTGATTTCCTACCACCTAAAGGCAAGCTTTGAATCATGGTTAAGTGCCTACTAAGCCATCTAATAGCATTTCTGCAGAAGGCTTAGATAATAGGCAATAATCAGTAAAGATGGGCAATTCTGTCCACTTATGCTTTGTTGAATTTTTCATCTCATCAAGTGTTCACATATTTGGTAGAAGGCTTTTGACTAAATATTCCTATGGTGGTTTTTTGCCTCTTTTCTGATGGGCACATTCTTTTGTACAGACTTTTTCTAGTGTGAGCGGCTTTGCGAGCATTTTCCCCCCCATTAGAAAAGACACTATTGTGTGCATGTTTTCCGAATGTATGCACTTTCGTACATTTTTGAATTTCCCACAAGACCCCAACGTTCTGAAACTTGTAGATTTTGGTGTGTAAGTATATTCCTTGTTCTTGTATGTATTTGGAAAGTACAGAACTGGTATTTCCATCTAAAATTTCAAATGGAATAATTTACTTATCCATTCTTTCCATTAAATATCAATTGTCCACACACAGTGCATACACAAAACTATCCTCAATGCTCAGTCTTAATCCTATGTGGATTATATGCAGATAGTATGCAAAAATGGGCAAGCACTTTCATACCTTAGTTCATTACCACAGCTAGGAAAAATATTGTTCTTTCTGTCAAGAACATGGACTGCATACCTACCATGTTTATTCTACACTTAGCCAGTTTAAATGTGTTGCTGTACTCATGAGATACCACTTGATGTCAACATCAGGTTCCCATGACCAGTTTCCAGCCTGCCAACAATCAGCTACCATAACTTGAAGTAGACACATGAATGTTGGTGTTACCTGAGGAAGCTATATGTG
Source organism: Python bivittatus (assembly GCF_059951505.1). Taxonomy (NCBI): domain Eukaryota; kingdom Metazoa; phylum Chordata; class Lepidosauria; order Squamata; family Pythonidae; genus Python; species Python bivittatus. Next base: position 55,182,217 of record NW_028277112.1, on the reverse strand, counting down.
CTTTGAGTTGTAGTCTGACCTTTTGTTGGAAATTACTATTAGTTTGGATTCCAGGCTGCCTCTTTTGTTAGAAACTAGTCACTCAGTGGAATTCTGAGTTTTTACATAATTGTTCATAATCTGGAAAGTGCTATGTAGGTACTTTCTTTTTTTGAGAAAATGACCTTGTATCGAAAGAGACCACTACTGAATCTTGCTCAGTACTGTTCACATTGACAGGGCTGAAGATTCTCAGGGTTTCAGAGATGATTGCTATTGTTGCTGCTGTTACATTTCTGTATTGAGCTTCTTCCCAGAATAATTCATTGTACAAGTTTTAAAAACTCATCACAGTAAAACTAACAATTCTTAAAACAAAGTATACAAAAATTAAAACAACACTGATTCTTAGAACAAGAGAAGAGCCAACTAATAGGCAATCTTACAGGCAGCCTAGTCTTGAAGTCATTGTTATCTCATTTCTAGGTAAAGTCACATCTTCACTTGTTTTATGAAGGGAGACAGCATGTGGGTCGGCCAAATATTGATAAGGAAATAATTCAATAATTGGGGCACTGCCACTGAGAAGGCTGAACTCCTGCTCATCCCACTGACCTGACCTTACTGGTGTCTCCACTATTAAGGTCTCCAGTTGATCTGAATTACATGATATTACATTATGTAATATTAACATTACATGATATTGGCGAGGCAAACTTTTCAATCCTTGGACCTTAAGTTAGAGGTGTCAAAGACTGAAATTAGGATCTTCTGTTCTACATTCAGAGCAGGTGCTAAGTATCTTTATTTCTTTTTCTTTTTTGCCAGTAGCATCTCTGTACAGATCCGCTTGCTCCCCACCAGTCTAATTAGGGCATGTTGATCTCTTTCTGCAGAAGAAAGATCAATGGACCATTATGTGCCTGCAAGGAGCAGTCAGATTATTGCTTTATCATATGATAATGGTAGGCACGCAACCATGCTGAAAGTATGCTATTTGTGTGTGGTTTAGCTTAGAAATGACAATTGCTAGTTTGTTCACATTAAGTTTATTATGGACAATATTGCTTGTTTCTTTTTTTAAAAAAACCCTCATGCTGTTTTAGGTATGTTTGTAGTAACTGCTTTCATTAAACCAAAATCCATGCTCTTGAGTAGAAAAGCTTGGTTGACAATTGTTATTAAGAAGAGAGCTTGTACACTGAGGGAGTGATTGGGGAAGATAAAGGCCTGATTGGGCTTAATTGAGGATGCTTTCAGAACATCACTACCCTTGTAATTGTCTCTGAGCGGTGCAGAAGAGGAGCGTGTTTGATTAATATGGCTGTGCTCTGCTGCTCTGCTTATCCTGAAGAGAAAATCATTGTTTGTTTGTTTTAAATCAAATGAATTCATGGCTTAGCTGGCAATCCAAACTAAGCCATCAGTCAATTTATCTTCCACCAAACCTACACATGGGACTTTAAATCTGTTTTTCCACTGTCACATACCTCTTCAGATCTTGAATCTTTAGTGTCTCCTCTTCTGTTTTGGTATCTTTTTCTCCTCATGAAAGCAACGTGTGAACGTATGTCTCCATGGATGAGATGCATTTGGCTGAACACACCCAAAGAGCATTGTCTGCTGATACTTTCTAGCTATGGGTCATAGTATGGATTTATTCATTTGATCTAATGTATTGCGAAACCAGCCTTCTCACCTTCTTTGCAAAGCAACATATTAGCCTGGTCATGCTAGTTTTAGTTTTCTGGGTCGGTAAAATTTGAGAGCAGCGTTAGGCTAGAATAGTTGCTGATTCTTTAGCAGCTAGGCTAGGCAGAATGCATCTGACTAAAATATTCCAACTTAGCAATGCAGGACAATTTCTTGCCAGATATTGGATGTTTGACCCTCTGATGATTTTTTCCCCTTTAAATCTCATTTAATTGTATGAACTAAAGACCTGAAATAACACTTAATATCAAGAGCTAGCATCAGGCTCAATCTCTGTATTCCAATTAAATATATAGCAAATATATTCTATTTTCATTACTGCCACCATGATTGGCATGACTATCAGCCATGCAGCTTTTATCAGATTAATTTAGAAAGTATATTTTTCAAAATCTTATTTTGATGGTGCAAGTTTTAGTAACAAAAAAACTACTTTTTAGTAACAAAAAAACAGGTTACTCAGTATTAACAATACTGACAGAGGGAGGTTCCCCAGGGTTTCAAGCAGCAGAATGTGAAGATACTGGAGGGTTGAACTTCTGCATGCAATGCAGGGGTTTCTTCTACTGAGGTCTGGCTTCTGCCAAGACTTTCCCAGATGTGATGATGGGGCAGGTTCTGGGACAGGTTGAAACCTTCTAGATACAAAGCACATGGTCTTCCACTGAATTAGAGCCCTTTCTAAAATGACCATGGCTCCTGATATTGTAGCTTTACTCAGGCTCTTGGCTTTAGAGTGGTATGCCAGGTGCCAAACTCTAAAGAATAAGAAACTCAGATCTAATTTAATGTACTTTTAATTAAAATTACATTAAATGTACTATAATTCAGCTTCATACATCAAATAATGTGGTTCCTCGTTCAAAATTGCAATTTAGCAGCAAATTTTGGAGGGACTATGAAGGTCACTATATTCTTATCAGGAGTTTCCTATTTTCAACATTCCAAAGATTATAGATTGACTATCATTCTAAACCTATAACTAAACATCCTCCTCTTAGGTTAGTCTTTCTATTCTGATTATGGTAACTTAAAAAAGGTGACTTCAAGTAATTTGGCTTATGTTTGAAGTCTGTTTATCTGAAATAGATAATATTTATATTTATAATATAAGTATTTGTTTATATTTAAACTTAGACTATCTATCTATCTATCTATCTGTCTATCTATCTATCATCAGCTGGATTAACCCCACATCAGGTCAAAAAATGTGGGCCCAAATTTATGTGAGTTGAAAACACTTCATAAAAGAAGTTGAGTAGATATTGGGTGCTGTTCTAGTATCCATTTGCTATATATTTCTATAAAGCATTCTCTTCCCCCTCCCACTCCTCAGACTGCTACAATACATTGCAGAGAATATAATAACAGTTGGAGCAAGACCAGTTCAAAAATCTCATTTTAACAATAGATTTTCACTACCAAATGTCATGTATTTGTGCTCAGGGAAAGCACTGGGATTGCTCCCTAGAACTATATCACGGGTTCTTTTTTAGTATATGCCTCAGGTGGAATCATTTACATACAGTTAGAGGGGTTAATGAATAGAAAAGTCCTTGCAGTGATGAGCTTTTGATGATTTTTGTGGTTTTTTCCCCCAAGCACAATATGTGGAGAAAATGATGTAAATGGACCATAACAATAGCACATTAATAGACAGAGCCCTAGGTATCCATTTTTATACAATGCATAGCATTTGAATTGGACTTCCAAAAGGACTGCTGTATTTGTATGTGATGGGTACAAGAAGACATCAACATCTGCAAACAAATATGAAATTGATTGAAATATATTTGTAGCATTTTCTCCATTCATAGACCCTAAGCTTTGACCTAATGAACAGAAGAAACATGAATTTCTGACAGGCGTGTCTATGTCAGAGGTAGAGAATCATCTGCTGTCCTCTAGATATTGGCATGTAGGAGATACCTCCAATGTATCCTGTTCTTCTTCCTGCAGTACAAAATACTCTCATTTGACAGGCTTCCTGAACTTTTAAGAATGTAAGAAGTTAGCATCAGGCCAAGGTATACCATTTGGTTTCCTAAAGTGGCCAGCCAGATGTCTGAGATGCTTGCAAGCAAAAACAGAGATGTACCTCTCGCTAACCATTGGGTGCTCTGCAGTTGGTATCTGGAAACATGTTGCTCCCAGTCAGAGGCACCATTGAAAAATCAAGACCAACAGCCTTTGATAGATTTGTCCCTGCATGAATTTATCTAATCCCCTTTAAAGCCATCCAAGTTAGTGTATGTCCAAGCTAATTATGAAGTGCTTTTTCATATGAAAACATGCTTCTTTTTGTCTGCTTTAAAGCTTCTTCCAGTGAATTTAATTGGATATCCCCTGGTCCTAATGTTTGAGAGAGGGAGAAAAAGTTTTGTCAATTTACTCGATGCCATCATGATGTTATACACCTAAACCATATCCCTACTCAGTCATCTATTTTCTAAGCTAAATACATGTTTGACCCCTCCCCCCCAATTGTTTTGATTGCCCTCTGGACTTTTTCCATGTTTATTATATCTTTTTTCCAGTATGGCAGTCAGAACTCCAGATGTGGAGGTGCCATAGATTCTTATGAGCCAGGGCATTGCAATGGTAGCAGTTTTATTTTTAATCCCTTTTGTAAGGATCTTTGGCACACAATTTCCTTTTTCCATAACTACCTTACAAGTGAGTTGACATCTTTACTGTGCTATCCATTATGACCCCAATACCTTTTTTCTGGTTAGTTACAGTTAGCTCAGCCTCCATCAGTATGCATGGAAAATTGGGGGGGGGGGTGCCCTATGTACATCACTTCACACTTTCATCAACTGAATTGCATTTGCAATTTGGCTGATCACTCACCCAGTTCAAATAAATCTTTCTAGAGCAGTTCACAGTTACTTTTGGTTTTTACCACCATGAATAGTTTAGTGTTTGGCCAGCTCACTGCCTATCCCTAAGTCAAGTTTGTTTGTGAATAAATTTAAAAGCTCTAGTTCCAACACAGATTCTTGAAAGACTTTGCTACTTCCTTCCTACCACTGCAAAATTGTCCATATATTCCTACTCTTTATTTTTATGGGGTTTTTTCTGTTTGTTTTTTATCTGTTAGCAGCCTATAAAAAGACAGGCCCCTTTATTCCATGGCCACTAAGTTTACTCAAGAGCCTTTGATGAGGAACTATGTTTTGGCCCATTGACACTTGGTCATAGGAGGGATTCATTCAAACTGTAAAACAGAGTGAATTGATCCAGCCAACTGACCCAAAGAGGTTTAGATTCACTCCCTCCCCCAAAAGCCAATCTTCTTTGGGGCTAAACTATCTCCTCAAAGTTACTTATTTATAGGTTATTTCTTTATTTGATTGTGGTGCTGCTCAACTTCAGACCAACTTTAATTTCACTAGCGCTATGCAAACTACTTACCACTATTTATGTCAATGTTTGAAAAGAAGCCTCAGAGAAGAACTTTGCCACTGTAAAACTTGGTCTTCCTTAGGTAATCTATCTCTGGTTATTTCATTCCCCCCACAGCCAATGACCAGGCTCAAATTATCCTGCTTCAGAAACATTATATGAAGACCTAGTTCTCTGGAGAAGGCTCTAGTACTGGGAAAGGAGGAAAGAAAGAGAAGAAGAGGATGACTAGGAGTTAGCTGGATGGACTTAATTATAGGGGCAATGGGTGCACTGTTAGAAGACCTGAAGGACTATGTTGGGGACATATTGTCATAGAGAAAATCTATCTATATGGTCATTAAGAATTGACACCAACTGTCAATTGTGTCTACCTAGGGAAATGACAAGAAGCACAAATGCATGGGGGTGTATGAGTCCCTTAAACTTCTCCATTATGACACCAATCTCAGTTGTGCCACTTGGACATAAAACACATACACATTCATATTCCAATTACAAGTATAGGTAATGGGGGAAGGAAGTGCTAGCTAACCATTCTCTTCTGTGGTGGTTGGGTAATTCCAGGTTAAATTCTGCCAACACTCAAAGCCAAGTCATTTGACTGGAAAATAAGATAGCTGGATCATTCATGTCATTTGAAGAGGACCTCATGTGGCATTTTTGGAAGGCTGAAGGGAATACAAGGTAAGAAATTGGGCAGAGAAAGATCTGATATGTCTTTTCATTGGACGTGATGAAAAATTGTTCTTCCTACTTATGATGTTTACAGGCTCATTTTTAATAGCAAATAATGAATTTAGAATCCCTGAAGGAAAAGGGCTTGTCCTTTAGGATGTGTCACTTTCTCCAAATTCAGACTTTGGATGGTTTCTACTAAATTGAAAACCTGGAATAGGTTAATCAGGGGAAAGGCAAACTGGTGTCTTCCAGATATTTGTTCTACAATTTCCACCATTTCTTGCTATTGGCCATAAATTATTGGGGCTATTTGGGAACTGAGGGCAAACCCTTCTTTCCGTGAGGACTGGAAAATCAGTGCAACTGTACTTATTAAATAATAAAACAGCAAAAGAGGGAGGAGATAGCTTGGAAAGAAAAACAGAAATATCATCATCATCATCATCATCCCCCCTGCTAGGTTTAAAACCAGCAGTGTGGGATTTACAAAGCAAGAGTTATACAAATTGTGCTGTTGTAACAGAAGGAAAGGGAGGTCCATGTCGTGGAATTTTTGCCAAAGACAGGAGCACAACACCGAGGAGAAGAACCATGTTTATTGCAATGATCATTGGGTGCCTGCTTTCAAGAAAGAGGGACCCTGAACAATAGAAAAGCATAGAATTTATACACTTTTGAGGTTGAGAGGCGGGAAATCTGAGGGATCTGATTCGAGGATAGGTTTGGATAGGTGTTAAATGGGGGATAAATGGTTTTTCTTTTGTGAGATGAGAACCAAAAAACCCTTAAGCAGACAGGTGATGGCCCTCCCATTGTTTCAGTATGAACATGATCACTCTTGGGTCATGCAATAGCTTGGAGCTAATCCAGCTTTGCATGAGCAGAGAATGGCAGGAGGAAATGGGGAAGTGAGATTGCAGGAGAGGCAAGGGGGAGAGGGGAAAAAGAGAGACAGGGGGAGGGGGGAGTAAAGAGTTTGCTGGAGAGGCAAGCGGGGGGGGGGGGAGAGTGTCCAGCTTTATTTTATTATTTTTCCATCACATCCAAAAGGTACTAGAGCTAATAATAAGCATTGACTTGGTGAAGGGGTGGTCCTTCCTGAACAAAGCAGCCAATGAACTGCTGAGGCTAGCCTGCAACCAACTGCAGTGCTCTGATCCAAATGGACAGAGGAGCACTTGAGCCAACCTAACAGGGAAAAGTGTAAGTAGAACTGAGAAATGTGCTCTGAAGTTGCTCTGAAGGTGAGGGAGGCATTTAGAAAAGACAAGCTGGCATCTGGAATCATGCAGTGGAAGCCCTGCCCCCTTTTTTCTGTGTGGTGTGAATGGGTGTGCTGGACTAAAAAGCGGGTGAGGTTTTGATTGTGCAGTCACAGCCACCGCCACCCCTGTGGATTAATAGTCGTCCATTTCTGCCCTCTATGTTGCTGGCCCGTTCTGGCAATAGGGCAACTGGGCATTTTGAATAAGCTCTCTGTCTCATATTCTCTTTGGCCCAAGGATTTTCACTCATCTGAAGAATGACTGAATATTCATCTAAATGAATTTGAATCCCTGTGCTCCTGAGATTCTACATATACTTTTTCAGATATCCAGTCTTTTCCACTAGGGAAAAAATCCAGAGGCCTCCACTCCCTTTTTGGTTACTTCTGAACTTAGCAT